>NC_000075.6:56174603-56496603 GCF_000001635.26 Mus musculus
ATAAATTTAACCTGAATTAACTAGTAATAACTGAGTAAATTAGTTATAACTGTCTTTGTTCTTGTTTTTCAAAGCACAGTTTCTCTGTGTAGCTCTAGATGCCCTGAAACTCATCTGTAGACCAGGCAAGCTTCCATTTTGAAGATCCGCCTGCCTCTGCTTCCCAAGTGCTGGGACTAAAGGTGTGCACCACCACTGCCTGGTGTTCATGTATAGTTTTTATATACTAACTAAAAAATAGGTTTGAGTGGGCGAGATGGCTCAGACACCAAGCCTGATGATATGAGTTTAGTCCCTGTGACTCACAGTATGGAGGGAGAGAACTGACTCTCCAAGTTGTCCTTTGATCTTCACATGTGTGTGCTTGCACATATACACACACTAAGACAGAAAGACAAAGCAATAAAATGTTTTAAAGTTAGCAGTGTGAAGAAACTGGGAAGATGGCTCAGTGGTAAGGTACTTGCTTAAGCAAGCATGAGGACCCGAGTTCAGATCCCCACCACCCAGGTAAAACTAGCCCAGGCATTGAAGTATATGTATTTCATCCCAGATGTTATAGGGCTCAGGCATGCTGATTTCATGGGCTTTCTGGCTAGCTAGTCAGACAGAATGATGGGCTCCAAGTTCAGTGAGAGACACTGTCTTAGAAAATAACGTTGAATACAATAGAGGAAGATATCTAAAGTCTGATCTCTGACACATGCACACGCAGGTGAGTGTACCCACAACACACATGTACTCGCACACACAGACAAGCTTGAAAAAATACTTAGAGTTAAGTATAAAGTTTCACAAGGAACTTAGGCAGTGAAGGGCTGGGGCTGCTATGACACCTGCCTCCTGTGCATGACACTCTGCTGAAAACAGAGCCCCTCATACTGAAAACAAATCCTTGATCTGACCTTTCAAATAATATGTGTATGCATTCTCATTCAAACCACCAAAACTACGCCCTCCCCCAAATCCCATAGAAGTTAAAATATGGCTCTCAGAGAGGCTCAAAGGCGCAGGACAAAGCCTCCTGACCATGAAAAGCCCTTTACCAAGCTGAGCTGCCTGGGAAGCCTGGGTAGAGACCAGCATGTCCTGGAGGGTGATGATAGTGGGCTCTTGCCACGGCCAAGCCCAGGTCCATACCTCTGGCTCATACAGACCCTAGTGGAAGCCTATCTGTTCTATGTTCTCGCAGGGTCTAGAACCATCTTGGCTGGTGCTGGCGTTCAGTGGTAGGCCATACCTTCATATAGAAGGCCCTGGGCCCAATGCCTAGCACGATGCCCACAAATGTGTGATGCAGCTGTGCTTCCATCTTGCACAGGTGACCTAGCCTCACGGGCTCTGCTCGACTCCCACATTAGCTCCCAAGATATTGGCTGTTGATCCCAGGGTTCTCAAGAAACAGACCCCCACACATACACTTGGGGTTTATACAAAGTAGGCCCTCCCCTTACTTCAAGGCTTTAAGCTCAAGAGGCATACGCCTAACTAAATGTATGTGAGGGGCTTGCTCCAGGGAAGGTGGGCCACTGCCTTGCTATCCTGTTTCTGCCTCCCAGGTACTGGGATCATGGGTACTCCCATGCCTGGCTTTTGCCCTGTGTACACAGGATCACAGCCACCTCACTCTCTCTCCTCTCAGCCCCGGAAGAATCTGGCTGTACTCACAAGACGGCTTCTCACCTCTGAGCACTGTCGCTCAGCAGAAGTGAAGACATCTGGGAACGAGGAAAAACTGATATTTCCTAGGAAATTCTGGCTCTTCAGCCTATGGACTCTCAATAATAGAGAACCCAGGACATCATGATGGACGTGGAATTTAAAAATGCTTCCTGTCATGTTCTGGAAAGATCTCCAGTTTGGTTAAATGGCTTTGCAAGGAAGTTCTTGGTGGGTAAAAAGGAGGAAAGATGGGGATGGAGAGGTAGTTCAGAGGTTAAGAGCGCTGGCTGATCTTTCAGAGGACCTGGGCTGGGTTCTTAGCATCTCATGGCTGCTAACAACTGTCTGCAAACCCAGTTCCAGAGAATCCAAAGCCCTCTCTGACCTCCACAGACACGGCATGCACACGGTACACAGACAAATATATAGGCAAAACACCCACACACCCTAGAAAAGAGCGAAGAATAAGGATATATATTTATTTATATATGACTCAAATAAAGCTGGAAAATACACAAGAACTGAAAAAAAGTGGTTTTCTGCTGAGGAATCAGGGACAGGGGCATGGGGCAGGTGTGCCGTGAAACATTTTGTTTTGATATGTGAACCATATGAATAGCTTTAAGAATTATTCTATAGTATCCAGATTGCACAGGACAAAAGCCGGTTCAAGAAACATGTTAATGCAAGAATGAGTTAGAAGATCCGGATTACCTCACTAAGGATGATATCCTCTAGATACATCCATTTGCCCAAGAATTTCATAAATTCATTGGAACAACAATATGAACTAACCAGTACCCCCAGAGTTCATGTCTCTAGCTGCATATGTAGCAGAAGATGGCCTAGTCAGCCATCATTGGGAAGAGAGGCCCCTTGGTCTTGCAAATTTTATATGCCCCAGTACAGGGGAATGCCAGGGCCAAGAAGTGGGAGTGGGTGGGTAGGGGAGCAGGGGGAGGGTATAGGGGACTTTCAGAATAGCATTTGAAATGTAAATAAAGAAAATATCTAATAAAATAAAATTAAAAAAGAAAGAAAGAAAAGAGGGGAAAAAAAGAGAAGTTATCTGGAGTGTAGTATCTGTTAGGGCTCATGGGATGGAAGGACAGTGGCTTCCCTTGGTGCTCTGGGTTCTAATCTGTGCATCTGGCCCTCCCCCAGCAGGCTCTGCTACACTGGCAGAGCTGGGCTTTTCTGCTGTTGCCCAGGCTTGCCACTGACTCCAGCCCTGGGGCCAGGGATGTACGTCATTCCCCTGTCAGCACGGCTCTGGCTGGCACAGTCTCCCAGAAGAAGATTGCAGCTGGCTTGCTTGACTGGACTATTGCAAGATGGGTTTCTTAAAAGCTCGGTGCAAAGCCTAGTTTGCAGTGGCGAAAGAGAGAAAGGGAGATGAGACAAAGCTGACTATGGGGTCAGGAGATTTCTCAGCTTACTGTGGGTCTCATCTTCTGTTCTCTGGGTGTTTGTTCACAGTTTCCTATCTGTGCAGTGAAGGGTCTGGGCAGTTGGTTCTCTGAGATTCCACAGTCTCTGTGCCAGTCAGCTTTCCATGGCAAATGGTGTGGACTCCATGCAGGCCTGTAGCCAAACTAATATCCACAAGAGCCTTGTCACTTTTCCTGTGGATGTAGGCAGTAGGTGTGATGGACAGACAGACAGGCAGGCAGGCAGACAGGCAGGCATGATGCTGGAGAAAGAGCTGAGAGTTCTACATCTTGATCTGTAGGCAGTAGGAAGTAAACTGAAATGAACTTCTAAAACCTCAAAGCCCACTCCCACAGTGACACACTTCCTCTAGCAACGCTACACTTACTTCAACAAGGCCACATCTCCTCAAATTATGCCACTTGCTATGGGCCAAACATTCAAACACATGAGACTATGGGGGACATTCCTATTCAAACCACCACAGTGTGCATGCCCATGTGGAGGCTAGAAGACCACCTCAGGTGTGGGTCTTGGCCTATGACCTTGTTTAAAATAGGGTCTTTTTGTGTTTACCACCACTGTGTGGACCAGGCTAGCTGGCCCATAAGCTTCCAGAGACCCTCCTATCTCCTTGTCCCACCTTACCATAGGAATACTGGGACTGCTGCATCCAACTTTATATGGACTCTGGGGATTTGAACTCAGGTCCTCAAACTTCTATAGCAAGTGCTTTACTGACTGAGCCATCTCCATTGCAGCCATACATTTAAATTATTGTTGGACATTCTGGTTTGGGAATTGTTCCTAGTATATCCTATCCACCAGTATCCACCACACCACAGTGTAATGGTGCAGGTCAGAGACCACAGTAAAATATATCTGTGGCAATGCCCAGCACTGGCAGCTGTGGAGGAGAAACCAGGCTTGAAAAGTACAGAGCCAGAAGCTAGTCTATGAAAAATTCTTCCACAAGAGTCTCTTCTCACGAATGACCTGTCAAAATAGGAGCTCTTGCTTGTCAACAACACATGTAGCAATGCAGTCCAGGCAGTTATAAATGCATCATACATTTGGTTCTTTGTAATGGGATTCATCCCCGTGAAAGTCTATCAGTGTTCCAGGGTCTAGGGCTAGGGTATTAGAGCCCTCTTATAAACTGGCAAGTGCTTTTGTGTGTTTGAAGTTGGACGCTTTATGCATCTCAATGTATGGAGCCATTTCTTAGGGTCAGTGATGCGTCTTGTCCTGATGAGGTCTGGCAGTTTCAGAGTAAATGGCACACAAAATTGCCACCAGCACAGCAAGATTGCTCAGAGAAAGAAGTGCCCTCGTGGTGAGACTCCCACGTGTACCCGTCAATAAGTACAGTGTGTGTAACATAAGAGGGATTTTATTACACAATTATGTGGCTCAGAGCAATGTAGTAGCAATTTAAGAATGCGTCTGAATTGCCCTGGTTAACGAGTGCTATCAATTTAGGGTATTTAAGATAGATCCTTTGCAAATGAAAACTTGAAATGCTCTCAAGTCTTATAGTTCACTAATACAAGAAACTTGATGAAGGGTCGCCCTAATTTGATAATTCTAAAGATGTTTATGGCCTTACCAATTAGTCATAAAGACAAAAGAATTTTTACTAAATCATCATTTATAAAAACAACCAAGGGCTAATGCAGCTATACCAAGGGACACCTTAACTTACCTTTCTATAGCTTCTCTACAGGACACATCAGTACAAAAAGTTGTGTCAGATAATGAGATGGCCAAAAGTGCATAGTGAGAAATGGGGGAGGGGGCGTTATCATTGTAAAAGTATCATGATCTTGTAGCGATGCGTGCCAGGAGGTCCGGTACTGGGAGGCTGAGACAGGAAGAGCATGAGTTCAAGGCCAGCCTAGATCAGGCTGGGACCGTAGCTCAGTGGTAGCACACTAGGTCTGCCCATCTGGGTGTGTTAGGCAATGAATCAAAGTATGCTCATTTGAGTTTATGAGGGTCAGCAGTCTCTACTTGTAAGTTATTAGTCACAGTGTGTCAGAAACTCCAATTTGTAAGGCACCTAGATTTCTTATCTCTTTAGAAGTATTTCCATCTGATTTTCCACTGATAATTTTTATGATTTTCTTTGAGGAAGGCTTCCAAATGGTATAAGCTTAGAGCATCATAAATCTTGGATCTGCTGCTGATCTGTGTCCCACAAGAGACCCTTGTCTCTCCAACTGTGTCTTGCTGCCTGGGCCTCCTCACTTGATAGTCAGAGAGCAGGCAAGGCTCACAGCCTCCTCCAGAGGGCAGGAGTCTGCCTAGGAGCCCCAAGTCCCCCCACCTCAGGCCCGCAGCACTTCCAAGGCAGGAAGGGCTGGCACTCAAGCTCTGCTCTCCTCCCCCACACCCCCCACATTGTTAACAGGGTTATTTTCTTTTTTTCCTTTCAAAGTAAACCTGTAAATGGAGAAGCAGGTTTGTGCATGGCCATCCTAGTCAACTATTTAATGTTTTCAGTTTTTCTGTTGAGTCTTGGGAAATTTCTAGGAAGACAGGCAGGCCCTCTGCAAATCATCACGTGATCTGGTCCTTTTTAGCGTCTCTACTTCCTTTCCAGCCAGAGGCTTTGTTATTGAACAGCAGCGCCAACTCCATTTACTCTATCTTTGGAAGATGCCTGAGAATCGAGCAGCCGAAATCACCCTCTGTGCTTTCCCTCGGGCCAGCCTGTTACCAAGTTTGGGGCCAGGAGCCCGGCTGTGGTCTAATAAGATAAAATACCGTCACCTCTTTCCTCAGCAGCTCTGGGCCACTCCCAAGGGTTCAATATTCTGCCAACAATATATACCACAGTAGAATAATGGGGAGGAATAGAGAAACTCATTAAAAATATGCAAATGTGGGTGTAGCACAGTAGGGGAGAAAATACAGACAGAGTACAGCTGTCTGGGCTGAGATGTAGCCTGTGTTCATTCACTCAACTTTGGTCCTCATCTACTCAGCTCAGGGACCAGGGCATCTCCTAAGCTGCTTGCTGTATCTTTGCTTCATTCCATGCTGGCCATTGCATACCTATGTTTAAGTCCAAATCAATCAAGATGGCTCAGGACTAGTGGGGCTAGCAGGCAGGGTAGAGGTTTCTATTGTGAATTCCGCATTATGTTCTAAAGTGTAGGTCAGTGCCATCCTATAGTGGTTTTTTTTTTGCACTTGGGACATGCCTGAGTTCGCTCTGCTTGGTATGGTGGCTGGGAGCCAACACATGTGAGTGACTGCCTGCTGGATATGTGGCCAATGTGACTAGGGAAGTAACTTGACCTACTTTTAATTACTTTTTAAATCAAAGAGCCACAGGTGGCTCCTGGTTACCCAACCAGCAGCTCAAGTCTAAGTCAGTCATTCTATACAATGGCAGGCTCTCCTGCCCTTGGCCTATTCACCCAGCAGCATGGACAACACACAGTGGCCACTTGGCAAGCTAAATTCTGCTCAGCACAGCTGCTGAGTGAGTGTCTCCATTTTGAGCCTTTGATCTCTTAGCCATCAAAATCTCTAAACCAGCAGATGTTGAGGTGGGAAACAGTACTCTTTCAAGAAAATTGGGGGTGCCAGGCAAGATGGCTCAGTGGGGGAAAATGCTTATGGCTAAGCTGGATAAACTGAGTTTTATCTCTGGGACCTTCATGGTGAAAGGAGAGACCTAGTTCTTCTACTTTATCTTCTGATTAATTGCTTCCCCCCCATAACAAATGGATTGATCAATAGAATTGATTGATTTACTAGAGAAGGGAATGGGCCATAGGTGTGGCCAGTGGCAAAGAACTTACCCAGCATGGACAAGGTCCTGGGCGTGAGCCTCAGCACTTGGTGGTAGTTAAAAGTCTTACCCCTATACCCACACCTTGGTGCCAGGGTTGAGTTCATATGCCTCACCGCACAGGACAGTGTCCTAAGTCATAAGATATTATCTATTAGGATGCTACATGTGGCTATTCATCAGGTTATTCTACCCTATGCAGATGATAGAACAGCAAACCCTAGAACCATCATTGGCCCTCTCTGAGGCTGTGAATTGAGTCGTTGGGTAAAACAGTGTTGTGTGATTGCTAAGATGGTGTAAGGTGTATTGGTTTACTTCCTTGCTGGTGGTGCTATGAGAAGCCCAATGGAGAAAGACTTCGTATTCTATTCCAGTGTATTTATCCCAGGAAAGATAAATCCCTGCCCCTCAGTGCAGAAAAGAATTCCGTGTAAACAACTCCCGTCAAATAGCAGCCTGGTCCTGCAGATATGCAGAAGTAGACTCCACTGCGCAGTAGCAGTTTCAGCTCTAGAGACACTGGTGAGCCCGTCCTTGGATAGGTGGTCTCTGTCCCTACCTCTTGCTCTGTACAGTCAGAGAATGATCTGTGCTAGCTAGCTGTCATTTCAGTTTCAAATGGGTGTGCTCATTATGCATTCGGTAAGCAAAGTAAAAGATAAAAGATAAATAGTCACAGGTGGTAGATAGAAACAGGTAACAGACAGTGTGGTGGTTTGAATAAGAATGGCCCCCCATAGGCTCATGTATTTGGATGCTTAGTTATGAGGTAGTGGTACTGTTTGAAAGGATTAAAAGGATTATGAGGTGTGGCCTGGGAGTAGGTGTGGCCTTGTTGAAGGAAGTGTGTGACTGACTTTGAGGTTTCAAAGCCCATTTCTTGGGAAAAGATCTTTACCAATCCTACATTTGATAGAGGGCTAATATCCAATATATACAAAGAACTCAAGAACTTCAGAGAACCAAATAACCCTATTAAAAAAAAATGGGGAACAGAGCTAAGCAGAGAATTCTCAACTGAAGAAAACTCAAATGGCCAAGAAGCACCTAAAGAAATGTTCAACATCCTTAGTCATCAGGGAAATGCAAATCAAAATGACTCTGAGATTCCACCTTACACCAGTCAGAATGGCTAAGATGAAAAATTCAGGTGACAGCAAATGCTGGCAAGGATGTGGAGAAAGAAAGAAGAACACTCCTCCATTGCTGGTAGGATTGCAAGCTGGTACAACCACTCTGGAAATTAGTCTGGCGGTTCCTCAGAAAATTGGACATAATACTACCTGAGAACCCAGCTATACCACTCCTGGTCATATACCCAGAAGATGTTCCAACTTTTAATAAGGACACATGCTCCACTATGTTCATAGCAGGCTTATTTATAATAGCCAGAAGTGGGAAAGAACCCAAATGTACTTCAACATGGATATAGAAAATGTAGTACATTTACACAATGGAGTACTACTCAGCTATTAAGAATAATGACTTCATGAAATTCTTAGGCAAATGGATGGAACTTAAAAATATCATCCTGAGTGAGGTAACTCAGTCACAAAAGAACACACATAGTATGCTTTCACTGATAAGTGGATTTTAGCCCAAAAGTTCTGAACACCCAAGATTCAATTCACAGACCATATGAAGCCCAAGAAGAAGAAAGACCAAAGTGTGGATGCTTCAGTGCTTCCTAGAAGGGGGAAACAAAATACTCATGAGAGGAAATATGGAGATAAAGTGTGGAGTGGAGACTGAAGGAAAGGCCATTCAGAGACTGTCCCACCTGGGGATCTATCCCATATACAGACACCAAACCCACACACTATTGTGGATGCCAATAAGTGCTTGTTGACAGGAGCCTGATATAGCTATCTCCTGAGAGGCTCTGCCAGAACCTGACAAATAGAGGCAAATGCTCACAGCCAACCATTGGACTTAGTGTGGGGGTCCAGATGAAGGAGCTGGAGAAGGGACCGAAACAGCTGAGGGGGTTTGTAGCCCCATGGGGGGAACAACAGTGTCAAATGGCCAGAACCCCCACCTCAGAGCTCCCTGGGGACTGGACCACCAACCAAAGAGTACACATGGAGGGGCCCATGGCTCTAGCTGCATAAGTGGCAGAGGATGGCCTGGTTGGACATCAGTGGGAGGAGCGGCCCTTGGGCCTGAGGGTGTTTGATGCCTTAGTGTGGGGGAATGCCAGGGCAGGAAAACAGAAGTGGATGGGTGGGTGGGGGAGAACCCTCATAGAGGCAGGGGAATGGGGGATGGGATAGGGAGTTTCTGAAGGGGAAACTGGGAAAGGGGAAAGCATTTGAAATGCAAATAAAGAAAAAATATGTATATAAAGAAGAAAAAGAAAAGCTCATGCCCAGAGTGAGTCTCTCTCTCTTTCTCTTTCTCTTTCTCTCTCTCTCTCTCTCTCCCTCTCCCTCTCCCTCTCCCTCTCCCTCTCTCCCTCCCTCTCTCTCTCTCTCTTTCTCTCTCTCTCCCCTTCCCTGCCCTTCCTCCCCTATCCCCCCCTCCCCGAGTCAGGATGTAGCTTTCAGATACTTCTCCAGCATGCCATGTCTACTTGCCAGCATGGAACCTGACGTGATGATAATGGACCAGGGAGTAAGCAAGCTCCCGGTTAAATGCTTTTTTGTATAAGAGTTGCCTAGGTGATGGTGCCTCTTCACAGCAGCAGTACAGTAACTAAGACAAGTAGCAATCCCATCAAATCAGGCATTTACAACCTTCAGCAGAGATGACTGGGGTAGCTCCACTGAAACAACAAGCAAGAGTACCATCAAATAAGGTACTTACAACATCCAGCAGAGACCAACTGGGGAGGAAGTGATCGTCCTGGAATTCCCAACTAAGAGTCCCTCCATCCACCTGGCTGGTGTTGCACAACTTTAATCCCAGCTCTCGGGAGTCAGAGGAAGGCAGATCTCTGAGTTCAGATCTCTGAATCTGAAGCTAGCCTGGCCTACAGAGCAAGTTCCAGGACAGCCAGGACTATATAGAGAAACTTTGTGTCAAAAAGCTAACTGTGATCATCCACATAAGTTAAAAAACAAAACAAAACAAAACAAAACAATCCCCCCCACCACCCCCACAACCCCCACCCAGCACAAGAGTCTCTTTTTTTTTTTAATTTTTTTTTATTTATTACGTATTTTCCTCAATGACATTTCCAATGCTATTCCAAAAGTCCCCCATACCCTCCCCCCCACTTCCCTACCCACCCATTCTCATTTTTTTTGGCCCTGGCGTTCCCCTGTACTGGGGCATATAAAGTTTGTGTGTCCAATGGGCCTCTCTTTCCAGTGATGGCCGACTAGGCCATCTTTTGATACATATGTAGCTAGAGTCAAGAGCTCCGGGGTACTGGTTAGTTCATAATGTTGTTGCACCTACAGGTTTGCAGATCTCTTTAGCTCCTTGGATACTTTCTCTAGCTCCTCCATTGGGGGCCCTGTGATCCATCCAATAGCTGACTGTGAGCATCCACTTATGTGTTTGCTAGGCCCCTGCCTAGTCTCACAAGAGACAGCTATATCTGGATCCTTTCAGCAAAATCTTGCTAGTGTATGCAGTGGTGTCAGCGTTTGGAAGCTGATTATGGGGTGGATCCCTAGATAAGGCAGTCTCTAGATGGTCCATCCTTTTGTCGCAGCTCCAAACTTTGTCTCTGTAACTCCTTCCATGGGTGTTTTGTTCCCAATTCTAAGAAGGGGCACAGTGTCCACACTTTGGTCTTCATTCTTCTAGAGTTTCATGCATTTGGCAAATTGTATCTTATATCTTGGGTATACTAAGTTTTGGGCTAGTATCCACTTATCAGTGAGTACATATTGTGTGAGTTCCTTTGTGATTGGGTTACCTCGCTCAGGATGATGCCCTCCAGGTCCATCCATTTGCCTAGGAATTTCATAAATTCATTCTTTTTAATAGCTGAGTAGTACTCCATTGTGTAAATGTACCACATTTTCTGTATCCATTCCTCTGTTGAGGGCCATCTGGGTTCTTTCCAGCTTCTGGCTATTATAAATAAGGCTGCTATGAACATAGTGGAGCATGTGTCCTTCATACCGGTTGGGACATCTTCTGGATATATGCCCAGGAGAGGTATTGCTGGATCCTCCAGTAGTAATATGTCCAATTTTCTAAGGAACCGCCAGACTGATTTCCAGAGTGGTTGTACAAGCTTGCAATCCCACCAACAGTGGAGAAGTGTTCCTCTTTCTTCACATCCTCGCCAGCATCTGCTGTCACCTGAATTTTTGATCTTAGCCATTCTGACTGGTGTGAGGTGGAATCTCAGGGTTGTTTTGAGTTGCATTTCCCTGATGATTAAGGATGTTGAACATTTTTTCAGGTGCTTCTCTGCCATTCGGTATTCCTCGGGTGAGAATTCTTTGTTCAATTCTGAGCCCCATTTTTTAATGGGGTTATTTGATTTTCTGAAGTCCACCCTCTTCAGTTCTTTATATATATTGGATATTAGTCCCCTATCTGATTTAGGATAGGTAAAGATCCTTTCCCAATCTGTTGGTGGCCTTTTTGTCTTATTGACAGTATCTTTTGCCTTGCAGAAGCTTTGCAGTTTCATTAGGTCCCATTTGTCAATTCTCGATCTTACAGCACAAGCCATTGCTGTTCTATTCAGGAATTTTTCCCCTGTGCCCATATCTTCGAGGCTTTTCCCCACTTTCTCCTCTATAAGTTTCAGTGTCTCTGGTTTTATGTGAAGTTTCTTGATCCACTTAGATTTGACCTTAGTACAAGGAGATAGGAATGGATCGATTCGCATTCTTCTACATGATAACAACCAGTTGTGCCAGCACCATTTGTTGAAAATGCTGTCTTTCTTCCACTGGATGGTTTTAGCTCCCTTGTCGAAGATCAAGTGGCCATAGGTGTGTGGGTTCATTTCTGGGTCTTCAATTCTATTCCATTGGTCTACTTGTCTGTCTCTATACCAGTACCATGCAGTTTTTATCACAATTGCTCTGTAGTAAAGCTTTAGGTCAGGGATGGTGATTCCACCAGAGGTTCTTTTATCCTTGAGAAGAGTTTTTTGCTATCCTAGGTTTTTTGTTATTCCAGATAAATTTGCAGATTGTTCTTTCTAATTCGTTGAAGAATTGAGTTGGAATTTTGATGGGGATTGCATTGAATCTGTAGATTGCTTTTGGCAAGATAGCCATTTTTACCACCCCCCCCTCCCCCCGGCCCAGCACAAGAGTCTCTTTATGCACGAGCTTTGGGCCTCCCATTCTCACACTGTGGGTATTTCTATGCCAGGAGATAAACGTTAGTGATGTCTCTTGGAAAGGCTTAGTCCCTCTTGCTGTTAAGTGCAGAATATTTTTGTGCTTTGGGGCTGTTTTCCTTTCTGCCTGTCAGGGTTAGGGGACAAACCCATTTTAGAACAAGGGGCTTTGGGGAACATTTTAAGACAAACACATTGGTTGTGAAATGGGGTTGTTACTCTGCTTGTAGGGCTAATCTTAGTAGATTTGAGCAGAATGTGACAGTTGACTAATGTGTCATGTCTTATGCCTGCTCCAAGCTCTTTATTCCTGAGGCTAACAGATATCAGCTCAGGAATTGGGTCGGCCATCTCCCTGTTGCTGAGACTGCTCTTACACCAGGGTCTATATTTACTTAATTTTTTTTTGTTGTTGTTGCTCTAATCAAATGCCTGAAAAAGACAACTTATAGGAGGAAGAGCTTATCTTGGATCAGAGCTTGAGAGCCCTAAAATCCATTACAGCAGAGGAGTGATGGTGCTGGGAGCCCAAGGCAACTGGTCACACTGTGTCTGCAGATAGGAGGCTGCTTAGCTCATTTCCTTGTTACCCAGCTGAGGACCCCAGCCCATGGGATGGAGCCACCCCCAGTTAGTGTTGAACAACCTTTAAAGCTCTGAGCTCTGATACTGAGTCCACTCGTTTGCCTGTTGCTTTCTAGGCCAGCATGCAAGGGCTGGTCACACTGCAGTGTGACATTTCCAAGGGACCAGATAGGTGCAAACACTGCCCAGGCCAGTCCAACTGTGGAGAGCACCCTAGGAAGCCAGAAGTGTGAATTCAGTGGGAATGGAAGGAGGACAGGAAGACAGTGTGTGAACTGTTTCCACTGTGTGAGTGACAGGGCACCATGTGCCCAAGTAAACACACAAAGTACTCCCAACTGTGACATCTTCCTGAGGGCAGTTTGTGCACTAGCCTTCCTGTTTGTAGTTTTAATTCCAGAGTTCATTGAACATATATATTTTGGCATGCTAGCCTTCCATACAGATCTGTCCATTTTTATGTTCTCCATAATTTATATAAAATTATCCATACCTAACAACTTAAGTGTTAGGGTTTGAACCCAGGACTTTCCATATACTAAACCAGTTCTCTACCACTGAGCTACACCCCAGCCAAGGCTGAACAACCTCCTCCTCCTCCTCCTCCTCCTCCTCTTCCTCCCCCCTCCGCTTCCTCTTCCTCCTCCTCTTCCTTTCTTCTTCTTCTCCTCCTTCTTTTTTTCTTTTTTCCAATTTTTTTATTAGATATTTTCTTCATTTACATTTCAAATGCTATCCCAAAAGTCCCTCATACCCTCCCCCCCCCCGCCCTGCTTCCCTACCCACCCACTCCCACTTCTTGGCCCTGGTATTCCCCTGTACTGGGGTATGTATATAAAGTTTGCAAGACCAAGGGGTTCTTCCCAATGATGGCCGACTAGACCATCTTCTGCTACATATGCAGCTAGAAACACGAGCTCTGGGGCTACTGGTTAGTTCATATTGTTGTTCCACCTATAGGGTTACAGACCCTTCAGCTCCTTGGGTGCTTTCTCTAGCTCCTCCATTGGGGACCCTGTGTTCCATCTTATAGATGACTGTGAGAATCCACTTCTGTATTTGCCAGGCACTGGTATAGCCTCACAAGAGACAGCTATAACAGGGTCCCTTCAGCAAAATCTTGCTGGTGTATACAATAGTGTCTGCATTTGATGGCTGATTATGGGATGGACCTCCTTCTCCTTTTATAGTTACTAGACTCAGTTTCTTTCTTTCTTCCTTCCTTCCTGCCTTCCTTCCTTTCTTCTCTCTCTCTCTCTCTCTCTCTCTCTCTCTCTCTCTCTCTCTCGATTTATTTATTATTATATCTAAGTACACTATAGCTGTCTTCATACACACCAGAAGAGGGTATCAGATCTCATTACGGATGGTTGTGAACTACCATGTGGTTGCTGGGATTTGAACTCAGGACCTTCAGAGGAGCAGTAGGTACTCTTAACCACTGAGCCATCTCTCCAGCCCCCCCCTTTTTGTTTTTGTTTTTTGAGACAGGGTTTCTCTGTATAGCCCTGACTGTCCTGGAACTCACTTTGTAGACCAGGCTGGCCTCAAACTCAGAAATCTGCCTGTCTCTGCCTCCCGAGTGCTGGGATTACAGGCGTGTGCCACCACGCCCGGCTTCTTTGTCTTTTTAAAAGACTTCTTTTTATTCTATGTGTTTGAGTGATTGCTGCATGTATGCCTGTTCACCAGGTGTGTGCCTGGTGCCTAGAGGCCAGAAAGGGGCATTGGGTCCCCTGGAATTAGAGTTAGCAGACAGCTGTGAGCTGTTATGTGGCTGCTGGGCACTGAACCTGGGTCCTCCACAAGAACAATCAGAGTTCTTAACCACCAAGCCATCTCTGCAGCCCTCACTGCTCCACCGTCTTTCTTTTGAATTTTATGTGTATAAGTGTTTGCCTGAATATCTGTCTGTGCACCATGCACATGCCTGGTGCTCAGAGAGGGCAGAAGAAGAGATCAGATCCCTGTGACAGGGGCTATAGTTGTGAGCCATCTGAGATAGGTGCTGGGGGCCACCCATTCCTTCTGTCCCAAAGTTCTCTGCAAAAGCAGCAAGTGTCTGTCTGTCTCTTTGGCTGCTGACCATCTCTCTAGCCCACCAATTGCTCTACTTTCTTGTTTAGGAGATGGGCTCTCACTATGTACCTGTGGCTGGCCTGGAGCTCTATGTAGACCAAGCTGGCCTCAAACTCACAGAGATCTGTGTCTGATTTGGCTGAGGAGGAGGAGGAAAAGGAGGAGGAGGAGGAGGAGGAGGAGGTTGTTCAGCCTTGGCTGGGGTGTAGCTCAGTGGTAGAGAACTGGTTTAGTATATGGAAAGTCCTGGGTTCAGACCCTGGGCATGGTAACACACACACAAGTTTAATCCCAGCACTCAAGAGGCTGAAGCATGTGGGGCTCTGTGAGTTTGAGGCCAGCCTGGTCTAAATAGTAAGTTCCAGGGTGGCCAAAGCTAAATAGTGAGACCCTGTGTAAAAGGGGGTGTATATGTTAGACTGAGAAGAGGGCTCAGAGGTTTAGAGCACTGTTGGTCTTTCAGAAGATCCAGGGCTGATCCCTGTCATCCACTTGATAGTTCACAACCATCCAGTTCCCGGGGATCTGTTGCCCTCTTCCGATCTCCACCTGCACCAAGAATACACACGATACACATACATACGTGTGGACAAAACTTTCATGCACATAAAGTTAAATACATTAGAAAATTAGAATTCTAGCTAGGCATGGTGACACATACCTTTAATTTCATCACTTGGGAGGCAGAGGTAGGTCGATCTCTGTTAGTTCAAGGCCAGCCTGGTTGACAAAGAGAGTTCTAGGACAGCCAAGGCTGTTACACAGAGAAACCCTGTCCTGAAATACCTATGAATGAGTGAGTGAGTGAGTGAGTGAATGAACAAATAAGTGAATGAATGAACAAAAAGTGAATGAATGAATGAGTGAGTGAGTAGAATTCTAAGCAGAATTTGTAGCAGCAGTGAGATGGCATTCTTCTCATCTCAGAGGCTGCAGCTCTGGCCACTCTGCTTGCCCTGCTGCTGATCTGTGCTTCCTTCTTATTGACTGGATTCAGTGTAACTTATGTTTTGGCTTCTCTCCACTCTCCAAAGTAATGAATAAATTATTAATTAAATGAATTCTATAGCCTACTGATTCCATGAGATGTTACACACATCTCTGTGTGTGCACACAAATATAAAAAAAAAAAATCAGTGGCTCAGTAAATTGGTGAAGTGCTGAGTTAAACCAATTAAAAATTTTTGATAGAAATAACACTAAATAATAGTGAGGTTGTGCAAGAACAAACTGCTGGGTGAGCGTAAACATTTGAACACATGGGTGTATGCGCCTAAAAAGTCCCATTCTAAGTCTATCTTCTCAGGACTGAAGCATGCTCATGACAAATGCACACATGTTCATAGCCCTTTTGTTCAAAACAAAACCTGGGAAAGCTCAGCTATTTACCAGCAGCAAAATAAACCAACAGACTCTATTTTTGCAATTATTCTTACAATAATAAAAGTAATGAACTACTGACATATGGAAAATGAAAGGATTTTCCAAATATTATGCTTGAGTGAAAGAGGCCAGACCTGAAAGACTGCATATTATTGCAGAATCCATTAGCAAGCTACTTTAGGGAGAGAAAGAGTCAGCTGTTGTTTCTGTAGTTAAGTGTATTGGGTGCAGGGTTGGGGATGTTTTGGAGGTGGGGTGGGAAGGGAATAGAGAGGCATGAGGGCTAAGGTAAGTGTCCCACATCTATATGCACGAGTGAATTAGATGCTGTGACTTTTTGTCCAAATCCATTAAACTGGACGCTTGAGATGTGTAACTGCACTGAACGTAAATTGTACAATGGAAGTTACTGCGGGAGCCCAGAGAGCGATTGGCAAGCAAACTTACTAGGGTTTTGATTTATGCTTATCAGCAATATTTTCTAGCCTAATCTGAGCCTTGTTGGCAGGGCAAGAGCAGGGTGATCCCTTCTCAGGCACAAAATGAAAACAAAGCCTCTATAAGAATGGCTGCTTGTTCTCAAGTGTCATGGGGTGCTGTGTGTTCCCAGAGACTTGGGGTAACAGTGGTCTGACCTGGGATGGCTGCTCATCACCCACCTCCAGCATCTGCTGATGGAGTCTCAGGGTGTCTGTATAGGGGCTGGGCTGCTAGCGTCAGTATTAGGGGAAGTTTCTGGCATCATAGGCTCTGCCCCTTCTGGGCCAAGGCCTTCCTCTTCTTCCCTTTGTCAGGCTATGGGGGTCTTGTGTGGGCTGCCCAGACCCCTCACTGCCTCACACAGCTGTCCTTGCTGCAGCTGAGCTGCTGGACCCAGCCCTACTTGGGGGTGCAGTGGTCAGAACTGCTGAATGGCTCTCAGGCTGTGCAGCACCGATGAATTCTCATTTTCTCTTTTGAAACCCGCTGCAGAACAGCTGTTCTCTCGGAGATTTCCTCTTGTTTTCCAACACTGCCAAAGGGATGTTCGTATTTTTCTCTTTCTTCTGTTAATGAAACTGGTGCATAGAGGCTCTTTATGAATGAACCAGGGTGGGTGTAGGAATGAAAGGTGTGTGTGTGTGTGTGTGTGTGTGTATGTGTGTATGCCTGCACAGCCTGAGTCCAGGCAATAGGAAGAGACTGGATGAGGTGGGTATGGGTAGCCAAGCAGGCAGTTGACAGTCGCCCCATGAAAGGTCCTTGCTGTGCACAGGAATGACATTGCTGTGTGGTGGGGCTGACAGATGCTCCAAAGGAGATTAGGAAATAAGTCTGCATCTCCCCTGGGCCCTGATAGCATCAGCGGTTAAGAGGCCTGTCTGATTTCATTACAAATCTCTGGTTCCTAGCGCTGTGAGCTCAGCCTCCAGCCTCCCAGGTGTGGGAGGACAGCAGGCCACCGCAAGGGCATTTTGCCTTTAATTGTGGCCATTAATCTGACACCAACAGCTGGTCTTTCCTGCAGGAGAAGGGGAGGGTGACAAGAAACCTGTCAGTTGGGAGCCAGTAGACCCTACTGCCTTGCTCTACAGAGAGGAAGAAGTGGCCCCGGCTCTCCAGGGCCCACGGGCTGGCCTCACTGGAAGGATCTGGGGTTTGCCTTCTTCTGGGATTTTATGAAGCAGCAGCTGACAGCCCCTGCTCCTTACCCGTCTTGTTTTCCCAGGGACCAGCCAGTGTGGCGTGGCATCTTATCTAGAGCTAGCCGCTGCCCCAGTGTCAGGGGTGTCGCCGTTGAAGGGGCAGGGATGCCATGTGAGTGGCATGGCACAGTGAGGTGAGATCTGGGGCAGAAGCAGAAGACAGCTAGCTATGGTGATGAAATGAGCAGGGGTCGGGTTGCCTGAGTATGTACCTGTGGGTCGTAGGAAAGGTATAGCTCGTTCCTCTTCTGTAACCCACAGGCCTCCACCCTGGCAGGTTTGAACTCAGTCCATGGCGTGGATCTGCCCTAAAGATCTTTAGCCTCAGCCAGGCACCCTGGGACAGAGTGGAGGCAGATGTCCATAGGAAACACCCAGAGATCTGATCAGAGGAGGGGTAAGTTGGATGCAGCCAAAAAGGAGGTAGCTGCATACAGGCCGTGGAGAGTGGACAGGTCTCGTCTAGAGAAAGGGTAGGTGTGTGGATGAGGAAGGTGTGTGCCCCTGAACACCCCACAATAGACCTTGGAGGGGCTGATGATGCTATCTCTGGGGTCTGAAAATAGATAGGGCTTATTTACAACACACAAAGAGTTTGGTGTGTTGGAACTAAGCCCTTCATGCTGTATTGGAGTCTTCAGGACGTAGAAGCCCAACCAGAGCCCTCTTTTATGCTCTAGCATGGACAAGGAGAGAAGAGATCAGGTCTGAGTATGTTTGGTGCTGGGGAGACTCTTATTTTATCAAAGGATAAATAAGACCCCTCTCCCAACTGCTCACTATAATGGGCGATCTGGGGTAAGAGTCAGGTGAGCCCACTGTGAATGTGCAGCATTCATTAATTTAGGGTAGATCAGAGGGGCCTGGACTAAGCTGGGAGAGCCACTGCTTTCCCCTTCCTAGCAGGGAGATCTCAGGCAAATCCTGAGAAGCTGCCAACCTGGCTGCCCTCACTGGTCTGGTGGGGTAGGAGAGGGAAGCCTATGGAGCTGACCGGAAGACAAGGTGCTTCCCCTGAAGGAGAACTGGCTGCAGGAAGCTAGCTGAGAGCTGTCCTGTTATAGGGCTTGCTACCTGTAACAGCCACCAGTGCAGGGACACAAGTCAGGGTTAGGCAGCTGCCCAGGAACTTGTCTAAGAGAAAGACCCACCTCCCCTCCGCCCTCGCCACTCCCTCTCAGGGCTTCCCTGAGATTCCTGGCCAGGGACTGGTGGCTACCTCCTAGATATGTCCAAAACCTGACCCTGCTTTTCTGTCTCCCTGGGAATGAGCTGACTGTGGAGGTCTGGACTCCCATGCTCTCACCTGGCCCCCTGACTCCCCTGCTGGACTTCTGTGCCAGAGGAATATTTCCTTTAGTTCAAATCTGATCCTGTCTTGCCTCTGCTCAGAACCTCTAGGGCCTCACAGACGTATCTACCAGAATATACTACTGTCTCTGTCTGGAATGTTCTCCACATTTTGCCCACATGGTGAAGTATTATTTTTCCTTCAAACCCAGCATGACACATCACCTCTCCGAAGTTTCTTCAGGGTATTCATTCTTCTTTTCCATAGTTTCAAATTACTGTGCCTGGCCCCTCGTGCTGTCTTCTCTCTCATGTGGATTTCTCTGTTGGCAACAGTTAACGTCACTCATTTTTTGCAGCCTTCTTGAGGACCAGCCTTAGACCTGCCTGTACCCTCATACCTAAATTCAAGATCTGGCTTTTGCATTAGTTGGTTAACTCGATCTGAATTTGTTTCTATTCAAAGATGCTGTGGAATGCAGGTGTTATTGTACCAGGGCTGTACTGTGTGGCCCCAGGTGCGCTATCCCCTCTCTGAGCTACTGTTTCCATAGCTCTACAGTGAGGAAGCTGCTAAGGTCCCCTGACCTGAGTTTTGGTCATTGCCAAAGCCCACTTGCCCCTCAAGTCCACAGAGCCTGTGGACCTACAGGAACCAGTAGGTCCACCTCCCAGTGAGGAGCTGAAGTGGGAGGGGACTGCAGTTAGTAGGTGACCTGCGCTTGGGGGGTTGTGTGTACAGCCTAGGCTGCTTCCTTTTCAGAAGAACTGGCAAGACTTCACTGAGCCAGGCTGGGAGACCTGGGTCATGCTTTATGGTGCCAAGTAGGGGCTCCCTTTGGCTCTGAGTGAAGCAGTTGTCACATAACAAATAATCATGCTAGGCTTGGTGAGATACACCATTAATTCCAGATCTTGGGAGGCAGAGGCAGGCAGATCTTTGAGTACAAGGCCATCCTGGTCTACAGAGTGAGCTCCAGGACAGCCAGGGCTACATAGCAAGACTCTGTCAAAAATTTTTGTTTGCTGCATTTGCAAGATCACATTATTTACACCAAAGACATATTCAAACCACAGACTCATGGCAAAAAGATGTAAGTCCACACTTAACCTCCCAGTTAAACCAGAGAGAAGCCAGCCAGGTCCAAGGACATCCAGCCCACTCAATTAATTAGCATCTATTACAATCAGAAAACAATCTGATTCAATTAAAATGTTTCCACAAAAGTAATTTAATGACACCCCCCTCCCCCCAAACAAAGCACACTCAACCACGGTGTTTATTGTGTCAAGGCAGTGTCACAGGGGGCTGGAATGCTAGCCTTTATGTGGACAGCACTCACTAAGGCAGGGCCAGGAAAGGCAGCAGGTGGGTGAGGCTCCTGACTGCGCCTTTTCATAAGAGCGAGGTGGGGGGGTGTTTGTTTGAATGCTTCTAGGTTTAATGACCCTCTAACAACCAAAAAAAGTCCCCAAGAGCTGCCTTCATCCTAACTGCAGTCCCCTCCCACTTCAGCTCCCCACCATGCCTGATACCCCTCAGGGTCCACCCCTCCCTCTGCTGCTCTGAGGCACCTTGAGCAGGAGGGAACTGTTAACCATGGCCTTCTGAAACCCAGCCGGGAGGCGATTTGGCAAGCTTGAAGAACTGCCATTCAAAAGCCACACACACAGTTCTCTTACTCCCCTGAGGTAGGAATTGGAGTCCACACTGCCTTTGTTCCAAAAATCCCTCCTTGGGATAACAAACAGAGAGCAAAACCCATTTAGTTCATCCGGTACTTACATATTTGAACACTCACCTTTGCCAAGGACTAACCATTGCTGGACGCTGTTTCTTCATCCTCCTGAAACCCTGAGATAATCCCATTCCAACAAGGACTAGAGGGTGCCTGGGGACACAGGGTTAGGGGAATTGGACCCCAAGTCCAAACCTGGGCAGCCAGCAAGCTGCCCTTGGAAACTCATCTTTCAGCATGGAAAAGCTGGCAGGAGCTGGGAACCTTCAAAGAGGGGCCTCTGCAGTCACTGGGCTGGTGTGGCCACAGAGGCCCTCTTTCAGAAATGATGTGTGGGGTTCTAGTGTTTTGCTCTGGAAGATGTGAAGTCTTTGTGCCATGTTCTCCCATGGGGTCAGCATCAGAAGCCAAACTAGGCCCTTCCTCCTGTTTAATTGCCCAGACATAAGCTTAACAGTCACTAGTGCTGGGCACCAGCCCTAAAATGAGCGCTGTCCATTTGATAGATGATGGGATGCCAGCAATATGATCTTCATTTAAAAGGAGTCAGAGTCTGGGACATGGGCAGCTGACAATACATTAGTGGAGGGTCATTTCTGAATGGGGACCAGGCAGGTCAGCTCTAATCTCCCAACTGTCTAGCCAAGCTGACATCTGACTGGAAATGCTACTCAAATGCTGTTAAGGCATGCCATCCTAACGCCGCCTTAGTTTTTCATTTCTCTCACTTCCAGGAAGGTTAAACTTGGATTTTCCCGACTTGTCTACCCTGCCTCCTGGTAGCTTATGTTCATAATAATTTACATGGGCTCTTTATAACTCAGGATTTTAAGGCTGTGACTGCTGTGTTTGTTCAAAAAGCTTTCCTGGTTATTTACTTTTCAATTTGCTTTCTAATGTTTTCAGTGGGCAGAGGTTTATCATCTTTAGTCAAAGCCATTGATCTCCTTTCAGATGCCTCCCACTGCCTTTTAGCTTAGAAAAATCCTTTTTTGACACGAGATGAAACGCATATTGACTTAAAATTCTTTATAGTTCTTAGGGACTCTTTTCTTCTTTTCTTTCCTCAGTGGTGTGATGTGATTGGGTTTGTATGGGTCTACAGTATGCAGACTAATTATTGTCTGAACAGCCACATAGTTGTAAAGAGCATATTGGACACTTTCTTGCCTATATTTAGTTTTGGCGGACCCTTCACTCTAGGTCACCTATGCTGTTATGCATGTTCTGTCCTTCCACACGCATGTGCTGGCTAGTTTTATGTCAACGTGACACACGATACAGTCATCTGAGACGTGGGAGCCTCAATTGAGAAAATGCTTTCATAATATTGGCCCTCAGGCAGGCTCATAGGGCATTTTCTTAATTAATGATTGGTATGGGAGGGCCCAGCTCATTGTAGGTGGGGCCACCCCTAGGCTGGTGGTGCTGCATTCTATAAGAAAACAGGCTGGCTAGCCATGGGGAGCAAGCCAGTAAGTGACACTCCTCATGGCTTCTGCATCAGCTCCTGACTTCAGGTTCCTGCCCACTTGAGTCCCTGCTCTCATTGCTTTAGATGATGAACTGATACACGGAACTGTGAGTCAGATAAACCCTTTCCTCCCCAAGTTGCTTTTGGTCATAGTGAGTCACCACAGCAACAGTCACCTTGGCTAAGACACCGTTCCCTAGGGTTTTATTCATCAAACCATTTCTAATGAGTCTCTTCACTTCCACACAATTCCTAAGAATCGTCTACTCACTCTTCCAAGCGACTTGGAGAACCATTTTGTAATTCCTACTCCTAGCAAAAATCTGATATTCTAAATCCAAATTTCATGGAGATACTTGAGAGAAAATCTACTGGCTTGTCTCTGCAGTTCTCATGCTGTAGCTCTCAAAAGGTTTCTCGTTCTTCATATTTTATTTCTTCATGTCCAACTTTTGAATTTCATTTTAAAAAATGGTGCTAGGAATCAAATACAGGGCCTTGAACATGCCAGGTAAGTGCTGTGCCCAGAGCTGTTTTTCCAGCCCCTCCGATTTAACTGTTCAGCCATCAGTCAGTTTGCGACTGAATGCCCAGAGTAGAAATGTTAATAAAATTCTTATGTTGTATACATATTACTATTTGTAGCGAGAAAGCTGCCTTTCAAGAGGCCTGCCATACTGTCAGTGAGCAAAGCAGTAGGCAGAATCCTGGCCATAGAAAAGTATTACTGTTTTGTAAGTAGAACCCTACAAAGGTGTAAGGGTCAGTGTGTGTGTGTGTGTTATAGTTAGGTAAACATGGAGATACAGGATGATAGTTTTACAGTTTTTTTTAAAATTAATTCATTTATTATATGTAAGTACACTGTAGTTGTCTTCAGACACTCCAGAAGAGGGCATCAGATCTCGTTACGGATGGTTGTGAGCCATCACGTGGTTGATGGGATTTGAACTCAGGATCTCTGGAAGAGCAGTCAGTGCTCTTAACCGCTGAGCCATCTCTCCAGTGGTAGTTTTATAGTCTTAATTGATGTCCATGTCTATGCAGGAAATGGAAGGGTTGTGTTTGTGTGTGTGTGGGGGGGGGGGGGGGCAGATTACCCTATAACTACAGAAAGGAAAAACAGAACAGTTGGCTACCAGTTTTCTCCTTAGTTGTTACTTTGGTACAGAAACTAGGGGGAACTGAAAGCAATGGATTCCTTCTGGATTAATGATTAGGGTTTCTTACAAAATAAGGCACTTCCCACCTGTGGGGTAGCTGTGTGCCTGGTGCCTGGCTGGCCACAGTTCAGTTGGGCTCTCTGCATTTACCTCTTCCTTCCCTCTCTCTCTGCCATGCCAAGGAGCCTTGGTTGCCAGTGCATCACCGTGAATACCTATCCATTGGAACAAAACCAGGCTACAAGATAAAGGCTTATAATACACTGGTTAGCAAGTTGGCCAAGCTTTGACCCTGTCGGAGTTGGGATCAGCACATGGCACCAATAAGCAGAAAACTGAAAACAAACCGAAAAGTTTCCTTTAAGCCTCTCCAATGCCCTCAGGGCACCTTCCCCGTTCTCCTAGTTTTTCCTGTTCTGGTGTCCTGGAGGCACAGCTGGCAGCAGCGAGGTGGATGAGAAAGCTCCACACACAAGATCGTGCAGCTTTCGGTTCAAATCACTGTTAACAATGCAAAGGGGCGAATCTCTCATCTGAGAAATGATGGAACCGTCATATGGGTGGTTGGGAACACATCAATCCAGCAGGCTGTGTGTGTGTGTGCACCTGCATGAAACTGTTAATTCTGAGGTGCAGGTTGGGGCTCTTTGGAACAGTGTACCTCTGTATATTGTTCTTGGAAGTGGCTACTTGTCCTGTCTTTGGGAGGCCAAAGAGGAAGAAGAGTCTGTGAGAGAAGCCAAGCTCAGACCCTCCTGCTATGGAGGGAGAGGTGCCCACGGCCAGACTCTGTGCTAGCATCAGGTGGCATCTGTGGTACCAGGCAGGTTAAGACTGGGGAGAGATGATCCTCTATGGCTGCTGGAGTCTGAATGGATCAAAATGGGAGTGGGGGTGGGGTTGGATTTGCGGTTCAAGAGCTGGGGTGCGGGAGGAAAGGGAGAAGAGAGAACAGGAGACAAAAGGGCAGAAAGCAGGTTTGAAGACACGGAGGGAGAAGTTAGACATCCATGTCCTACACTTCCAGACAGTGGGGCAAAGAAAGTGAGCGCGATCATGGATCTCCTGGAGCTGGACTTACAGGTGCTTGTGATCCAACTAACATGGGAGCCACATCTGGGTCCTTTTCAAGAGTAAATGCTCTTAACCCATATTCATCTCTCCAGCACTGCCTGGAGGTTTTGGCTCTCCCTTTGATTCTGGCTCAAGCCTGGATTAGCAGTGGGTGGTGGGGACTGACATATAGGAGGCCCCTGTACTGTGCCCTGCCTCCACAGGTGAATTTCCTTCCTCTCTAGAGGTTCCTAGATGCTTTGCTTATAGATTTCCCAGAGGCCTCCAGTTTTGCTATTTTAAAAGATAAATGTTATTCTCATTGTGTTATAGCCATGTTATCCTGAAGCTTTTATTTTAAAATTATGTGCTATATATGTCTGTGTGTGTGGGCACTGGGAGATGGAGTTCCAGGCAGTTGTGAACTACCTGACATGGGCACTGGGTACCTAACTCTGGTCCCGCACAAGAACAATATGAACAGTGTTAACTGGAGATCATTCTTCACTCTGGGGTCATTTTTTCATTCCTGATCCCCTGGTTCTTAGGCGGAGACTAAAGGTCCCCATGCTTTCCAGCAGCTTTCAGAGGCTTCAGTGGCTTCCAGAGGACACAGGAACCATCAATTACTGGACTGAGGGTACACATAGAGAGGGTTATCTGGTACTGAAATCCCTGTCATACTCAGACAACCTGTTTGCTCTTAAAAGTGTTTTGCACATTTGAGTTGGAGCTTAGCAACCAGCCCCTCTTCAAGCCTTGCCCAGTGTGAAATTCAATTTTTAAGTTTTAGCCATAATTGCTGTGAGCTGCCTTTAATGACAACTTGTGATCTGCCAACTGCTGCTCTTGGCTCCTAAGGTGCTAATGAAACTCCTTCCCTGGAGGAATGCAGTCTCACTTAGAGGGAAGCCTCCTGGTTGGGCTGGGGAGAGCGCACATGTAGGGGTGGCAGGGCTGCAGAGACTTGCGTATTCCAGGTAGGAAAGAAATCAGCTTCCCCATAGCATGGGTTGAAAAGTGACTCTGCAGGAATGCTGATGACAAGGGTCCATCTCCTCTAGCTGACCCTTGTCTCCCTAAACTCAGGTTAAGCCAACCATGACTGGCCTACACCTCCAGAGCCCATAATCTTTTAAGTCCCCAGAGTGGCTACTCATATAGCACTAGTGTTGGGCAGTTACACAATCATCGTACCACATTCTCTGTGACCTACACTGCTCAAGCCCAGGCTGTATGCAAAGCCTGGGCAACATCTGGTCAGTTTGTTAACTCTTCCTCCTGGATGCAGGAAACACGCTTAGAGTACACATTCATATGGAGTTTGTACCTCAGCAACATAAAACCCAAGCCTGGAAACTACCTTTCTGAGAGAACTTAAGAAAAATGTTAGCAGCATTTTTCACTGCTCACTGCCGTCTTTTTGCCTAAACCAGATGGGCTCCTTTTTTGTTACCTGTCGGCTGCCTCTGGAAGGATGTCTCCTGTGACAAATGTACCTTAAGGGCAGGCCTGATTTTGTAGATGATGGTGTACAGGCTTGTCTCCGCAGCCTGACTTCCTGCTGGAGGAGTCAGTTAAATCAGCTGCCGCCAAGCCTCTCTAACCAGGCAGTCTGCAGTGTCTGGACACCAGGGGGCGATCTTACCCAGCAAACCTGAGGAGTTAGCCACTTGCTCTTGGAGCCCCCCTTTTCTCAAATTACAGAGGCACTGAAGAGAAAAGAGTCTGTCGGTAAGAAATGGAGTCCAGAGGGCAGAGGGCATGCTGGCGAAAAGCTACCTACTGTAGCCTGTTTTAAGAACAGGAAGGCATCTTGGGAATGAATACGAGAGCTGCATCTACAGTTAGACCCACGCCAGCACGCCTCTATGGACAAGCCACCGGAAGGACATGCACTTCAAGTCTGGTTTTTAGTGTATATTAAACAGAATTTATTTACACAGTAACGTGAGGCCACAGAATACACAGCAAAGTACCACAGCAAACCAAAGGGAGGCGCCACTGGTGACACAGGGACCTGTTATTGATTCATACAATTGTAAAAATACGAGAGGAGATGGGTAAAGGGCCGAAGGAAGAGAAACAAGATTTCCCAAAGCAGAATGAGGGCAGTGCCATGGAGAATTAGTGATATTAGAATAAGGACTGTCATGATTCAATTCACTGAGACAGGTGACATCTTGCTTCTGCCTCCACCTCCCAACAAAATGCCCTCTGTGTCATGAACAGAAAACCCAGCCCAGTGTCTATACACACCGCTCTCCAGAACTGGTCAGGGATGGGAAATAAGGAAGGAACAACTTGAGTAGGCTTCCTGAAGCTGTGTGGTTTAATCTTTCAACAACACTACATTGAAGCCATAGGGCTGGCTCGACATTCAAGTTACCAAGAGTGCAGACACACAGACTTGCCACAAACCAACAGGCAAAGTGGATTTTCTGTACCACAACAATGTTCATAGCAAAATATATAACTCTGCGATTCTGCTGGGTTAAAAAAAAATCCCAACCTCTTTTGATTCCCTGAAACTTTCTTGATTTAAAAAACCATGGGATGGGTGAGATGGGATGGGAAGCAGGGACAGGGACAGACATAGAGGCTGCTGAAGGGGGAATGTATAAAGGACGCTCAGAATGCAGACCCCTGTGGCCCATCTGCATGGGCAAAACGTCCAGTGGCAGCTGATGCAGAAGTCTCTAATTTAAAACAGCTGCAGGGGTAGGTGTGTAACAGCTGTATAGCACCTTAGACAGTCTGGGTACTTACATGTTAGATGATGGGGATGCTGAGTGAGAGTCATTTTTGTGGGGAGGTTCATAAAATGGTACAGTGGGTTAAGAAAATTTCCCAAGAGTTCTTTAAACAAATCTCTTGACAGCACCTCTTTTTAGGAAAAAAAAAAATCACCATAAACCCAAGCTTTGATATTACAGATGCGGTGCTCCCGTGCATAAGGTCTGGCACTAGCCAGGTGTGGTGAGAGTGCGCCGGTTAAAAGCTCCTTCTTAAGATAGCAGAGAATTTTTTTTTTTTTGCCATCTGCTCTGGCTGCTGCCGCTCCCTACACCTTTTCTTCTGACGTACAAACGGCCTGCGTGAAACTAACTAACAGAGAACCCTTCTTTTTATTTTATTTTACTGGTTTGGGGATGGACTTACCCGTTGAACACCTTGACCATGGAATGTTTGCAAACCCTTCCTCTGGCATCTGTCACAGCTCACCCCGTCATCTGAGAAGCAGCAGGATGAGGAAGGCTTGTTTTCTTTGGTATAACCTGTCTAGGGTCCTGCATTATGGCTCTTCTGACTTCCCTTGGGGCATTGGCTTTGGTCCATGGCGTCCCCACCTGTGCACCGCTGTGAGCATGAGCGGATGGACTTCGGTGCACTTGGGTTTGTCTCAGCGCAGCACTTTGGGTCTCTCAGAAAATGAGCTTCAATGAGGTAAATCTAATAACCCAGTTTTATGGGCAGCCATTCTGTTTAGTTACGAGGCTGGACCAGAATCCCAATCCTTATCCACTAGTGAGAGAAATAACAAGCATGCCAGAGCTGGCCCAGAGAGCCGAGTTCTGTCCTGTTTCCCACTGTGTGGATGCTTTATAAGCCTAGAATTACTTAGAATATAATGAAGCTTCCTAAATCCATCCCAGTTTCTGAGACTAGCCTGCATCTTTTCAGATCACTCTAGGTAAAGGCTTTGGGAAATCCTCACTGTAGGTTACCAGCTAATATTTGCTGATTTCCCAATACTGGATAAATCAAACTTGGAAAGCTTGCATGACCCACTACTGAGTGGGCTTCAAGATTGTGCATGGGGATTTTGATGGCTGAGGCTTTGCTCCTAGAGGCATGGCTTCCCAGAGCTTTAGAGTCCCATCTTCATGAACACCCTGAGCTCAGAGGCAGAAAAGGCTCCTCTAGCATGACGAAGGAAGGCTGCGCTGACTAGTTCTTGAGGGTTTCTCCTTGGCCCTCAGCACCAGCGGTGAGGGGCACTCACTCCCCCATGACCTTATCCAGTCCATGTCCTGAGAACAACCCCTGAAGCCCTCTGCTATCCGTGTGCCTTCCAATCTAACTCGGCCCTGGGGTTGGTGATTTTCAGGAACTTCATGGCCTACTCCACATGTCTATTTGATTGTTCATTTGCTCATCAGCTGCTGTCCTTTATGGTGATCTTTTGCACACTACGTGGTTGCATGCATTCCCCAAGAGCTGTCTGGGGCACGGGGGGCTATTCTCTCCATGGCTAGGTTACTATGCTAACAAGGCACTCTGAGGGACAGCGATTCTTGCTCTTGCCTGCTCTCGCCACAGTCCTGTTTCTCTAGCACCTACATGTGCCGAGAGAGAGACTGTCCATGTGGCTTAAGGGAAAGTTCCAGTGGGGCTTAGTTGTTCAAACTCTCAACAGAAATGGAAGAATCTATGGCATAGACTTTAATAGAAAAGAAAAAAAGAATCCAGTCAATACAGATGTTACTTGTGAAAACTTCAAGTGCTATACTAGTAACACTCCCAAATTCATAATATATGTATATATAAAATGTGTGTGTGTGGCTGCAGAGGGGAGGGTTTCCTTCCAGTTAGTGAGTGAATCTAAATGGAAACGTGCAGTGGCTATGACAATGTTATATGGACTGAATTTCGTTATTTTGAGAAATGCTCAGAGGACCACCTGATGGACTTCTTGCCTAGAGATGTAGTTCTTGTCTCTGCTCTGACCTAACCTGGACACCTTCTTCCCTGCCCTCATTCTGTGGCCATCCCCCAGACAGAATTAACTCCTGTCTCTAGAAAGTCGGACGCTCTTTTCCTATTAGCTGGTTTTCATCTTTGTCCTTCACTAGTGCGGTCATAAGAATAGTGAGAGTCACGTGGAGGGAGGATGCTCAGCTTACCAATGCAGTGAGACAATGGTAGCAGAAGTGTGCACACTTTTTCTACTATAGTGTGAAAGAAGGCTGGATCTAAGATAACAGGAAAAAAAAGAGAGAGATTTCTACAGACAGAACAAACAGAGGAGCCTAGGGAACATTCTGCATTAAATATGTAACCTCATTAAATAGTCAACATTCAGATTTACATGGGCAAGGCACCATGAGCGTGACGTGGAGAAGGTATGTCTCAATCTGCAAGTACTGTGGAAAGTGAAGGACTGTGCCCGCTGACATGGTCAGTGGTCTTTATGCAGCCAGTTCAGTGCATCATTAGGCAGGGAGTTCTGTGACCATGGGCTATGTAAGCTGACTCAAACCCTAGCCTGCTGGGCATGGTGCAGCCATGACTCATGGCTGCCCTCTCCATGGTCATTCTGTGTAGGAGACACAAGACACTGTGGGCCAACCAGCTCTCTTTCCTGGGAGTCCAGAGCACTAGCCAGGAACACAAGCCACCCTCCATATGCAGCCTCACACATACCGTTCTCTTTTAAAATGCATAATAAAATACATTCTCCTTTTTTGATCCTCTTTGATAAAGGTGAATCATGTGAAAGGCTGTTAAAAATGTTAAAAGTCTACAAGTTTCCAAGGCCACTAAGGTGCCACCCAAATAATACTGCACAAAATCAGTCTTGGCTTTAAGACAACTCGGCGCTGGTGGACCAGGGCTTTCTGGGTTTTCTTCACTGGCAAGGTATACAAAATGGATCTGTCTACCCCACTGTAGGTTGCTTTCCCAGAAGCCTAGCTCCAGCATGTGCATGCAACATGGTTGGTTCCACACGCATACTCACTTACCATTCAAGTGACTCTTGGGATTTCAAGGGTGAAGTAAACAGAGACTCACAGTTTTGAATAAAACAAGCACATGAGTGTACATACACACAGGTGGAAAGGACACTCGCCTCTTAGCGCAAATATGTGCCAAGGGAAGACAGAAAGGCTTCTGCAGTTCTCACTCATGGAAAGTTGCAACATAAACACTGTAATATACAGCTTAAAAATACATACAAAAATTGCACATAATTCACGGGAGAGCCCGGGCTCCACGGGGAACAACTCTCAGTCACCCACTGCAGCCATCAGCCTTCCTGTGAGCCGAGCTCCAGACCCACTGCAGAGTCTTAGGAGCAACGTGCCACTCACTCTGGGAGGCAGTCTTTCTGGAAGAGGCTCGCACTCCGAGGAACAGGTCAGCCATCTTCGTGACCTTTCCCATTCCCCTTGTCTTCCGGCCATTCCAATAGCCAGCTTCGGGTAGCTTTCTAAGGTGATGGTGACGCTAAACGGATAACCATCTCACTCAGGGCTGTTGCCGACAGCATTTGGCAGACTAGTTAATACCGGCTTACTGACGGAAGGAAGCTGGCCAATTACTGCTTGTGGGGGAAGAAACTCTGACTCAGACAGACACCACCAGGCCTGGCTGCCATGCGGGTAGGTCTGACAGGAATCAAAGAACAGTACTTGAAAGTCTGTTCCCTGAGGGCCCCTGGAGAATTGCACACATAAGGACATTATTTCTTCATATCCTGCCAACTATTCATAATCTCTGGACTATATTTCATCCTGCTGAGGCATCGGTGATACCACCTTTGGTCAGCTTTGTAATGGGCCACCACAAGAAGTGAATGATAAACCCAAACTTCAGCAGGCGGGACAGGGTGAAGGTGAAGGACAGTGAAGCAGTGGCAGCAGGGTTGCGGCTGCCGGGTGGCTCTCTATGTAGGGTCCCCTCCTTTCACTGTATGCCAGAGCAAAGGCTAGTCCCCAGTGACTACAACGGAGCCAAGAAGGATAATGGGATGTCCTCTAGGGAAAGAGGTGGTCACTTCAAGGGAGAGGAATCTGCTGTGAGAGCATTAGTGGGTGACAGCTGAGGTTGGTGATGTGTGTACTGCTAGCTAGTTAATGCAGGCGAGCTTCAGAGTTATGGAAGAGGTGTATGCAGCTTGGTGAGATCATTCCATGGGAGCTGCTCCTTCATGGCTGTGCATTTTTCACTTTTTACCCCACATTTGTGAGACTATTGGGATGACAAATGCTCCAAGGGAAGGTGACTGCATGTTTGTGCAGCTGAACTGCTGTACAGTAAAGAAACACTCAGCCATTCACTGTAGAAAGCTGTAGGTGACCTTGCTGAATGGAGCCCATGTCCCTGGACAAGGGTGGCAGTTGGCTTCTTTCCTTTCCTTAAATTCTGAGTGGATACCAGGACAGGGACATGAGGGTAACATGAGGAAGGTGGAGATATTTAACAATAAAAGCAATGCCCGGGCCATATTAACGGTATTGCAGGATTTTTACAATATAGCTCAGGGAGTCTGTAGTGGCAAAGGCCAGATACTGAGCACAAAGCCAGTCCTCCAGGCTGATGCCCCCCTCTCTGTCCAGGGACTTCTCCGCGAACTTGATCATCAGCAGGGTTCGCTTGATGTCTAACCAGTTTTGGAGCAGAGCGTTCTTCTGTGCGAGGGTTGCAGAGGTGGTGAAGATTTGAAAGAGATCTTCTCGGGGGCCCCAGAGCAGACATTGGAGGATGCCTTTGGCGTCAGAAATGAGGATGCGCTCAGAAGGGTTGGGATTCAGGAGGCAGCTAGCAAGCTGCTGTAGACCCCAGGAGTACGGGGAGCGGAGAGGGATCCGAGGCAGATCTGTGCGCGTGTACTCCTTCTCCTTCAGCTCCGGGTTCTCGTCAAAAGGGTTGGGCAGGTGCAGCATCTCATAGATGAGAATGCCCGTCTGGAATTCATCACACTTCTTATACTGGGTGGCCGTGATGATCTCTGGGGCAAGGCGGGACTGGTCTCGGAGGATCTGGGGGTCCACCAGGTGGCTCTTCTGCTTGGCCTGAGAGAAGTTACTCACAATGAGCCTTGTAGGACAAGCTAAGGTGGGGCAAGGGTCTGCAGGAGAAGGGCCCTGGGCAGCTCCCCCAGGTTGGTGCTGGACAAGCAGCAAGTTCTCCAGGCGAAGATCGCAGTGCGTGACGTGGTAGGGCTTGAGGTGCTCAAGCCCAGAGCACAGCTGTAAGAGCAGCAGACACACTTGCCTCTCATACAAGTCAGGGCTGTTCCCATGATGGGCCAAAGAATCTCGCACGAAGTCGGCCACAGTGAGATGGGGAACCTCCCTGGTGATGACCACAACGTGGCTTCTTTGTTTCCTGTTTGTGACTCGTTGGTTCTCTTTCTGGGATGGCTCTGTTTCAGAGCAGGGCTCAGGATTTCCCCCCAAAGTTTCTGCCTTCCCCTCTTCTTCGCTGTCTTCAGTGCCATCCTCTGCCTTTTCAGGAGCATCAGGATCCTCCCAGGGAAGCAGACGACTAGGGACTTCAGCAAGGAAATGGCCACAATCCTGCTGGATGTTAAAATGCACAGGCAGACTCTGCCGGACAGCCAGGCTATGGTAATACTGCTGAGACTCCTTAGCTTTGCTCTTGCAGATCTGAAAGAGAGCAGGAGGCACACTTAGACTTCCCATAAGCAGACACACGAGGTGCAGAGGATGATTAACTGCAAGGTGACTCATTAGGAACACAGTAAGTCTTCAGAAAGGGTCTGGGCAGCCAGCCTATAAGTGACTACCGTTTCTCATGGACCCACATTCAAGGCTACGCTCAGTGCCTTATGTGCACCACCTCTAGTCTGCACTCAGTGCCTTATGTGCACCACCTCTAGTCTGCACTCAGTGCCTTATGCGCACCACCTCCAGCTTTCATACAAGCCCCTTAGACTGTGGGCTCCAACTAACGGAGCTGGAAAAGTGGATGTACGCATGCTGAAGAATGGAACTTGACCCCTAAGCTCTCATCAGTTACAAAATCAACTCAAGATGAATTAAAGATTTACCCTCAAACTATGAAGTTATAAAACCAGGAGAAACAGGGAAAAGACTGTAGGATGTTGGATCAGGAAAGAAATTTGTGTACAAGACTCTAAAAGGATAAGTAATAAAAGCATAAATAGACATTAGAGACTATACCAAACTAAAAAACTTCTGTATCACAAAGAAAACAGACTGAAAACATAACAATGGGAGATATAATTGAAACTACATATCTGATAAGGGGCTATTCAGAATGTATTAGGAATTCTAAATAACTGGGCAGTGGTGGCACATGCCTTTAATCCCAGCACTTGGGAGGCAGGCGAATTTCTGAGTTCAAGGTCAGCCTGGTTTACAGAGTGAGTTCCTGGACAGCCAGGGATACATAGAGAAATCCTGTCTTGAAAAAAACAAACAAAACAAAAATCAAAATAAAAAAATACTAACCAACAACCAAAAACAACAACAAAAATCACTAAAACTCAAACAATTCAATTAAAAGTAATTAGCACAAGGCATACAATGGGACACACACACACATACACCCCCCCCCCCACACACACACAGACATACACTCATACACACACACACACGAACACACACACGCACACCAGAGAAAGGCAAAGCAAACCATATCCCTCACTTCCACTAGAACGGATGTTCCTGGGCTGGAGAGGTTGCTCAGCAGTTAGGAATACTAGCTTTTGTTGTGCAGGACCTGAGTTCAGTTCCCAGCACACATGCCATGAAGGTCACAAGCACATGTAACTCCAGTTCCAGGAGGACCAGCTGCCTCTGGGCTCTGAGGGTGCTTGCACTCAGATAGACACACCTCACCTCCCCATATACATAATTAAAAAGTAGCAAAAACAAATCATAGAAAAAAAAGCAAGGCTGTCACCGAAAGAAAAAAAAAAGCGCTGGTGAAAAGTGTGGAGAAACAGAACCTCGTGGTGCACACTGCTGGTGAGAACAGGAAGGAGAACAGTCAGAGAGGAGCCTCAAAGAGTGAGAAACAGAGCCACCACGTGACCTCACACATTCACTGCGTAGTCACGGGAACGGAAGCAGCACTGTTGAAGGAACATCAGTATTCTACCGTTTACTACTGATAGGCAAGAAATGGAAATGATATTAACTACTGACTGGATAAATAAACTATGGTACATATACATAAAAATAACAACAGTCTGTGTTTTGTGATGACAAGGATGGAGGTGGAGATGATTTGCTAAAGTGAAATAAACCAGGCTCATACAAACAACAGTGTGATCTCAGTCAGATGTGGATCCCTAAGAATGGTCTCATAGAAGCTGGACGGAGCTAGTGGTTTTCAAAGGCTGGGGAGAGGCTGGGGATGGCTGAGCAGCAGGTGTAAACAATAGGTTGGAGGCATGAATTCAGATGCTTGTACAATATTATGATTATAGATAATACACTATTTAATTTCAAAGAGCTAGAAGGAAGGATTTTGAATGTTTTAGTACCAAGAAGACTGCATGTCCAGTTTATGTTTTTCCAAATAAGAAAGGATAAGTAAGCGTCCAGATAAATATTAGCAGTTTGCAGAGTTGAGTGTGTTGCAATGCCAAAGCTGGTTCTGCTCTATCTTTTGTATACCTAGAAGACAACACAACTAGCATAATAAATGTTCTCTTACATTCTGTAGGAATTTCTAAGCCTGGCGCTCTTTCTCATCCCGTCCCCTGTGGGGCAATGGGTTATGCACAGACAGTCTGGTCTCCAGTTGAGCTGAGGTGTGGAACCCTGGTGAAACCCAGTGGTGATAGTTCACCTACATGGGATGGAAGGCGGTCCCTCATGTCTCCTGGAATTCCCTGGCTCCTGTCGAAGTTACCGTCCCCACAGCCCCCACAGGAGAAGCTGTGGCTTTTAGTCACGTACACAATGTCCCAAGCTTCTGACCTTCACGCTAGACTTCTCCCAGTTACCTAGCAACAACAAGATACCGTCCCACCATAAGAGGGGCTGCTTGGCCCCACCTCACTCTCTCCTTTTACTCCCTTTCCTCACTCTCTTACACTCTCTCCTCCCACTCTCTCTCTTTAACCTCTTACCCTAGACTTTCTTCTCTCTCTCTCCTTTCCCCCTTCTTTCCTCTTGGCCATGGCTGGTCTCTCTCTTTTACCTTCTCTCCTTCCCCCTACCTTTCTACAATAAAGTTCTAAAACCACAGACTCTCTGTTCATCAAGGCCTGCTGTGCTTGGATGGTGGGATAGGCTTTCTTCCTAATGAGCCGTTTCTAATCTCCCGATGGAAGGCCTACCTGTGCTCCAGCCATGGACCGGACAGGATTCTTTCCTTCTGCCCTCTCTCCCGTATCCCCGGGGCTGAGCAGGTGTCACCCTAGGGCCCCTGGTATCAGGGGCTGGCCCTTGTCCACCCCCCACCAAGTGGGGTCAGTGGCTTAGATGCCCACCTGGGACCGAGTGGAAAGCATGTGGCATCTTCCCAAGTCCATCTGCCCAGAGCACAGGAGGAACTCTGGCCAGATGCGGGCTATCTCATCCTCCCCGTCTTTCCCCTATACCCCCCACATCCTACAGACCCCTGTGCCCCTTTCTGTTTTATTAGGGATTGAAGCCAGGGTCTTGTTAGGCCATCTCCATTAAGAATGCTCACTTTTAACTGGCTCCTTATACCAACATCAGGCACTAAGATCTTCCAGAAGGAAGTCTATGCAAAGCAGGCGTGACTCAAGGAGAAAGCTTTGATCTCAAGGGGACATGAAAGTCGTACACACGTGAGATCACCCCAGAGGGGTCTGGAGGTTCAGAGAGTGCAGATGCAGTTTACCCCTAGTTCACAGACCAGCACGGCCTACTCAGCAGGGACACCACACCCCTCAGGTACCATAGACTCCAGGAATATATGCTCTTGGGGGTTTGGATGCTGCCTGTTTGCTACAGTGATATGGAAAAGAGCAAGTTTTTTTAAAAAATTATTTTATTCATTTTACTTAAAAAGAAAACTGCAATTCTCTTGGGAGATGCAGAAGGAACTCCAGCTTAGAGAAGCAGCATGCACTGATGTCTATTCATAAAGATATTAAAAATGAAAGAAAAAAGGCCCTGGAGCCTCGGGGGAAAAGAGCATCTCTTGCTCATAGCCTATGCTTATTACAATTAGAGACTTGATCGCACTGGTCCATGTATGGAAATAAGTCCACATGTATGTACTGAAATAGGCGAAAACAAGCTCTTTCAAGTTTTCTGCCACATACTTACCTAATCAGTTTAAAAAATGCTTTATATTTATTTTAAAAGCAAACTTCACATCTTGAAATAGATGTCCTCGGGCGGAGTTCAAGTCCAAACATCCATCTTTCAGAAAATCCTATCTTTGGAAAGCCCTCCAAGTCCGGAGCACACGCAGTGCACTATATCCTGTATTCTCATCAATCACAGGCATTCCTTCTATAATGCACTGATGGCAATGCTTCATGTTTATGTGTCACTGGGTATTTAAAATCCTATACGAGCCATAACTTAGTTGTATGGGGCTTGGATCTGGCACAGGTGCCATTAAACTCATTGGCAGTTTATAATTTGCTCAGTATCATATTGCCTGCTGAAATGGAGGTTCCAGGGTCCCAACTCTTCAGTCTTTGAAACGTCTATCAAATATCATTGAGCTTGGTTGAATGAGACTGAAAATTAAACTCAGTTGACATGTTACAGAAAGGACACTCCCAAGGACTTAGGTCTGGGATTTAGCCTTGCCAATAGCTGAGTATCCTTGGGCATGCTCATTCAGTTCCTCTGGGTCTCAGCCTGCCTCATAAAGCAAACAACAGAAAGAATATGGAAACCTTACCTCACAGGCAGCTGGAGAGATGAAATGGGATCAAGTATACTGAGGACATCTACACACGACTGAGATACACAAATGTAATGCTGATAGCCAATCAGATCACTTGGAAATGTTAAAAAGGATGCACTCATACAGAATATAGTTTTTCAAAGAGGACAAGGTAAAAAAAAAATTACACTGTTTGTAGGATGTGTGCAAATGTCCAGGTCCCTTCTCCTTTAGGTTCTGAGAGCTACCTGCCACAGCAGCGGGGCTCGCTGACTGCTGGTCCGAGGGAGGACAGCTAACAGTAAAGGTTTTCTTGTTTTTTTTTTTTTTTTTTTTTTTTTTTTTTCAGATAGTGTCCTATGAAGGATCCAGTCTGGCCTGGAACTCACTATGGAGCTCAGACTGATCTCAAACTTGAAGTACTCCTTCCTTAGAGATTACATATAGCTACATATGTAATTCCTGGGATTACATACACCTGTGGTCACTACACCTAGCTAAGGTCACCACCATCGATGCCAAGATCAGCATTATGTTCTAGTCCAAGGAAGCCATCCTAGTTCTAAGAAAAAATGGTTTAACTAAATTTTTACTTTTTACTATGCCAATTTACACTGAAAAAAGAAAAAGAAAAAGAAAAACTTCACCATTAGGTGGTTCAAGATCAAATGTAAAGGAGATAGCCTATCCTGTGATATTTAAATTTATCTGCATGTACACACAGAGGCAGTCATACATATTTTTATAAAGTCTTCCAAAGTTTTGGGAGTAGATAAGAACATGGATTCTACAACTAGAATTTATGTTTGGCTTCATAGATCAACTTGAGATAAAGGGTTGGAGTGACTTACACAGAAGAAGTGATAAATTGTTCCACTATTTTGGATGCTTGGGAGGAAAATGGCCTGCCCAGAGAGCAAGCTGAGTAGGTAGCACTTCCTTATCTCTGTATTTACACAGACAGGCTGAAGAATAATGGGTCAATCTGGTTTAAGGGCAAATGAAAACGAGAGAAGAAAGAGCAGAAGAGAGAGGAGAGGCACTGTGCTTTTAATTGGTTTATAACCGTGAAGCCGGTTACAACCCAAACATGGACTTGTGGAGATTTCCATAATAGGATTTCACATGATAGGTAGCTCATAAATCTTTATTATAGAGGCTGCAATGATGTTAATTTAGGCAGGAATATTATATTATTCTATGTACTACATAGTAGCCATTTTTCAAATATTAATAACTTGACTCCTTTAGATTAGAAAAATACCTCAAAATGATCTGACTTCAGATGATAAATTTCTAGCCCAAAAGTTATTCTGGAGAACAAACCACTCTTTCCAGAATAAATGGACAAAGTTTTTACTGCCAGTTTTTTTTTTTTTAAATTCCTTTACCTAATATTTTCTCTACTTGGGATCAACATAAACTTTTCAGCTTCACGTTTTCATCAATCTCTTTTGAACAGAATTCCCACTCTTTCCTTATAAGGCTAGCTGGCTTAAACAGGGGCATCTCAAGGAGCCCTCAGAAGAACTATTCCCACAGGGATCCTGGTCCCATCTCCCACGCTCTGAACCAACAGCAGAATGAGGAAAATTTCACATTCCTAACAAGAGAAAACTATGGGAAAGCCTTTTTAAAATGCTGCCAATTTGGGCAGATTCTGTGTTTGTCTACAGTCTCTCCAACTGAAGAACTGAGGGACTGCACCCCAGAGACACTAGAGGGAGCTACAATATCAGCATCCAAGCACAGAACACATTGCAGCAGAACAAAATCTAGCTGCTGAATGTGGGAAAAATATACCATGGTCTGTCTGTCTGTCTGCCTGCCTGCCTGTCTGTCTCTGTCTCTGAATCATCAGCGTTAGCGATGCCGAGTTCACTCAGTAAAGGGAGCACCAGATGAGAAGAGTAGAAGCTGGCTAGGAGTCCTCCCTGGGTGCAGGGGTTTCATGCTCACCAGCTCACCGGGCATGTCAGCTTGATCCCTCCTCCCAAGAAGGATCAGGGGACCATTACAATGGGTAGCTAGCTGATCTCTACACGACATAATGTACAGTTGCAAAAGCAGGGGCTTGAAGGGAAAATGGGTACATATTTGAGTTGGCAAAATACACACGGGAGGAGCAGTATCTTGTTGCTATTAACTAAGCAGACCAGCATGGCTGATGCTTCTACAGCACTGGCCACCGCTTGTCGGATGAAAGCCATCTGACAAGATTTCCAAATACAGGGTGGGGACACTTTAACCACTGACGAGTTATCTGCTGGGAAATGGAAAAACAAAAAAACAAAGCCAGAATCAGGGTCAGATTACCCTCTCTCAAGACCTTCTAAAACCCGGGTCAAACACACAATATGTACACAGCCTGGTCCCAGCAGGGGATCTGAGCTGGACAATGGCTCCTCACACACAATCTGAAAAGTTTAATTCCAAACATTCATTTCGTTCAGGGGCTCATTTTATGTGTTGCTCATGGCAACTGCTCTGCATACCTTTGAGGCAAATTTGTCATTATAAAGCATTTATGTTTGTAATAAGAATGTCAACCCAGACAGCTAACTTGTATAAAGTAGACTGTAGGGGGCCATGACTGCAAAGCCACAGTATGAGCAGCTGGGAAGGAAAAGACAGCACACGGCTATCATTACTGACCCTTCCAGAATGCCCTCACTGTCTGCTACCTGTAAAGTAGACCTTCCAGCCTGCTGCCCTTTGAATTTAAGATAAGAAACAGAGACAAGGGGGATGGGAGTGGCATGAGTATGATATGTAAGCTGGTCACTTACTATCTCTTGATTCTTTGTCCCAAAGGTGGCTTGAACTGCTAGTGTTCACTCGACATTCTGTTCCACTGCTGACCACATACCTGCATTTGTAAACCACATTTATGTCTCTGACTCTCACACTGTAAACACTGGCTGAATAATTTGTGTTGCCTTATCCTGTGAATTCCTAATATCCAGTACAATCAAACCTGAGCCCTTTGCACCCTCACTCTCTGGCCTTCTCTGTTCCTGGTGAATGGCTCCATTACCTGGCTCTGTTTCCTGTTTTCCAACATCAAGTTCACTCTGGACTTCTTTCCCATCTTTACTCCCTATGTCCAACTGATTTACAGCTCCTACTGATTTTATTCCTAAATATCTTCCAAATTGTCCTTTCTTCACTTCTACTGTTACCATTACTGCCTTCCTAGACTACCACAAAGGTTTTCCAATGGGACTCCTTGCTTCTCCTATGAATTCCCTTAAAAATAACTTTCACAGGGAGCAAAGGCATCTTTAAAAATATGCTATAACATACCTATTTAGATAACCTAGCAGTCTCTTTTCACAACTGTATTTCCTGCTCCTTTTCCATTCATTCCTACCATGGTGGTCTGTCTGTCTGTAGCCAGTCTTCCATGCCTGTTGTACCCTTTCTGTCTGGACATCTTTCTTACTATAGTTGGCTGATTTTTTGGGTCCACTTTAAGAACAGACACTTGTATCTCAGGGCCTAACAGAGAACAAGGCACACAGAACATGTTTAATTTACCTATACAAAACACCAAGAAAAAGCTACACTGAATCCAGGGTGGCTATATTGTTTATTTGCCCAGAGCAGCTAGAGTACATGAACAGCTTTCATGAAACAGATGGAAGTTGGCAAAATAATGGGGAGGGGGCAATAGCAGACAGACCTGAGTAATCAATGCTCATGACTGATCTGACTACACGATTGAGGAAAACTGGATCAATGCTAGCTGTCTGCTGAGTGGAGTCTGCCCTAGAGACTCACCAACTTTATACTGAACAGAACTACAGAACGACAAGGTCCTTCGTCATTCTACTCAATTTTCTATTCTTTTCCCCAAAGAAAGTAATAATTACAAAATGCAGGACTCTTCAAAAATAGCCTACATTAGCTTTTATTTTTCCATTATGGGCCCAGTGTGCCTTCAGCCTTCTTCCACTTTATCAGCAGGGAATCTCATTTCCTTCTCACACTACGAGTTTTACAGTGCCTCAGTGAGCCTTAAGTGAGATGGATATTGTAGGGAGTGAATTGTAGATGGACACAATGAGAAACACTGAAGAGCATATATGTTCTCCCATCTGGGCTGTTCTGTTGCAGTACACAGAAGCACAGCTGCAATGGGGGTGTGCAGAATGATGACACCTAGTGTTTGATAGTCTAAGGATATAGAGGTCAATTACTGCTTGACAGTAATTCCTTGGCCTGCTGAGGAGTATCCCTTACTTCTGGTTACAGAGGTAAGATCCACAACCCCATCCCTATAGGCAATGTTGTTACAACAACCTTCAAAATAGATGAAATGTTAATATATGAAGCTGCCTGGGCCTCCACACTGTAGATGCTGAGGGCTCCACACTGTAGGAATCTGTTATGAGACTTGTCAGGCTGGTCGGGTATTTTAATGCTTAAATTACTACAAAAATGTTCACATGGCTAAGAAACTCATTTGGAACCTAGGAGATATTTGAGAAGGCAATGTGTAAGTCTTTACCATTTGATTTGTGACTTGGAGCTCAGGATCCAGATTAGGAATTCAATTAACGTGAACCCAAACTTGTAATTCCCAATATGTTCTCTTACCTCATCAATATTAAAGCTCTGATTTTCTAGGCAATCTATTTTGACTCCAAGTTCTTTCTTTTGAGCAAGTTCCCAGCTGGGGCTCTGACACTTCTGCATGCATGGAGCCGTGAAGTGAGGTGCCCACTAATCTAGAATGGCCATGTATGTGTAGCTGGCTACTGGTCACCCACTTTCTGTTACATTTCAATGTTGGACATATTTGTGTTGAATTATGAAAGTGGGAATGGTTTCCCACCTAGATTTTCCCTTACTACTAAGCTAGTAATTAACTGCCTGTGTAGATAGTATGAGCTCGTTGTAAATTCCTACCGATAACAGCTATTCTCCGTAATGCTTTTTCATTTAGTGTCTTGCTTTCTCAGCATCTACCCAAATAAGACAAATTGGGATTTGAGTAAAAAGTGCAATAAAAGGCACTGGTCTACACAATTTACCTCAACTTTATTACAAGCTTTTAACAAGGCTGTGGTGTAGGAGGAAAGTGAGTAGCCTCGCTGGTATAACAGGAAAGTCCCCATGTCTACTGAGCTGTTTATCACCTGGCATTGAGAACAAAGACCTGTACTATGAAAAGAGAAGACTCCTACCATCTCAACTTTGAACTTCTTGGGGGAAAACATTCAGAAAGTTAGTTGCATTTTTATATATGTGAAGAATTAAACAACTTCTTTAAAGTAACTTCATCTAAATTTAACACATGGTCTTTCATGACAGCATTTGGTCAAAGATTATCTCATTGAGGTAAATAAAAAAAAAAGTCTTAATGAGACCAAGCAATAATCTACCAGGTATCTACCCAATCTCTTCTAGGCAAAAGGCACTACACAAGGGGCTAGCTTACTGGCTCAAGTACAATAATGGGAGAGGTACTGCTTAGGAGTCAGGAGTCAGCCTGCCATGAAATTGGTGTCTCTCCAAACCAGGCCATCCTCTCCGGCCTCCATTTCCTTTAGTAACAGATGACGAAGGCCCTTCTAAAACTGACCTTAGTCTATTAGGATAATTGGCTAGTGGCTACTATGATTTTTTGAAAGACAAAGAAGGCAATGGAGATTTTACTTGGATAGCAGGGAGGTTTAGTTCAAGTTTAATCTTACATTTAGCTTTATTTAGAGACCAGGGAAGTAAGTTAGGGGCTGGAGTCCAGCCAATGTGCAGCTCACCCAGACAGTCTGGTCTGCTGGGTGGTAGTCTGCCAAGATGACAGAATAAGAGAAACCATGGATGAGGAATAAAACAGGGAACTGAAGGTGACCGATTGTGTGGGAGTCAGTTTTGCTTTTTCCTTTACTAAGGCACTTAATTTATTAAAAGTTGACTACATTCACAGCCTCCCCATTTCTTATCCCTCTAATTTGCTGGGTTGGTGTCCAACCCCACTATTACACATAGTCTTGTCTTGAAATAGGCTCAAGCTCTCAGCCTGGGGACTATGCATTTTGTGGCTAGGGTCCCAATTGTTCCTGCTTTGAGTCACATCTCTATGTATGTAGGCTTTTTCTCACATTACAGATCCTTCCACTAACAGTCTCATACACCCCATTTAGTCTGAATTAAATCAAGATACTGGGGGGCGAGAAAACTTTTTCTAGGCTTCACGTTTCTTATGAAGCCCAAGCTCTGTGTTTAGCTGTTGAGCCTGTTTACCTTGGCTGACATTTGCATGCTTCACAGACAACGCATCCCTTGGATTCAGATATCACTGAATGGCACTGCCATCCTTTTGGGGTTATCCTTCCTAGAGGCTTATGACTGCTGCCTTCATCTTATGTCTAGGACTTACTATACAAGGCTCACACCTTTGGCAGCTCTGAACCACATGTCCCTTCTTGTCCTTTGTCCTGCTGCAGTGTGGGTGGACTCAAAATTACCTAGACTATTGCAATAACACACCAGTGAGTCCCAGCTTGCTAAGAATGAATGAAGCCATCGTGACAGAAGAGGGTTACAGGATATGTGGGCATGTTGGCAAATACCTGTAGTCCCAGCACTTGATAAGCTGAAATAGGAAGACCCTGGGTTTCAGCCCAGACTAGACTATACATCTAGACTCTGTCTTAAAAAAACCCCACAGGATTTAATATATGCATGATATTATCACACTAAGTTGTACAAATAAGCAGTAATTCCATTACACAATATAGAAACATTCATGTGTCTCTTACCCACCATTACTTTTGACATCTACTGCAAGGACCATGGCTTAGAATCTAGTACAATATATAATAATGGACATTTGGTAAAATATTTTGTGACCTTTCAGAAGAAACAATACAAAACATGATATTTTTGTGGGTTTACATCAATACATATGCATAAGGCAAGTCTTTGCCTTCATGGAGCTTGTAATTCAGTGAGAAAGCCAAAAACATAACTCTTTAAATAAGACAGATTATAATGAAGACTCAAACAGGGGGGGTTAATGCAAAATTAATGATTTTAGTGAAAGTTATAGTGGGAGGGGCCCCATGGCTAATCTGGTTATATTCTGCCTATGTCCCCAAAATTTGGGTAAAGATGAATTAAAAAGTAACAAAACCAATTTCAAGACAGGAAATTTCACATGGGCATGTGGCCTATGACATGGTATATTTGGTCACTGGCTGGAAGTGGTTAGAGCTGCGTAAGGAGGCTAGGGCAAGAGCAGCTCTCATGGCTAAGGAGATGAGCACAGAGAGGCTCGGCTCTCTGCACTGGCACATGGCAATAGCTGGGAAGTTGCAGAACTTGTAGCATGAGGGCCTCACTGCAGGAGGTGGGTCACTAGGGGATGAGCCTGGAGGATTATAGCCCAGTCTTGTTTCTAGCCTCTCTCTGTTTTCTGGTTTGGTGAAATGTGAGGAAATAGCATCATATTTCTGCCACCAGAGCCACAAGTTGTTCTAGCCATAAAGCCTTCCCTCCATGACAGACTGAAATCTCAGGCAGTGAGTCAAAATAAGTCCTCCCCGCTTAAGCTTAAGGAGCTTCTTGTTATACACCTGGCTACAGTGACAGGGGAAGATGGGTAAGTCTTAAATATAAGACCTAAGAGTAAACGGTTTTCTACTTTACAGAGAGACACTAGACTTAGAAAAAGCATGTACAAGGCTAAAGCAACATAGCCAGTTTGCAACTGAACTTTAAGGTAAACCAAGTTCTTCTGACTTTAAAACCTCATTCTTAACTACTTTGTCAAAAGGCCTCAAAAATTCTATATGGAAACCACCGTGGGGGTTGCTGCTACAAATGTGGTTTTCCAGAGCTCACTGCCAGCAATTCTGATTCTGTAGGTAAGGAGATGGCTCTGTTAGTGAGGACCCCTCAGGTGGCTATGGAATAGGTCATCTGTAGATCAGAAGGCTGAAATTCTTCATTGAGTCACACTGTCTCCCACGAGAAGGGCAGTGCAGACAGAAGAGCCAGCACGTGCAAAAGCCGAGGAACATGAAGTGGGAGCTCGCTCTTCCTTCCTTCCTTCCTTCCTTCCTTCCTTCCTTCCTTCCTTCCTTCCTTCCTTCCTTCCTTCCTTCCTTTCTTTCTTTTGGTATTTATTTCATTTACATTTCCAATGCTATCCCAAAAATCCCCCACACGGCCCCCCACCCACTCCCCCACCCACCCACTCCCATTTATTGGCCCTGGCGTTCCCCTGTACTGAGGCATATAAAGTTTGCACGACCAATGGACCTCTCTTTCCACTGATGGCCGACTAGGCCATCTTCTGATTCATATTCAGCTAGAGACACGAGCTTGGGGGGGGGTACTGGTTAGTTCATAATGTTGTTCCACCTATACGGTTGCAGATCCCTTCAGCTCCTTGGGTACTTTCTCTAGCTCCTCCATTGGGGGCCCTGTGATCCATCCAATAGCTGACTGTGAGCAACCACTTCTGTGTTTGCTAGGCACCAGTATAGTCTCACAAGAGACAGCTACATCTGGGTCCTTTCAGCAAAATCTTGGTAGTGTATGCAATGGTGTCAGCGTTTGGAAGCTGATTATGGGATGGATCTAGATGGTCCATCCTTTCGTCTCAGCTCCAAACTTTATCTCTGTAACTCCTTCCATGGGTGTTTTGTTCCCAATTCTAAGAAGGGACAAAATGTCCACACTTTGGTCTTCGTTCTTCTTGAGTTTCATGCATTTAGCAAATTGTATCTTATATCTTGGGTATTCTAAGTTTCTGGGCTAATATCCACTTATCAGTGAGTACATATTGTGAGAGTTCCTTTGTGATTGTGTTACCTCACTCAGGATGATGCCCTCCAGGAGCTATTTCTAAGTTATGCTAGAGGACAGGACAACAGAGGTGAGTAACAAGGCTAACTAAGGGTACCTGTGCTTTTAGGCACCTCCATGTGATGATCTACAACCTCAAATGCTCTAGTCTGCTCCTGCCACTGAACAATCACAATATTATCTTTCAACAAAATCAAAGTCACCCTTAATGACCATCATTCTCACATTGGATTTAACGGACTACTTCTATAGACCATTTTAAACAAAGGTGTGTTCCTATTGTTTGGTATTCTAGGACAATTTAAAATAAACATTTTTCATCTTATATAGTCTTTATAGTCACCAATTATAATGGTTACAAACATTTAATTGGGATAATGTGCTTTAATTTATTAAACTGTTTTCTTAATATCAGGAGTTTAATTTGTTTCTAATTTTGATATCAATGCAATTCTTGAGGTTGCTACATTTTGTAGCATTCTGTTATAATCTTAAGAAAAAAGGATGTTTACATCTTTGAAGTAATGAGAAAGGAAATATCTAAGTATAGAACCTATCTAAATATGCTGAGGCTAGTGCCTACTATTCAAGAATACTAATGAGTAACCTATACAGTGTGGACTGCTATTCCTGTCCTGCCTCCAACAATACATTATTTCATTGTATTTTACATGCACTCCATAGTTTATGAAAGCAGTTTCACCACCTAGCCATGTGCATTATAACAATTTTATGAGGTAGGCATGGCAGTCAGTTTCTACTGTTAAAAACTAAAAGAAGTTCCTTGACCTCTTTAATAATACAGAGAATTTTCAGAACGTGGGCCCAGATGACTTCAAAGCTCTTTATTCTGCATTAAAATGCCTTTTAGTTTAAGATAAATCCAAATAAAGTTATTCATGATGAAGAAAAATTAGAATAAATGATAGGAAAAAATCTTCAAATTCAGTAGAAGTTCCAAGTTAAAACCAGTCATTTTAGAACAAAGAGCAACATCGACACCAGTTATGGATTGTATCGTTCTCCGAGAGACAAGGGCTATAAGGAGACGATCACGGTTAAGTTACGAGCGGGAGCCTGATCTGATGTCAGGGATATCCTCATAGTAGAGAGACACCTGCAGGCTCAGCTGCTTTTTCTGTGATGCCAAGTGCATCGAAAGGTGGCTGTCTCTGATGCCTATGGAAACCTTCACCAGAAATCAAGCTAGCCACAACCCTGACCTTGGGTTTTCTAGACTCTAGATTTGGAGAATTAAGTTATGGAGTCTATGACAGTTTTCCTATCAGCTTAAGTAAACAAAAACTGTGGAAGTGCCATTCCAACAATAGTTAAGAATTTTCCAGAAGCAGCCTTAGAACTAAGTAGATGCTGAAAGCATTTAAAATGCATGTTAGAAAAACCCTGGATAAGTGTGAAGTGACAACTTTAGCAAATGCAGATGTTAAAGGAGATAGTGCTGAGGCCTCTGATGGATATGAAGAACACATCATTAGAAACTCCCAGGAAGGGGACCCATGTCATAAAGTGGTAGAGAATTGGAAACTGCACTGTGCCCTCGTGGTTTGTTAAGGAAAGAATTGTATGAGAGATAAAATGGGATTTTTAGTTGGGATGTTCAAGTCAGGCAGTGAAGGAACACCTTGGCTTCTCCTTACTGCTTACGGGACAATAGCAAAGGGGAAAGGAGATGCAGGCTATTTGGTCTGCTCATAGTGTAAAAGGCATGGATGTTTAATCTTTTGTTTTGTTTTGAGACAAGATCTCAAGTAGCCTACTAGGCAGGCCTCAGACTCTAGGAAGCTGGGTTGAGGATGGCTTGAACTCCTGATTCTCCTGCCTCTGCCTCTGCAGTGCTAGTACTACAGGTGTGAACCACTGCACCAGGCTTGAAAACTTGTTCTTTACAGGACACGAAGGGTGTGTGCTAGACAGCCATTCCATCAAGAGATCTCAGCAGAAGGCAGATGAGGACAAGGCCATGTGAGTGGAGAGAGTCAGTTTGGGTGCAGTTTTGTCTGAAGCAGATGCAGAGTAGAAGGGTGTGGAAAGACTCCAGGATATTCTGAATTCTCCTGGCCTGGCCCATGGAGCTCTTTGGCTGCTCATGTGCATTATTCATTAAGGAAAAGGAAGAAAGCCATGGAGGTGATAAAGAGATCAAGACTACTGCTGGAGGGATGGCTCAGAGGTTAGCAGCACTTGCATCAGCCAGCTCACAACCATCTGTAACTCTCCAGTTCCAGGGAATTCAGTGTCTTCTTCTGGCTTCTGCAGGCACTCATACACACACACACGGACTGCGCACAAACTCATGTGGGGGCGTGAGCATGCCACATATACATTACAAAAAAACAACTTAAAAAAAATCAATATTGTTCTTCTTAATAAGGGACCAGTGGATAGGGCTGTTTCCTTTTAGGTGTCAACAAATGATTAGCCTGTTTCTCTAGATTTAGAGAGTTAAGGGGAAAATAAATTGTGCCTCAGGGTAGAGAGTCTTTTTGAGGCACTATATGAGCAACAGAGTATCAAATGAGAGCATCAAATGAGAGCATCTTTATGAGTTACGGGTGGGTATCTGAGACTTGCTAGATTTGGACTTTGGTACCCAGCTCTCCTTTCTCTCTTGCCTCTGATTTCTCATATTTCAGGATGGAATCTGCACAACTGTATTTGGAAAGCAAATAAGTTGTCTAGCTTTACCCAGATATCAGATAGCAACGCTGCAGTAAGTTGAATCATACCTTAAGTTTCATTCATATCTCATTTAGAGAACATGTAGATGAGGCTTTAAATAAGGGCTTTAGAGTTGATCCTTGGGAATAAGACTTTTAAGGCAGTTGGGCTGTTACCCTTTCTCCAGTTCTTCCCCAGAGGGACCTACGGCCTTTTACAAGGGTAACTGTACACTGGGGAAAAGGAAATAATCAGACTTTCAATAGATCGCAGCGAGGGAGCTGCTCTGCTATGTACGAAACCCCGACCCAGAAGCAGGTCGTCTACGAATGGTTTAGCGCCAGGTTCCACACGAACGTGCGTTCAACGTGACGGGCGAGAGGGCGGCCCCCTTTCCGGCCGCACCCCGTTTCCCAAGACGAACGGCTCTCCGCACCGGACCCCGGTCCCGACGGGGACGACGCGGGGACCCCGCCGAGCGGGGACGGACGGGGACCCGGCTATCCGGGGCCAACCGAGGCTCCTTCGGCGCTGCCGTATCGTTCCGCCTGGGCGGGATTCTGACTTAGAGGCGTTCAGTCATAATCCCACAGATGGTAGCTTCGCCCCATTGGCTCCTCAGCCAAGCACATACACCAAATGCCTGTGATAGAGACATGAGAGGGAGGGACTGAAGGTAGAATCCTATGGACTGAATTGTGTCTCCTCATTTAGACGCTGAAACTCTGAAGTGCAATGAGGGCATATCTGAAGATACAGCTCACAAAGAGAGAGATACTTAAGTAAGTCATATAGTTTGGGACCTGAATACAATAGGACCAGTGTCTTTCTAAGAAAAGATAGCCCTCTTAGTGACACTCATCACATGTGAGGACTCAGAGAGACTAGTCCTTACCAAAAAATAACCAACTTACAACTCTGACTTTGGACTTCTCAGCTTCTAGAAACATAAGAAAATCAATTTCTATTGTTGGACCAGTGGTTTCAATTGGCAGTCAGGTGCTTGTCCAGCACACACAAGACCCTAAGTTCAATTCCCAGCAACACACACACACACACACACACACACACACACACACACACAACCTATTTAAGCCACCTAATTAATCTATAATATTCTGTTATGGCAGCCTGAAAAACCTGACACAAAGTAACTATTTCAATAGCTTACCACTGCAGTGAATGTGGAGTAGGTAGATCCTTTTCCTTTCAAGTGGACTTGTGTTGCAATATTTTAAGAGAGAAGCCCTACTAGGCTACTCTAAATTCACTAATATGGGAAGGGGTATTTTAAGAAGACAAACAGTAAAGAGGTTGTTGGGGCCAACCATTTGTTTCATTTGCTCATCTCTGCAAATGCAGGGGTCTCAGAGTTCTTAGAATTTATCACTTTAAGACTGTAAATCCATTAGGTACTTCTGGAAATGCCCAGAAAGTCTTCAAAGAGACATTTATATTCAGTATTTAGTGTAAAGCCCCCTTTCCCAAACCTGCCAACAACTACCAGTATATAATCACTTGCCACCTGTTCTTTTGAGATTGCTTTTGTATTATTACAAGCAAAGAAATCAATACTACACCATTGATTTAGGAAAGAGACAAGACTGTGTGGCAATAATACATAAAGTTAGTCAAGCCCCACTTCTCAATTGTTTTGAAAGAACAGATAGTTTTATGCCCCTTTCTGAAATAGGTACTCATTCTGCATTGGTGATCTTGTAGCAATAAAGACCCAAGATAGATAAGGTACTATAACCCCAATTGATATAACAGCTCTTGAGAGCTACACAGAATCTCACAATGCCTTTTTATACTCAACAGTAATATATTAACTTGAGTCCATATCTTCTCTCTACAGTTTATCCCTTGGTTTAATTTTAAAAGTGTGGGCTGCAGCAGCAGGTCAGGACAGTGAAAGGTGGAGGTGGGGAAACTGCAGATGTAAGCCAGCTGAAGAGCTGGTCTAAACATGGATGTCTTGATACCACAGTAAGGCCAATTGTTTACCTTACCCATTCATTTACTAAGAAACCATCTGGTCTTTGTAAGCTAAATGAACAGGTAAAAGTCATTTAGATATGTTAATTGGTTTTGAACCAGTGAATAGAAGCAGTGAAAGCAGGCTGTGGGAGTGAGAGCATTATACTGAGAGAGTGCTCTTAGCACCTTTCACTTGCCTTATCTCTTTGGTCACCACCGTAGTCCCATAAAGTACATGGCTTACCACTTAAACATCTAAAGAAAAGGAACCCATCTAGGAGACCCAAAGACTTTAATTCTCTCTAACTTTTGTGAAGTACGGAAGAAGCCAAAGGCAGCTCACTTATCAAACAGCCCCAAAGACAGCTGTTGGTACCCACAAAACTACTAGATGGTAAAGTCAGGATCAGAAGGCAAGTCTTTGGGAGTTCATAGCACACACCAAAGCTATTCCTCTTATAGGACCTGTTGTGGACTGTTGCAGTGAGTATAACTGGACAAGAATCCTCAATGTCTCAAGTAGCCTGGGTATCTCAAAGTAGTGGGCTGTCTGGAATGGTTGACATATGTTTAAAAAGCAATACACAACACGGTAAAGTATAGGCTGCATAGTCAGAAATATCTGAGGGGTATGTGTGTGTGTGTGTGTGTGTGTGTGTGTGTGTGTGTTTGAGAGAGGGGGTGGGGAGCACTCATGAGCAAGAGCCCATATTCTCCTTCCACTCTCTGGGTCCCAGGAACTGAAGTCATCAGACTCAGTCGTCAGGCCTGTAGCAAGCAAGCATCTTTGCTCAGTGAGCCATGTTGCTGGCCTGATATAGTAAATTCTAGCTCTACTCCTCGCTGTGTGACCTCAAGCGAGTTAGTTACCTCACTGAGCAAAACCTTCCTCAGGTGTCAAATGGGAAAAAAAGGCCCTTATGAGCATGACGCGAACATGGAATATGAATTTCCTTCTCTATAAAATTGTTTCCCAGGAAGCACACAAGCTACAGAGGAGGGGTAAGCAAGGATCTTTTACTTGGTAGAGAATAAAGACAGAAACATGGCATGAAGGGACATCACAGGCTTCGGTATTTTTAGGTAACCATTGCAAACTGCCAAGGCTCATTTCTTCTAGGAAGACTCTGAGTTAAAGTCTGTGATAGTTCATAGTTCATTCTCAATGTGAAGGAATTTATAAATACCACAGAAAAATGCCTCTGGGCATGACTATGAGGGTGTTGGTGGAAAGGTTTAAAAGCCTAGGAAAAACCCACCCTGAATGCAGGCAGCAGGGTCCCATAGGCTAGGGCCCTGGACTGAAAACGGGGAGAAAGTTATTTGAGCATCAACACTCCCTCTCTGCTGACTGAGAAGCAATGTGACCAGCCAACCCTGCTATGCTTTCCCCACTGTGACAGACTGTATCCTACCCTACCGGGAGCCAAAACTGACCCTCCATCCATGAAGCTGATTCTTGTCAGGTATTTGATCTCAGTGCTTCCAGACTGCCACAGAATGTTAGCTTTCCCATATTCCCTTAGTGTCTATTTTTCCCTTCAGTAATAAACCTGCTTATTAGACCACCTGCTAATATAGGAGGCTCACTCCCTTTCACACAATGGAAGAGAGAAAGTGGGAAGGAAGAATGAATCTGCTTTGGTGACAAGGTGCTGACTAAGATTAAGGTAAGGCTAGGCACTCACGAGAAAAAGGCTGGCAGAGCTCCTCTATGAGTTTGAGGCCAGCCTAGTAGATATAGTGAGTTCAAGGCCAGACAAAAGAAGGAAATATTAAGGAGAGATTTTCAGTATTTTCCTACCTTGACTGCATAGTTACTGAGTGGATCTTTTGCATACGAGGCAGTGTAGTAAACCGCATCTCCAGCTTCGCAGCACGGTTTGTCGCTGGTTAGCCTGAAGTCTGACCAGCTGTCTACTCCAAAGCGGAGTTGGTCTTTCTGCCCAGCCATGAAGAGGTCTTCACATTTAACTGCCAGTCTCTTCAAGGCATCTGTATGAAGGCTTCGGAGTTTACCCACCACTTCCTCCCGATTGTCAAGTCCTCGATAAAGTGCTTGTCTCTGTGGCTTCTGGATGCTTCGAGTCTGTCTATAGGAGAGACCACGTCGACTGGAGAGTGACTCCATACTGTTAGAAAATCTGTCCTTAACACTGAGAGTGGCTAGGCTGGAGATACTGTTTGCTGCTGAAGGAACGGGTCTCTCCTTATGCAAAGGTCTCTCCAAGGATTCATAAGACTCAACGTCTAGTCCCTTGAGTTCATAGCTAATAGAAGACCCAGCACTGCTGGCATCCCAGTTGGGATCAATATCGTAGGTGGGATTAGCCATGACGCAAAGACTGCTTTCCATGGCTTTCTGAAGGTCTTTGGAGATGGGCTCGGTATTGGCTCGTATCATTTTCTTTGGCAGTGGGGGTGGTGTGGGTTGGGAAGCATTCAGTCCTTCTTGGTCTGTCTTCTCTCCAAAGGCAATGGCATCATCCACCGCTCCCTTGGGATGCCGTGGATGCTTGGGAGGTATCATAGCTGCTCGAGATTGTCCTGCATTGTTTTTAAAGAAAGAAGAAGAGAATGAATCAAATGTGTCAGCCTCATTTCATAACTTAAACAAGTAGGAATGCATGACACAGGCATGGGGAATCTAACAATCGTCAGTGCTTTCACTGAAATGAAATGTGAAGCCAAGGAACAAATGCCTGAACATTGAAGGTATGAATCCAAAGCTCGACTGGAGTAACAAAATTGAATTATGTCTCAGCATTTCTCTGTCAGGGTTTAGGTGGTGAGCTTTGTTTTCAAAAGGAATCCAGATTCTACAGTCCTGTCTCCAATAATATTGTTAGCCGTCACCACACCACAGAAATAGAAAGGAGAGACACTAGAAACATCTGCATGTGACAATAGAGATGACAGTACTTGTGGATCAAGAAAATACCTGGGAGTCCTAATGAAAACAGAATTGAAACTAGCAATGAGACCACTGCACAAAGCCTGACAAAATATTCTTCTGTTTTTTGTAGTATCATTCCAATTTTACATTGTATATAGCACCTGACACTACATATATGCACATATAATTTATGGATCTAATGGTTATGTTTAGAGGGCAAAACACACAAGGGTTCAATGTTGTTTCTTACATAATGGAGAGAAGACATTATTTTCTAAAGATAGAAATATGTCATGAAAGTTCTACAAGAGTACTAGTATTAGTCATGTTTTTAAAATGAGGCCTTTAATCAAGAGATAGAGGGAGAACATAATGTCTGGTTATAGATTGTGTTATGTTGTGGTCCTAACCCCTGGTATCTATGAATAAGTCCTCATTTAAAAATCGAGTCTTTGCTCATATGATAAAGTTGAGGTTAGAAAACGTTCCAATCAAAAGTGGCTGGTATCCTAATAAGAAGAAAACGCAGTGTGAAGACAAATAAGGAGACCACTATGTGGTGACAGGGGCAGAGACAGAAATGATTTAACTGTAAACCAGGAATGCCGAAGATGGATGGCCATCATTAAATACCAGGTAGAGGCAAGAACAGATTCTACTCAGTGTCTTAAAAGAAGCATGGTTTTGCGGGCAGAAGTTTCAGTTCAGTCCCTAGACTTCATAATTGCCAAAGATTAAGTTTCTGTTGTATTCAGCAACCCATTTAAGGTGCTTTATTACAACAATCCTAGGAAATAAATACATTTTCCCACTTATAACCATACAGAGTTCAGGTAAGTGGGTGGTGTGAGGGTTAATATTATCAACCTGATATTATCTAGAACCACCTAGGAGACCTTTGGCTATAGCTGTGAATGTCTGTATGAGGCTAACTGGGGTGGGGAGAGCCATTCCAAATGTGAGCAGCACCATACCTTGGGCTATGATCCTGAACTGAATAGAAGAAAAGCAAGTGAGCTGAACACCAGCATTCATCTCTCCCTCCGGGCTGCAGATGCAAGCTGCCTCATATGTCAGATATGCCATGACTTCCCTACCAAGATAGACTGTCCTCTTAGTCTGTGAGCCAAAACAAAGTTGTCCTCCATGATCTGCACTGTCACAGCAACGAGGAAAGTCACAGATAAAGATGCTTCTGAGGATGCTAATGCATGCTGGCTTGTTTTGCTAAAGTCATATCCTTGAAGAAATATCAATGGTGAGAATCAATGTAAACTGTGATGATAATTAATTCTACTTCTATATATAGTACTTTGATTAAGAATACCTAGGAGTGGGCTGGTGAGATGGCTCAGTGGGTAAGAGCACCTGACTGCTCTTCCGAAGGTCCAGAGTTCAAATCCCAGCAACCACATGGTGGCTCACAACCATCCGTAACAAGATCTGACTCCCTCTTCTGGTGTGTCTGAAGACAGCTACAGTGTACTTACATATAATAATAAATAAATCTAAAAAAAAAAAAAGAATACCTAGGAGTTTAAATAAACTATCACATATATACAGCAAACTGAAGGGTCTCCTCTCTCCATTAACAACACATAACAGTGTTTTTATATGGAAGAGAGCTGCATTAAACACAATCAAAAACATACAGAGAGAATGCATGGCAGTGGGGGGAGGGAGGGGAAGGGGAAGAAGAGGGAGAGAATAAAGGAAAGAATATATAGCTCTAAAAGAGCAAGGATTTTAAAGACTTTCTGGCTAGGATGTGGCTTAGTGCAGTGCTTGCCCAGCATGCGCCAGCCCTTGGGTTTAACCTTTATTAGCAAACAACTAACTATCAACTAATTAACTAACTAGCTAGCTAGCTAACTAACTAACTAACTAACTTCTCATGAAGAAAAACTCAGGGCTAGATAGAAACCCTGATGAATGCTACCAAATGCTTAATATTAATTAAACCAAAGTATTATTACCAATTCTTTGAAGTACTTCCAAAAAGTTCAGGGGAAGAGCTTGAATTTTGTAGAAGCAATGTTACCTAGACAACCAAACCAAAGACATCCAAAAAAACTAGAGACTAATGTTACTTATGAATATAAGTGAAAAATCCATAAGACATTAAGCACTAGAACCTAGCAACACTTTAAACATCATAAACACAATAATATACCATAACAAACTGGGTTTAGCCAAAGAATGCATGGTTGGCTTAACACCTTGTAATTAATCAGTATGTTATACTAACAAAATAAAGAAAATAAGGAATCTTGTATGATCTTTTCAAAATTGTAGAACGATATCTGATAAAATCTAATGCCTTCCCATGACAACATTTAACAAATTGGGACAGAAGGGAACATCCTCAGGCTGACAGCTTCTTTTGTTTGTTCCCTTGGTTTTGTTTGTTTGTTTTTTGTGTTTGTTTTTGTTTTGAGAGAGAGGGTTTATCTGTGTAGCATTAGCTGTCCTGGAACTCACTCTGTAGAGATCCACTCACAGAGTGGCCTCAAACTCAGAGAGATCCACCTGCCTCCCAAGTACTGGAATTAAAAGCATACACCATCATTTCTCGGTCTGATAGCATCTATGTCAAACCAAGAGCTAATATCATGGTTGGTGACAAGAGACTAGATGATTCCTTCTTAATGTCAGTAACACGAGGACTTTTGTTATTGCCATATTTATTCTATATAATACTCAAGCATTAGCCATGGAAATAGTAACAAATAAAAACATCCAGGTTAGAAAGAAGCAAACCTATTCTGTGTATAATCTTGTATTCTGAAAAGCAAAAGGAACCATATGAATATCTATCAGAAATCATATGCCAGGGCTGGGGCTCTAGTTGAGATGGTAGAGCACTTGGCTAGCATGCAAAGTGGCTTGGGTTCAATTCCCAGCACATGACTAAACTGAATGAGGTGGAGTACACATATAATCTCAGCACTCAAGGCATGAAGGCAGGAGGAACAAGAGGTCAAAGCTATTTTCAGCTACACTAAGTCTGAGGCCAGTGTGAACTGTATGAGAACCTGTCACTAACAATCAAAAAGAAGAAACTAATACACCAGCTTAGTGAGACTGCAAGAAAATACTCAGTATACAATAATGAATTGTAATGACTAATGTAAAACTGACATTAAGAAAATAACCCTATTTGCAACAGAGACTAAAGTATTAAAGGATAAATTTAATTAAGCAAGAGTTGCATGTTGAAAACTATAAAACATCGTTGAAAGAAATTAAAAAGTAGCAGGATAAATGGAAATTAGTCGTGTTATTAAAAATCAGTCACATTATTAAAGTGACTAATTTTATGCAGTCTACTTAAACTCATGGATCAGAGACTTTAATATTGTTAAGATGGAAATATTCCCCAAACTGACCTACAGATTGAATGTAATCCTCACCAAAATCTCAGTTGGAGTTTTTGAAGAATTGATGTGGGGACCCTAAAATTCATGTGGAAACATAAGCGGCTTAAGAGTGGCCAAAAATAGTTTAGCTCATTACAAAATTATAGTAATCAAGATGGTGTGGTACCTTGTAGGTGAATGCAATCGGCTTGCAAGGTCAGGAAGAAACCTTTACATTAAGGGGTCAACTATATTGACAAAGCTTGTCCAAATAACTCAGTGGAGACAGAACTGACGGGGCTGTGAAAGCGAATACACATATGCCGAAAACAAGAGACAAGAACAAAACCTAAGTTGGAGCCATATCTCACACTATACACAAAGATAAACCAAAATGCACAAAAGATGTCAATGTAAGAGATAAAACTATAAAACTCTGCATTGTTCAGTGCTGGGGATAAAACCCAGGGCCTCAAGCATGCTCTACCACTGAGCTATAGCCTCACTCCAGAAATGTGACAGAGCACAGAAATAAATGGTCGTGCCCTTGAGTTGGGCAATGGTTAGTTCTAACACCCAGTGTAAAATGACTAAACCAACCAGTGTGCTATAAGTGAAAGTAAAAATAAAACCTTGTACCCTTAAAAAGAACATCTTTAAGAAAGCAAAAAGAATATTTCAGACATGGTCACACATCCCTGTAAATCTGGTATTCTGGAGGCTGAGAATAGCTATGCTACATAGCAAGACCTTGGATAGACACCAGAAGGGAGAAAGGAGGGGGAGGGAGGAAGGAAGGGCGGAAAGAGAGATGAAAAGGAAAACAAGAGAGGGAAGAAAAAAAAATACACATTGCATATTTGGTAAGAAGCCTGCAATTAGACTATATAAATAACTCTTTAAAAAGAGCAAGAAATTCACAGACATTTCTCCAAAGATAATATATGTATGACCAATACATATATGAAAGGTGCTCAACATCACTACTCATTAAACAATGACATAAAACCACAATACTTCATATCTATTAGGATCATTATAACAAGAATAAAACAACAGTAATAATATCCGTAGGCAACTGGTGAGGATGTAGAGAAATCTGGATGATCATACATTACAAGTAGGAATCTAAGATAGAAGAGCTACTTTGGAAAGCAGCCTGAGAGTTCCTCAAAGAGTAAAACACGGTCACCACATCCGCCAGCATAAGCACTCCTACAGAGATATCCAATGGAAAGAAAACATATGTCTCTACAGAAACCAGAACACATGCTTATACTGTATTATTCATAACAGCTTCAAAGTGGAAACAGCACAAATGTTTATCACCTAATGAATGGTACACAAGATGTGGTCTAGCCACACAACTGAATCTAGTTTCTCACTGGTCTCATCTCGGGTTATTTGTTCCCTGCTGTAGTACAAATCGAAGGTCTCATACATGCTAGGATACTCTGAGTTATATCCCTGGCCTTCCCTGTTTACGTTCAAACACTGCCTCTGGGGAGTGTTTAAGTCTATTCCCCCAAAACTGACTGCTCCTCCCTTTAGAATGCAGATATGCCTTGTGTATGTTCTTCTCTAAGCATATATAAAATACTGCTCTTGGGTCACCGTCTGAATTTCATACTGGGTTTGCTCGCTGATGGCAGGGGCTGTGTCCTATTTTTATACACGAGACTAAGCAAGAATCTGGCTGGGAATTAGTGGCTAGGTATGTAGAAAGACAGACGTAGATAGAAAACATGACCCAGTTTTTATCCAGGTCCTAGAAAAGGTCTTATGGGCTGCCATTTTCTAACCATTTCTCCAAATAAGGAAAACCAGAATTACTTGTGGCTGTGAGTAGCACTGTGAGTTCCAGAAGAGCCTTTATTGTTCTTCCTAAAAGTTATCTGAGAATCAGGGAAGTAAGGCACAGCCTGCCTTGTGTGCTTTGGTGCTTGCCAGGCAGGTGGAAGAGGGCTGAGGGCGCAGCCTGCCACTATTTTCAGAATAAAGTTCAGACTTTGTACAAGCTGGTCAAGGTTCTTTGTCTTATCGACCACTATTCCTTAGTGACTCTTCAACATGAATTACTCCTGTCATTGTATCTTAGAACTAGAGTCACAGATGTCTGTAAACTGCCATGTGTGCTGGGAACCAAACCTGGCTTCTCTGAGAGAGAAACAAATGCTCTTAACTGTTGAGTTCTCTCTTCTTCTTCTCCCTCTACCTCTCCTCTCCCTCTCCTCCCCTTCCCCTCCCCTGTTCTCTCTCTCTCCCCCCTCTCCATTTACTTTTTTTTTTTTTTTTTTTTTTTTTTTTTTTGGTTTTTCGAGACAGGGTTTCTCTGTACAGCCTTGGCTGTCCTGGAGCTCACTTTGTAGACCAGGCTGGCCTCGAACTCAGAAATCCGCCTGCCTCTGCCTCCCGAGTGCTGGGATTAAAGGCGTGCGCCACCACGCCCGGCTTCTCCATTTACTTTTAATTAGTGTGTGCACATGAGTGTAGTGCCTGCAGAGCTCAGAGACATCAAATGCCCCTTGGAGCAGGAATTTCAGGTGGTTGTGAGTCACTTGATGTGGGTGCTGGGAAACTGAACTCAGGTCCTCTGCAAAAGCAATACGTATGTTTAACCACCATTCCAACACACGCACTTTCGTATTTTTGTCTTAGTGAGGGTGTATTCTGTCTTTGGCCCAGTCCAGCCCTTCTCTGATATCCTCTGCTCTTCACTTCAAAATGGAAGCCACCACTTCTTTCTGTGTTCTCTTAGCTCTCTTACATTTTTATAGTGTGCCCAAAAAATTTTTTTTTAAATACATCCTTCCAGAATCTCGTGTGCTACCAGACAAGCAGCATGTGTAGAGTAAATGTCTGCTGAACTGAAGGGCAGAAAACCAATAGAACTGGTCGTTATTCCAAATGGAAAGAGACAGCCCAAGTAGCAAGCTATAAAAATAACTACGTGGCCCCTCTCCTCCAATAGCAGTTTGGGCTCTCATGGGAGCCATGGGCATCTCACAAGAGAATCAGAAACTTGTTCTAAATGAAGCCAGGAGCACACCACAGTCTCTGCAAGTAGGTCAAGCTATCTTCTAGATCTCAAAGTGCTTTGTATTTTTGTGCTTTATTTTCTCCAAAAAGAGAGAGGGGGACGACATCACAAATTCCGATCATTTGGGTCAATGTCCTAAAAGTCCGGTATCTTAGCTGCTTTTATTTTAAACTTTTAATCCAGCACATTCTTCTTGAAGTCTCTGGGATCCAGACACCAAAGCTCAGTTTTCAGCAGCAGATAGAACATCACATACTCCACATTTTTGTGGCATACCAGCTTTCTAAATGGAAAGGAAAGTGGGGTGGGGGAGAGATTGATTCTAAATCTTGCCCTGCTATAAGCTAAAATAGCCCCCTGGCAATGTTTGGCTTGAACCAAACTCAAACCTTACTGTCTTCTCCAGCTCTGCACTCTAGCTGTAATCTCTCTCCACTTAAACATGCCTTTAGATCAGCAGACGAAGACAGCCCTGTATCACATCACCTTCCCCAAGCAAATAATGAAAACTCAACGGGAAGGGGAAAATGTAATGAGACTAATTCCAAGGGTGTTTAAAACTCACTGGGAATGAAAATGATTGACAGACAGCTCTTACAACTTACAAGGTTGGTATGAATACACAAGAAATAAGGTATTTGTAAAATAAATATTTTAAAAGATGATTGCATACTGAAAAACTTAAAATAGTAATTACATCATTATAAGTGATGGAAATACTAAAGGCACATTAAGAACAAACCATAATAAGTGTTTGCTTGAGATCTGGTAGCATTAAAGTCTTAGGGCCCTAAATAATGACACATTTAAACAGGAGCTGTCCTTTGATCACAGGTCGCGCCTTAGTGACAAGACAGGGAGGCATGGCTTCCTGACCAAGCTCACTGCCTCCAGCCAATCCATACAGAGCTGGAAGAATGAGCTTTAGCCCTGCGTATGCCTCTCCTAAAAAGTCTTCAGTGCCTCCAGTTTTCTATTAGTAAAAGATGCAGTGCTTTGCCCTAGATTCCTCTAGAAAGAAGCTTTCACTAACCTTTCAGAACAGAGAAACGATCACAGGGACTCGAAGGACAGTAGCCTCATGTCTTTCTCTCCAAAAGATCAGGCTATGCTACTGTTCCCAGCTCCCTACCTGGAACTGCAGCCATTTGGTATTAAACAACTGTTTTGCTAAATTGAGGTATTATAGCTCCAATTAACAGTACATATCTTCCTATTTAAAGTACAGTTTCAATTCTCATAACTAATCTACATCCCTATCTCAAAGAGTGGGAAGAGAAAGGAATTCAGAGACATCCATGTCCAAACACGGAGACACGCACTGCTCTTTATATAGATGTCAGACACCACCACTGTTAACCAGCTTTGTCACAGGAATAGGGACTCTCATTGGCTGGGCCAGCACTCTGTTCCCAGCAGCAGGCTTCTGAAGCTTAGGAGGAAAGGACCTCGTCTGCCAAGCGTTCTGTTCTTACTGTGTTGCGGGGGTGGGGGGGTGGGGTGGGGGTGGGTTGGGGGTGGGGACGAGCACAGAGAAATAGAAGCAACAACTGGCAAGCCATGGGGTACAACTTCCTGTCAAATAATAAAGCTGGCTGGCTTCCAGAGACCACTTGCATGGGTCCTCAAATAGAGCACTTTTAAAGAATGCCAGTGGTGTAGCAGCTGACAGGTCCAATGTCTGCACAGTCTTGTTACAGAAACCCTCCGCAAAGCCACAGATCACTTATTTAGGGGTAAGTTATCTATGCAATTTGAATACTGTACTCTAGTAACTAATTCTCAGATATAAAACCTATTTTAAAATATGAATGCAACTAACTTAGGAGCAAAAATTCATTTCTTTTAATAGAAATAATTACAATTATAGGAGGTATAACAAATGCTCAAACAAATGTTCAAAACTGTCAACTTCAGCTTTTTTTAAAGTTCCAGATAATCCTAACAGCAATTCTTCCTAAAATATTTTATTGTGTTTATTATTTATTTATTTATTTATTTATTTGGTGTGTATGTGCTTATGTGTGCATGTCTTGCACGCCCATGAGACAACTTTGGAGAGTTGGTTCTCTTCATCTACCATGTGGGTTCCAGGGATTTGACTCAGATTTGTCTGGCCTGGTGGCAAGTGCCTTTCTCTGCTGAGCCATCTTGACAGTCCTTAAATGCAATGCTTTCATCTTTGGTTCCTATAACTAACACTGCAGTGTATGCAATGCTTTCTGCCTAGTGATGATTGTGCACATAGATGTGAGGCGCTGTTCAGAATGACTTCTTAGGAGCGGGCACGTCTAATGGTACTCCACACTCACACCAAGACCAGCAGTCCAGTGTTGCAGGTGTTTGTGTATGGAGGCCCACCTCCCTTCTGACAGACAATGTGCCCCAGGCTTTGATGTTTGGCTTTGGTATTTGAAGGGGGAAGCTTTAAGGATTTGCTCAAAGTAACTGAAGTGAAGTTTGTGGACAGACTCTTATGGAGACCCGTAGAAGACTGAAGCAAAGTTCATATTGTTCCTTAATTACGGAATTTATGTATTAAGTCCAATAGTAGAAAAGCAAGCTGGATCAATAGATTAATAGAGCACGTAAACCATGAGTTGAAAGTCTCTCATGTGAACTTTCCTGGGAACAGTCAGATTTCTTTCATCTGGGAATCTTCAAAAGTCAAACCCAGCAGTCATTTTTAGCTCATTTATTCAAACACATTCTTAGCACCTCCTGTGTGTTTTAGATAATGTGCTAGGCTGTAAGAATACAGAAAGACAAGGAAGCCAAAAATACGTAGAGTAAAGGGAGTCTTGATTGAGCTTTTAAAAAAGCAATGTATAGTCCTTACTTGCAAAGTGAATGAAGGAGGCCTAAAGTTATCAGCTGGCTTTCAACAGAGTCGAACTTATATTCTTCAGATCCCAGCCAGATAATGAAGCAGTCAGACACACCCACATAAAAGACAACCAGCGACCCTTCTTCAAGACATTTTAAGACAGACATAAGAAACAAAGACTGTCAATGGTTTAATAAAAAGGGATATTCTATCACTTCTTCAGGAAATTGCTTTGGGTGTAGACATGTCCTAAAATTCAGATTGAGTGAGATTAAGAAGGTCAAGGCCAGTTCACCCTTGGTCCATGTGATCGCTATCCAGAGTGAAGTCACCAGCCCTTTGGGTGGCCCGCTCTAATGGCCTACTTTGTTTCCATCTGATAGGATCTCACACAAAACCTGGGGTGAGGCTGGTGGCCAGCAAGCCCAGGAAGCTTCCTGTCGCTGTAGTGCTGGGGTTACAGGCATGTGTGGCCCAACATGGCTTCATAGGTGGGCACCAGGGACTTAAACTAAGGTCTTAATGTTTGCACAGCATTTGCACATATTTCCACTTCTCTGATCCCTAACCCCTATTTGTTTTTAAGATAGGGTCCCATGTTTTCCAGAACAGTCTTGAACTCCTAACTTCCTGTCCACCTCCTAAGTGCCAGGATTACAGGTATGGGTTACCATGTCCAGCTCAACGGTATCATTAAAAAAAAAAGTTACTAGAGCTTTAAATCATAAAAAAGTTACCTAATGGGGGAGTTAACTGCATGCAGATGACTTGCTGAATGTCTTTAAAAAATAGAGTTCCAAATGCCACCTACGTACTTGTTCCACCAGGGGAAATGGCAAGAAACCCAAGCCCTCAGCTTCTAGTACTGATGGGATCAGCCTTAACTATTACTCCTCCTGAGCAGAAAAAGTAAGCAGGTATCAAACCATACAAGGTCAAGCGCAGAGCTACTGAAGCACTTACAGAAGGCTTGAAGCTAATTATTTTTCTAGGTCTAACTTTGCTGTGGATTGTTCCCTTTTTGGTGGTTGATAAGTGCATCAAAATGTATTTGATAGTTAAAGTGTGAAACACATCACGAAGCTGGACAGCTTCAGAATGGCTGCAAGTCCCGTAGACGATTAGACTTTAGGTAGATCTGGTGAATTTTGGGTATTATAATTTTACTTGAAGTTTTTTGTTTGTTTTTTAAAAATAAGAATAACAACAACAACACAACAGGGTCCCAAAAGAAGCCTGGATAACTGGATCATATACTTAAGAGAAGGAAAGCAGCCCATGCTTTTTCCTTTCCTCTGGTGCTGGGCATTGAACTCAGGCTCTTGTGACTGCTAGGCAAGAGTTCTACCACCGAGCTAAACTCAATGGAAATCCATCAGTCTTTCTCACAGGACATTTGTAGTTTTGGATTCTTAAGTAACTATCGTTTTTTGAAGTCTTTACTTCTGTGTCTGAAAGTTGATGATTGAAATTCACAGCCCATCATCAGGGCTTTGCAAGAATGTAATGACTGAGAGCATCAGAGCCATGAGTGCCTAAGGCTCTGGGTTCTAATCACGGCTCAACCTCCTCTAACAATGAGATAAGATAGATAAACTTACAGGGAAGCTTGTAAAATTTTTTAAATTTTTCTTTATCTTTGTATCTATGTATCTATCTAGATAGGTATTTACTTTTGAGGTAGGGTCTCATGTAGGTCAGTCTGGCCTGACAGTCACAACTCTGTAGCTGAGGATGACAGGGACTTCCTGGGCTGTCTACCTCCATTTACAAAGTGCCAGGATCAAGGCACGTGCCACTGTGCTCACTTTCTCTCTCTCTCTCTCTCTCTCTCTCTCTCTCTCTCTCTATTTTTTATTTTTGGCGGGGGAGGAAACTTTTTATGAAGCAGAGGGTAATCTAAAGATCACAGTTAGGTTCCTGGCTTAGGCTCCCAAGGGCTGGGATTCCAGATGTAAGATGTCACACCCAGTAGCAAATAGAAATTTTAGGAAGAGTTGCTGTATGGTATTCCCAACAATTGTGATAAGTGTTACCGAGGCTGTTATAAAAGAAATTTTCGCATAGCAAAGATATCTACTCATATAATTCCTGATATGCTATTTTAGGGCATGAAGTAAGTAAAAACTTCATCTTACAATGTACTTCTAAAAATATAAAGGGATGAGAAAAGTCCAATAAACCATTCAACTATAAAGTTTACTGGAACTGCAGTTAGAAATCTTTTCTTGTGGAACATAATTTCAAGTCCTTGAGGGTTGTTCTGACTGAGTCTCTCAGACATTAGAGTAGTTCTCCTATGGCTTCAATCTTTTGGACTTATAAGTTAAGAGACCTGTTATTTTCAATTTTTAAGCATACTAGCTGATTCTGATAGCACTTTTCCTTAAAATAACATGATGGAGGAAAAAGACAAAACAAGGAGATGAGAAACTAGGTCCTTCAGAAACATACTCCAGCAGTTTCTACACAGGATCAGTGGTTCCTAAACAGGGGTCAGTGGTTCATGAGAATCTGGCGGGCACATGATCCTCAAGCAGTCCTTGCTGCTCACGTCTTCCCCACAGGAGATAAGCACCAACCCCCCTTATGCTATTCCAGGTTTTCCTTTTCAGAAGGAAAGAAACTGTGATACTCGAGGGAGGGAGATCACCCAGAAGTCACTGGGAATTGCAGTGAAGAAAGTAGAGACCTGAGGAAGCTCTGCAGACACTTCTGAAACAATCCTGTTTAGTCTCTTTGCATGTTCTCACTATCACAGGTCTGTGACACAGGCTGTCAGCCCCTGCTCAAACACCTCCAACCATAAGACTCATACTACGAGTCTGCTGATACAGGTCAGAAATCCCACCCTTCACATTATTCAATCCTGTGTATATTTTGCCCTGAAATACTCCTTCAGTTTGTCCACTGTTCTTTCTCCCTACCTTGACTGAGGTCCCCCTCATCCTGTCATGTAGTCCTGCAGTACCTGCTACCAAACACCACAGCCTATGTGAACCCATTCTGATTCATGTCATTCTGTCTTCTCGAAGCCCTTTTATGGGTCACTATCACAAATAACAAAAGGTCTAAGATTTTAACCTGAAATACATCTTATCTAATGCTCCACATTGCAGCAACCTCAATGGCTGTGGCACCAAGCTATTCTGTATCTCCATCTTCTTGTTCACTTGTTGCCTCTGTCTGGAACATTCTTTCTTCTCTTTGACAGTGAGTTAAATCAGCTCAGGAATGATTTCCGGGAAGGCTTCTTTTGACATTCTTCTTTGTGTAACATGGAAATATTCCATGTGTGTTTCCGCAATTGTATTTATCACATTATACTGAATACACGCTCCCTTCTTCTCTTCAGGTTGAATCCTTCAAGGCAAGGTCTACATCAGCACAAGGCACAGGGCTCATGGGGCAGGCATTTAAAATAAGCCTAGGACCGGGCGTGGTGGTGTATACCTTTAATCCCAGCACTCAGGAGGCAGAGGCAGGCAGATTTCTGAGTTCAAGGCCAGCCTGGTCTACAAAGTGAGTTCCAGGACAGCCAGGGCTACACAGAGAAACCCTGTCTCAAAAAACCAAAAAAACAAAAAACAAACAAACAAACAAACAAACAAAAAAACCCAAAAAAAGCCTAGTAAAACCTGAATGTTATGTTTTGAAACAAATGTAGATTTATAACTCTAATGGTGTTACTGTACATAAAGACGCGGCTTAGGTACTATCTATATAACCTTTGTACTTACCTAGGTTGCTGTAGGTTGCACTGCAGGGACTCACGTCAGTAGGATCCAAAGTGTCATCTTTTTCTTCTTCCCTTTCCAGGTCAGGTGGAGGCAGTGTTGGTGTGACTGAAGTGCCATCTTGCTTCCCAGCAGGAGTTCTTGGATCCCGAGGAGAAAGTTCTCCTGCCACTTCATGGGTCACACGACTGAAACAAATAAGACAGTCCATCAAATTTGTATTCAAAAGTTCTATTAACATTTAGATTTATAGAGCAGGGTGTGGTGGCACAGGTCTTTAATCCCAGCACTTGGGAGGCAGATGCAGGTGTATAGCTTGGTGAGTTCCAGGCCAGCTTGGTTTATATAGTAAGTTCCAGGATAGTCAGAGCTAACTAGAAAGGATCTGAGACCTTCATACCTGGTCATTAAACCTACATGTTTGCTTGTTTTTCTTTTTTAAAGGAAGAATAGGTAACAATAAAATCGAATGAATGCTTAACTGATTAAAGGGAAAGACTCAAGACTTTTGTAAATCAGTTGCTGTATTTACGGTATTTACTATATTCCCTAATAGTACTCTACTACTATAGTAAGTACCACACGTTGCTTTACTTAGCACATAGTATGTGCTACATGTTAAAATATTTACTGAGGTATTTAGAAAGAACTAGGAGTAAAATTGTGATTATATTATGTGATGAAAGGATAAGTTAATGCCAGGTAGACAGAAGGGTCAGTTCTCATCTACATGGTACAGGAGGAAGGGAAATGGAAAAGAAAGCTTAACTCTTTAGCTGACTCTCCTCGAGGAAAACGAGTCTGGAGCATCCTGCTGGTCACGAGGCAGTTAAAGGTCAAGCTTTCTTTTTTCTGCCACTGCCAGCTCACTTACTTTTAGCTTTCTCTTCCCAGTCTCCCCACTCCCGATGAAAACTGTCAACTCTATGGTTATGAAGTACAAGATGATCAAATGGTCACTAACTGCTGGAGAATAAGATGGCCAAGTTGGCCAATCGCAAGTTGCTGGCCAATGAAATATATTCAAGAAGTGTTCTGAGACCATCAAATCCCACCATATTCTTTCTGATTTCCTTCTGGACAAAGAGAAACGAGGATAAGAAACTTTTTGGGGGGTGGGGCGGGGTTGGGGTCCATTCATGGATGTCTGTCTTCAGGACAGAGGATGACACCAACAGTTCTCAATGACTGCTCCTGCTCTTTTGAAGCAGGTTCTCTCCCTGAACCTATGCCTCACGGATGGCCTAGACCGGATGTCCTTCTAGGAACCCACTACATCTGACTGTGGAGGTAGAACGCTGAAGCTTTCACACTCTTTCCTCTCAAAGAAGAAAGGCCATTTTAGTTACACAAAACGTGCTGCCTTGAAACTAGAAGTAGTTTACATTAACTTTCACCCAGCAAAGAGAACTTACTTTTTCCTTCAGTATGTGTATAACTGCTCAGTAGTGTGCCCCTCTGCCTCCCGCAGTGGCTTGGAAGTGTCACTTCACTTTGGCTGTATGGAGGTGAGGGGCCAAGCTCCTTGTTATCATGCCCTTACGATGTCCCCTCTAAGGAGAAACCATCTTTGTGTGGCAGGCCTGGTTTTTAAATTTAATTTAATTTTTTTTCCTTTGATGACTACAGTAGCCCACTGAGAAGAGGCAGCATGTTTACACAGACTGCCCTGCTGACTGCTGGAGGAGAAATTCCCTCCCACTTCTCCAGTTCCCAAGAGCCAGAGCCCATAATGGAACTTCTAGTTCACTCGGCACTGCTGGTTTAAAGAAAGACTTCAGGCTCTGTTGGCTTGGAAACAGTATTTCTGAAGTTGTGCAGCCAGCAGATTTCAAGACTTATATTTCTGTCCAGATACACGCATAACTTCTAAAATTAAAGGCTGGTAAGAAGGTACTCCTTCAGATTACCTCCTTAAACCTGCACTTGATGTATGCTTTAATGACACAGATGTAAAATCTCTTACAGAAACTTGTGGGCTGGAGAGACTACTCAGTTGATTAAGTACTTACTGTGCAAGGAAAGGACGTGCATCAGATGCTCAGAACCCATAAACATTTGCACACAGGTGGGACGTCCCAGGCTACGAGGGCAGAGAAAAGCACTGGACTTGCTGACCACCTCTGGGCTGTTACAGGTTTGTAATCTCAGCTCTTCTGGAGGCTAAAACAAAAGGATTCCTTCCAATTCAAGGCCTGCCTGGGCTCCATTGTGACTGCAAGGCTAGCCTGGGCAATGGAGCAAAGCTGCCTCAGAATAAAAGTAGTTTAAAATGGGCTGAGAAGAGCTTGTGAGAAAGTGCTTGTCTAGTATATGCTAGGTCCTCGATTCAATGCCAGCCAGGCTGTTAGGGATCCCTAATCTCTGAACTTGCTCTTGGTCCTTTTTCTTTTACTTTAAAGTTAGCTTATTTATATATTGCACAGGAATGTGTGTATGTACTTGCTTGTGCAGGTATCTTTGGGGGACAGAGGTTGATGTCAGTTGTCTTTTTCTGCTATTCTCCACCTCAGTTTTGTTTTTCTGAGACAGGGTCTTTCCTGAACTTGGAGCTCACTGTTTAGGCCAGATGTGCTCCAGTGCTGGGGTTACAGTTGTATGCTTGCCATGCCTGCTTTTCTACCTTGCTGCTGGGGATAAGCAACTGTGAAAACCACTGCAAGAGAAGCTGCTGTTAACCTCTGGAATCCAAGGGTCTGTTCCACATACATAATACAGAACGTTGCTCTACGGGTGTGGACAAACAAAGCACGGATGCTGAAAAGCAAGAGATATCAAAGACTCACCCGCTGTACTCACTCACACAGTTCCCCATTGAGGGACATTTTCACAGGATCTCCTCAAACCTGTCAGCCATGTTCTGAAGCCGACCGAGCAGAGGCCACTGAGCTCCGAAGAGTTCCAAGCTGTATAAGCTAGGCCAAGATACTCGAATCCTGTCCCTCAGTCACACCTACTGCACCTTGACCTTTACTATAGGGGCTTGGTCTTGGAAAGCTGCCAAATTACCTTTGGGGAGCTAAGCATGAAAGCTAGATTTATTAACCCTTTGGGGAGCACAGGGCAGCACAGACTATGTAACAGGTTAGAATGCACTGGTACACAAGGTTACCAGTTAAAATAACTGTCAACTATAGAAAGCTATGCAACAGCTTTATGAATTTGTAAATGTATGCTGAAATGTTTAATCTGCATTTACAGCGACAGTCTTAAAAGGAGTAAGAACTTTAAAGACGCATCAATGATATGTCATGTCTTAATGCTTGGCAGAAGCTCTTCGTAGTCTTAACGTAGTAAAAGAGAGGGAAAAGAGAGGTTCTAAGAGTTGAAATGTAGGCAGCACTACAGAGACCAAAGTCTGAAGAACTGAGGCAGCATGAGTAAGAGCGGCTCATTCCTTAAGTATAAACATTGGAAGGAGACAGAGCAGCCAGGAGAAGACGGGAAAACCTGCCTCTTAGTGTCGGAGTGGGCACAGTAATTGCATAAAGGAGTTCGAATCATTTATTTAGAAAACAAATGATCAAAATAATCAGAAAATCTTCTCAAATTCTAAAGTGATCTTTTATATAGGCTTTATCTCCTGACAGGACGTCTCACCACCGATTCACTGGGAGACGTGTAATGTGATGGAACACTTGTGTGGAAATTAGACGCTGGCTGTTTGTTTTCTTAGCACTTTGATCTTCTGAACTAATGACTCTATGAGGGAGGAAGGAGATAAAAGACGATGAAAATTCGCCGTCTCATTCAAGAGACGTGTAGGGAAAGTCCTACAAAATGAAAATCATGAAGAATATAATTTGAAAGTCTTATTAGAGGCTAACATGTGTTGAAATCATAAAATAATGACCAACTAGGTATTTTTTCAAGGTAAGTAAATTTCATATTCATTTTTATAAAACAAGACTATGTTTAAGTAATGAATGGCCTGTGAGCTTTTTATAGTTCTGCTATTTAAATTCCTTTCAAAGAGTCTCTAGTCCTGTAACAGAAGGTGGAGAGTTTGTAATAACTATGCTAATGATATCTAAGTCCTTAATCTTCAGGTTCTGTCAAACTGGCTTAGCCTCTCTGTGGCCCATCAGTACTCATTGTATTTTCATAATGGAAGGTGATGTGCATCAAACTGCACAGACAGCTCTTGGGATCCTTGGGTCCTATGTGCTCAGATAGAAAATATCCAGGAAAAAAGTGGACCAATATTGAACATATACACTTTATTTCTTCTCTCTATCCCCTAAACAAAGCAGAAAAATACTAGTCACACAGCATTTACATTGGACTAGGCTATGTTAAGTGATAAAGAAAGAAGTTAAAGTCTATAAAGAGACATGCATGGTGGGACACTTCAGGAAGACCAGCCCTCAGAAAGCTGATGCAGAAGGACTTGAACTGGGCTGGTGAGATGGCTCAGTGGGTAAGAGCACCCGACTGCTCTTCCGAAGGTCAGGAGTTCAAATCCCAGCAACCACATGGTGGCTCACAACCATCCGTAACGAGATCTGACTCCCTCTTCTGGAGTGTCTGAGGACAGCTACAGTGTACTTACATATAATAAATAAATAAATAAACAAATCTTTAAAAAAAAAAAAAAAAAAAAAAAAAAGAAGGACTTGAACTGAGAGTTCAAGGCCAGATTAAGTTACATAGTGAGTGTAAGGTTTGCCTAGGTTGGATGACCAGATTCTGTCTTAAGAAAAAAACAAAACAAAATGTCTACAAGAGGTTATATGTAGAGTAAACTCTATATCATTTCACAGAGAGACTCAGGCATCCAAAGATTTTATTTTGGTATCCAAGGAAACCTTGAAACCAAACCCCAGCAGATCCTGAGGGATGACTATACCTAAAAATCATTCACCAACTTTTCATTAAAGAGTGTTTTTTAATTGCAATTTGCTATGTTTGACCTACCACTTAAGAAACTGTCATATTTACTATGGAGATTACTCCTCTGAATTTGTAGAATGATTGTAAGGTGTTCAAAAGCAAGAGACACACTGCTACAGATCTGTTATCTAATAAATCCCTTGAAGGTTAAATCTCATCAGTCTGCAATATTCATACATAATTCAAAGTTATGGAAACAATCTCCCATGTGAAGACTCGCTTGCTTTACCCAGGTGGTAGGATTAATCATTATAGCATCAAATGAAATAATCTTTTTTTTTTCCTGGAAAATTTGTTCAAGACAGATTTTTGTAAGAATTCTGTTAAATGTCTGAATGTATCTTTTAACAGGCAAATCAAATTTTCCATCAGTACAGATTAAAGGCCTTTCTGTATCTAAATATTTCCATAATTTTAGTTCCACTTTAAGTTTCAAATGCAACCATCTTTGTTCAGCTTCAGAAGGGGCAGTTAATGAAACCAGAATGCTACTGAGACTGCCTGTCTCTTGGGCAAACAGCATTCTTTATTTTACCTGTCAGCTTTCTTCAGCTGCTACAGATGTCTCTACGTGATCAAAACCAACAATAAATGGATGCAATTTTTAAAGACTCAAATTCCTAAAATCCGAACATCAGAGGAATGTTTCATGGTTCTGTCTTTGGTCTCATGGGCTGTTTACTTCTAGGCTTTCCAGGGAAAGCGGCCTTTGCAGAAGTGGGATCAGCCATTAACCTTCAAGGAGAGTCATCATGACCCACACCTTTAAAACCTGTTGGTAGGGAAGAGAGGGGAGAACCCAACCAAAGTCAAACTCCATTTCTTCTTGTAGCTCTACTTTTCAGACCCCCGCCATGGTGACATTTCGTAATGCTACCTTGGTCTCTAAGTCAGCAACTTGATTTAGCCACATTTCCCAATCACTGGCATTCTCAGGTGGGAAGACATATCTATCGATCACTATCTAGTACGTCCAATTTCCCACTAAGCTTCCATAGCCTTTGAAACGTCAAACTTCTTATCCTGAACCGAGATTAACCTTTAACTGAGATTGGATGAGGTCCTGCTGCTGTCTAACAGAATGTGGTCAAACACAAGGAGTTCCTGCGTGTAAACCAAGTGCACACAGGATATGGCAGGCAGGTGCAAAGTCTGGAAATAGACTCTTATTTTTTGACACTCTATGGGGTCCACGTAAAAAGTAAAAACAGATGTGACAGCTGTTTGAAGTGTTTTCAAGGCCACCACCGATTGCATGCCGGCAAAGCAAGGAAGAACACAGGCCATCAGTAAATCAGTGTCACCTGCATAAAACTAAGAAAAGCTATAGTTTAAAAAGTTAACAGTTTGAAAATCCTGTGAAATTCAAAGTCAGAATGGCATCTGTGCAAATGAACAGCAGATAAATTCATTCTTGGAAAAGATCACTAAAATAAGGTTGCCGTTCTCAATGGCTATCGAAGCTACTCAGCCTGGGTTTGCTCTTGAAGACTATGGCGAAAGGGAGAGGCATTGCCTGAAAAGGCAGCCTCTTAGAAGCCAATGCCCAGCTCTCACCACGAATACTAGCCTAGGAGGGATGTCGGGGCTTGCACCATCTCCAGGCCAGGAAGCACTGGAGACCAGCTCTCCCCTCACTCTTACCTTCCTTTGCTCCAAGAGTCAGAGCAGGGAAGAGTCTGTACAAATACCAAATGCAATGGGAATGAGTACCGACTGAGACAAAGAGCTCTCAGGACAGTCTACTCAGTGCCGCATATGCTGTGCACGTTCCATGTGACACACCCAAGTGTCAGACATAGAAGCAAGTCTTCCCATTTCACAGATGAGAAAACTGAGGCTTAAAGAAGCAAATGACCTGCCTGAGGCCACCTGAGTTCAGAGGTGGCAGTGTGGGAATGTGAAGTGATGCTGTCCATCCCTGATGCCCATATTCTTTCTGCCACTCTGGAAGCATAAGGCAAGGGAGAAGCACACTGTACAGACCCAGTAAATGCCTGATTGTAAGGGTGCTTTAAAAGGAAAATTGCTTTAATTGAAATAGAAGGAGGCGAGGTGTAGTTTGTGAAACAAAAAGGAAGGCCATGGGGTGGGGCAAAGATGTCAAGAGGGGAGAGAGGACAAAGAGGGTAATAGAAGACATGTGACATAAATGTAGACGAGGGGAAGAGGGGACCAGCTGGAGAGCATGGGGTATGGAAGGAGAGCTGGAGATGAAGACCAATAAGAGCAAACTGTATGAAAATGTCATAATGAAATCCATTACTCTGTATGTTAATTTAAAAAACTAATAAAAATAATTGATAAATTAAAAAAAGAAATATGAAGTAATAATGAATACAGATGTGTTCTATTTTGAAAAACCCTAAATAAGCCAAAAGACTAATTATTTACATTGCAAAAGTATTTTTTCAAATAGGAGCTGCTCTTGCAGAGAATGTTCATAGATAATTGTCCTTCTACTAGTAATCCGCATTTGCTGGGTACTAGGCACACTGCTTCAATACACATCTAACAACAGCACCTGAGGCAGGGTTACTCTCATAGCAGCAACAACCGTAATGACAGGAGCCAAAGCATAGACAGTGTTTATCATGTGCCTCTTCTAAACCATGTTTCTCAGAAGTGGCATTACTAACATTTTTGAGCAAGATAATTCTGTTGTGGAGAGCTACCCCCACACTAGGAACATTCCAGTATTTTCTGCCTTCTTGGCTGTGATAACCAAAAAATGTCTCCAGACTTCGTCAACTGTCCTAAGAGAGTACCTCGGTGTTCCTCCTGAGCCCTTTATATAAACTCAGTCATTCTATACAACAACATACAGGGTAGGTTATCCTCTGATGAAGGGTCCCACCAAAGGCTCATGTTCATCATGCCTGAGAAACGGAAAGCTAAAACTCTTGAGAAGACTATGGAAAAGGAGGTGAGAAACTGGAGACAGACCAAGCGAGCTGGCAGAGGTCTTACACAGAGACTTCATTACTATGGCTAAACAATGGAATTTAGCCTTTAGGAGTACTAGGCTATTTTAAAGAGAAAAAGGGCAAGAGACTGGGCAAGAAGAATTAGCAAAATCCTTCAGTAAATGAGGTAGAAGACACTGTAAGGCAAACCAGATAGATGTAAATAAGAGCATAGATGTGGTGTGTATTTTGGAAGTTTAGTCAGCAGGAGGAAGAGCCAAGAGAAGTACCAAAGATGATTCCATCTTCTGGCACGAACAAATGGATGGGTGGTAGGCCATTTACAAGAAGGGAAGACTTGGAACAGAATGTACTTATAGGGAATAATCAAATTCTGTCTTGCACATGTTTCATTGGAAATACACTTTTCAAGTACATGTAAGTCATGGGGAATATTTGGTGGATAAAGATATACATTTAAGAGTCATTAGTATGTATAGGTAAAATTTAACGCCAATGATGTTAAGCCAGTAAGACTTAAAGAATCTCGTTCAGTATATGGTTAAGATTTTGAGCGACACACTGAAATAAAAGTGAAGCGACTCCTAGAATTTGCTTCAATCATGGGCTATGGGAAAAGATGAGGGGTGAAGGAGACATGATATGTAAATTGATTTTTTTGTTAAATTTTTTATTTTTATGGATGTTGTGCCTGCAGGTCTGTCTACTGCAAGTATGCCTGGTGTCCTTGGTGACCAAAAGAAGGGGCCAGATCCCCTGGGATTGGAGTTACAGATGGTTGTGAGCTGCTATGGTAGGTGTTGGGAATGGAACCTGAGTCCTCTGAAAGAGCTGTCAGTTTTCTGAACCATTGAGCCATCTATCTAATGCCCACGTCCGTCCGTCTGTCCGTCCGTCCGTCCTTCCTTCCTTCCTTCCTTCCTTCCTCTCTCTCTCTCTCTCTCTCTCTCTCTCTCTCTCTCTCTCCTTCCTTCCTTCCTTCCTTCCTTCCTTCCTTCCTTCCTTCCTTCCTCCCCACCCCCTCTGTCTCACTATATAGCCCAGGCTAGCTTAGGCTCATGATTCTATTATCCTCTTGACTCAGCCTTCCTGAGTGCTAGGAATATAAACTATACTATACCTAGAAAATGGAAAGCGTGGCTTTGTGGTTGTAGGGAACCATATCAGCTCAGGACCTCAAAGATCAAGTTCTCAGCACAGAGATACAAAGAACAGGGAAGAGACTGACAGGAGACAAAGGTTAAGGAAGAAGGGGAAGTGAACAAGGGGGAGGGGTCAGGGTGTTTGTCCTGGAGTGGGACACAGGACTGCCTCTGGATAGAGAGGGGACAGATGTGGCCCAGAGGCAAATGGCAGCTTAGGTATAAGAGGGGCTAGAGAGATGGCTCAGGTGTTACAGGCTAGGCTCAAAAATATAAAGGTACAAGGGAAAACCTTGTGTTAGAATGAGGTGTTTAATTTTAATTGGGCAGGTTAATTACGTGAGCCAAAGGGGCCTTTCATTGCTGGACATCAATACCTTGATAGCTTGGTAGTCAGCTTCAGGAGGAGGAAGAGGAACAGATCTTGGTGGCTAGCTGTCGGAATGTAATCTAATGCTTTTTAGCAAGGGAGAAAGGCAAAACCTGTCAGAGCCATGCTTGTGAACTGGCTAGAGTCCCTTCAGTGGTAAATATCTGAATCTGCCCGCCTGCCTGCCTGCCTGCCTGTCTGTGTGTATTTACTTTTGTATATAGTTAACATTTCTGTACTCTAAAAAGGCCTTTCAAAAATAAAATGACCCTTTTAAAGATGGTTTTCATTAAAAAGTAATCCTGTACTTTCAATTCTAAGTAAACAATATATATGAAGGTCTTAGATAGGAAAAAAGGCTGAGTATCTGGAGGCCTAGAACAAGACTAAATGAGCAGGAGGACGGTGCTCACAGAGGAAATCTCTTTCAGAAAGGTATATATGACTCCTCAAAACAGGCTGCAGGGATGCTCAGAGTTCTGGTTACTTAAGTGTAATGGGGAAATAGGTCAACTCTTACTGTTATATCTATCCAACTAGGTGCTTTAGTGATATCTATTTTGTCTGTATAGCATCATCTTTTCCCTGTTGAATACAAAAGAAAACCTTAGCTCAAAAGAGGTGAAATCAAGCCAGGGGTAAAGTGAGAAGCCAGATCTTTGTCAGCTCCAGAGCTTGCATTTCCCCCACCACATTATTCCCTATGTTATGAATGCTGAGTTCAGGAAGAGTGGGCAGACAGTGTTCTAAAAGGAGCAGAGCAGAGATTCCCGACTAGTCATAGTCCAGGCTACTCATCTCGTTATTTCTTGGTTCCACCGGCTTGAGGGGAAAGATGTGTAAGGATATATCGCTGAATTAAGATCTGGTTACTACCACTAGCACCACTGACGGGAAAGTTTTGTCTTCTAATGCAAAGCTGTTCTGGTATCCAGCTTACAGCTGACAGGCAGATTGCCCTGTTTGCTTCTGTATTTAATCTGTGGAGACATGTTGCTTAGTTAGAGAATATACAGGGACTCAGTCTCATCTAGTTACAGGTGGAGAGTGGGTATACATTACTAACCTTTGAGAGAACTCCAGCCATTTGCTGGCACCGCATTAGAGTGCCAAATGGCATTTCATAAATGTTAGTTGCAGTGTGGGGGGTCTACCAAAGAACTTCCTGTTCTCAGTTATGTCAAAATCCATTTGCATAATTTTATAATGTTACAGGGACAGTCATTTGGAATTATCCTTCAAATATAGATTCCACCATAGGATATTAATAAACCAACCAACGATTGACCTCTTGTTAGTGCCTCCGCCAATCTCATCAAGCAAATGGTTTAAGGATTAGGAAGCTGTCAAGGTCAGTGCTGTAGTGTCTGAAAGCTTGAGTTTTATTACAAACAAACACAGTTGGTCTCCTTGAAAGTGGCTTGCCAGTTGTCCTTTCCACAGTCTGTAAAAGAAGGTGCTAAAGTTCCTAACTGAAGCTGTCCAGCACAACCCATTTTCCCCTTAGGATCTTTGGCATGCTGAAATGTACACGGGTACTTCCACTTCAGCACACAATTAAAACCAAAAGATAAGTAATCAAGGGTTAAGATTTAATACAAAATTACTACTCAGTCTTAAGCAAAACTGATTTTTCCCCTTTTAAATTCCTAGTACCATTTGATGCCATGGCCTTGTTTGAGCTTCATGGCAATTACTCTTATCCAGATGTTTCTGCACTGTCAGTACAAAGGTCAACAGAGGGAAAAGAAAATATCAGCATCTGTGTTGGTTAGTTTTTCATCCTGTGACAAAATAATCCGAGATGATCAACTTATAAGGAGAAAAGATTTATCATGGCTTACAATTTCAGTTCATGGTAATTTGGAGCACTGCCTTTTGGCCTGTGCCTAGGTAGTGTCATTGAGGGTGTATGTAGAGAAAGCTGCTTATGAGAGAAATGGATAGGGAAGGGATGAGCGGAGACAGGGGGGAGACAGGGAGAGGGGTCCAGGATAAGAAACAGAGAAACTGAGACTGGAGTCCCAAGATCCTTTTTAAAGCCATGTACCTCAGGGGCTTCCTTCAAAGGGGCTCCATTTTTTTATTAATAACTTTATTTGTTTACATTTCAAATGTTATCCCCCTTCCCAGTTACCCTTCCCCCTCCCCTCTATGAGGGTGCTCCTCCACCCATTCATCCACTCCCGCCTCATGCCTCTAGCATCCCCCTACGCTGGGACATCAAGTCTCCCCACCTCCTATTGATTGATGTCGGATAAGTCCCTGGGAGTTCTGGGTGGTCCAGTTAGTCGATATTGTTCTTACGGGGTTGCAATCCCCTTCAGCTCCTTCAGTCCTTCCCCTAGCTCTTCCATTGCCATCTTCGGGTTCAGTTCTGTGGTTGGCTATGAGTATCTGCACCTGTATTGGTCAGGTGCTGATAGAACCTCTCAGAGAACAGCCACACCAGGCTCCTGTCAGCAAGCACTTTTGGCATCAGCAATAGTGTATATGTGGGAGGGGTTGGTGACTACAGATGGATATAACTTTTTGTGATAAGGCTTAAAATATGTTCTTTTAGAACATTTGAAATACTAACTGTATTAAGTATTGTCATCATGCAGAAGAATGGACCACCAAAACTCATCCTTATGTGAAGCCTGTACCCCTAACAAACATCTTCCCTCCTACCGCCCAGTTTATGATAACGTCTCCCCTTCCCCACTGCACTAACTTCTGGTGAGTGTCTCTTCTCCTTTTTGAGTTCCACTTGTTAGCATTTCCTATTCACTATCCTTTCTAGCTACACATCCTGCTTCCAATTGTTTTCCTCTTCCTTTTGCCTTCAATGTTGTTAAGCCCTGAGGGTCAGCAGAAAGAATGGAAACAGGCAACCTCAGGAAATAGGAGGTTAGGGGGACCCTCCAGAATGCACCAGAGAACTGGGAGGTGAGAGACCCCCCAGGACTCAAAGGGAGGGACCTAGGATGAAATGCCCAACAGTGGGGAGAGGGAACTTATAGAGTCCACCTCTAGCAGGAAGACAAGGCATCAAATGAGAGATGGGGCTGCCACCCCACAGTCACATCTCTGACCTATAATTGTTCCTGTCTGGAAGAATTACAGGGATGGAAATGAAGAGAAGCCTGAGGAAAAGCAGGTCCAGCTCAAGGAGAGGTCCCAAGGCCTGACACTATTACTAAGGCTATGGAGTGCTAATAAAAATGGACCTAGCATGACTGCCCTCTGAAAGACCCAACAAGCAGCTGAAAGAGTCAGATGCAGATATTTGCACCCAACCAATGGACAGAAGCAGCTCTCCCCTGTTGTTGAATTAGGGAAGGCTGAAAGAGGCTGAGGAAAAGGGCGATCCTGTAGGAGGACCAGCAGTCTCAATTAATCTGGACCCCCAAGATCTCTCAAACACTGGACCACCAAACAGACAGCATACACCAGCTGATATGAGGCCCCAACACACATACAGTAGAGGACTTCTGGGTCAGAGATGATGCACCTAACCCTCAAAAGATTGGAGGCCCCAAGGAGTTTAGAGGTCAGGTAGGGTAGGGGGTGGGAGCATCCACATGGAGACAGAGAGGTGGGGAGGAGGCATGGGATGTGAAGCAGACAGATGATGGATGGGGGGGGGGCAGGGAATGGAATATGGAGTGTAAACAATAAATTAAAATATAATTAAAAACAACAACAACAACAACAACAAAAACCTAGCTGATAAGTGTGCATGGGGGACAGTTGTCCAGGCTGGCCTTGAACTCACAATCCTGCTGCCCCAGTGTCCTTTCTGATAGAATTACAGATATATGCTGCCATACTCAGCCTTATTTGTCTTTTAAGATCTGGTTCCAATTTCATTTCGGAGAAGTGGATTTCAGCTGATTTAATCACTAGGTGTTCTGGTCTACTTTATCATTCTGTGCACGGAGCACTTACCACATTGAGGATAGAGGGGCTAGTAACACGTTTAAACATCTAATATGCCAGACCCTGGACAGCCTATTTTATGTCTTCCCATAAAATGTTCAAATTAATTCTATGCGATAAGTATCACTATAGCCCTATATACTGAAGGACCAGAGAGTCAAAGCTAAAGTCAAACCCAAGTTCATTATTGCAGCAACGTCTTTCCCCTATTTGTTCTAAGGCTAATGGCACACATTCAATTTATGTCTTTGGAAAGTCAAATAAATGTTAGAAATTGTTAATACCAAGCACAAGGCTCTACCAGGCTCTCATCTTTCAGGCCCTGCAGGATAGCCATCAGAAGGGCATTTTTCATTCTTCATTCTTTACAGACAGTTTAGATTTGGCATCTTCATTTACTTATAGAAAAACCGTATTTTCATTTCTTTCAGCTGTGTGTTCCCAGGCTCGAGATGGTAATTGAATGATCACACTGCCATCAAACCAGAAACACAAATGTTGACATTTGATTGTAATGTTTTCCCTCTCAAAGTTACTTCAAGTAAATATCAATGACAATCCAAGTAAATGAGGTAATTATTTAAAAAGCAAATGGAGTATAGTTTTCAATATACATATTCATGCTTTAAACTTTCCATGAGGCTAAAAATAACCTATTGAATGCTTCTTTTTTTCTACCGACTCTGGGACATTCTAAAATGGGAGAATTTAAATGTGCCTCTACGAACTGCTCAGGATCCCAATCATAGCTTTATTTATGTATCTAGAACAGTGTTAAGACTAATGATTCTAAAGTGTGGCTCAACAACTTCAGCCTGTTGGATGTGCAAAGTCAGGATGTACCTCATACCAAGTGAATTAGAAGCCCTGGGGATTGCTGGGTGGTGGTGGTGGGGGGTGGTGGTGCACGCCTTTAACCCCAGCACTAAGGAAGCAGAGTGAAGTAGGATCTCTGAGTTCAGGGACAGCCAGGGCTACACCAAGAAACTGTCTCAAAAAACAAACAAAAACCAAAAAAATTTAAACTAAATTAAAAGAAAGAAAGAAACAGACAAACAAACAAACTAACTCTTGGAGTAGAACCTGACAGTATGTTTTAACATTCCTCTGGACAATTGTGAAACAGCCAAATCTTAGTATCGGTGAAGCAAATTAACTGTGTTATTTGGGTTCATGGACAGTTCTATAAAAAAATTAAAAATTCAACAGAAAGGGGTCTGCCATGCTCAGGGCTTGGGCTGCCTCACGTCCACATACAGTATAGTATAGCCACAGGAAAGAGTCACAAAAGAAAAGCTAAGCCATTATTTGGCTGTTCTCCAGGGTCTGGATACATCTACTACAGCCATACTTGAACAGGAGAAAAGTCATTTATTGATCTATAAGAGCTATATGCCATTCCCACCCAGGTAGTGCGAGCTATGTGCTATGTAAGTGGCTTCCTTCCTAAATGAAACAGGAGTCCAAAGTCTGGCATTGTATTACTGCTGGAGCATGACCGTTTATCGCCAAGGATGTAAAAGGGAGCCCAAGATTCAACCAACGAGAAGGCTGTTCTCTGGAACGCACTGCCTTTACTTCAGTTGCTTTGTTAGTAAGTGAGTGAATTTCAGGAAAATTGAGACTTGCTGGCATTTTGACATTTATGTGGAGGTAAGATCATTTTAGTAAGGAACATGAAGAAAACTTCCTGGCATTTTGCTAGGAAAATTGAAGAAATTAAATGTTCATTTTTCACTTACTTATTTTTTATAGAAAAATGGTGAGAAAAATCTGTCCTCTCAATCAGAAGTTGTTATCTTTGCCAGAGAGGAGGCCAGGCTGGGTGGAGAAAGTTTACTGTATGCCAGCAGGAAGATGACTCAGAAGAATCAAGTATTGGGGACACTTGTTCAAGACTAAAGTGAATAAGGATTAAAAAGAAATCTCTTTTGCTACAAACTTTGGATAAATGTACTTGTTTAACTGACAGTTAATTAACTTCGTTTATTATAGTAATAGAAAAGAAAAACAGGGTCCCTACACATAAACATATATATATATATATATATATATATATATATATATATATATATACACACACACACACATATATATAAGCAGAATATATATGCGCACATATATACGTGTGTGCATGTGTGTGTATACAGTTCTGGGACTGAAGCCAGACCGTTACACAAGCTAAGCAAGCACTCTACTACTGCTGGGTTACTCCTCTAGTTCTTTGTTGGACCTCATGTTCATTAATGATGTAGCATTTCAGGAAGAAAAAAAACATTTTCAAGTGAGACAAATCAAGATGTGGATCACAGCTCTAATAAAGACTAACTTAAGATTCTGGTCAATTCTTCTCCAATTCTCAGTTCCTCATCTGATGAATGCAGTCAATTTATAAGGCTTTAGTAGGATTTCAGAAAAATATTTGGATGTACCATGAAGAGAGTATGTGATCAAAAAATAGTAAGTGAAGTATTTAAGAGGACTGTTGCCTAGAGAGCTTACAACTGTCTGGGTGAAGCGAGGATTGTAACCCTTGATCTCGGTATCAATAACCAACTTTTCTTATTTCTTATTTCTCCTACGTGTTAAAAAAAATCCATAAACTACTTACTCTCTGCTCCATTCTTTCTCTACAACATTTGAAAAGAGGCCCCCCCCCAAAAAAAAACCCTAAACCTAAATAATGACTCAAGATAAAGTAATACATGTGAGAATAACAACTTGGTAAAAACCATAAAGAATTTCTTGAAGTTTCATTTCATGTGCATGAGGGAAAGCGCATTCATTTTGCTTCTTCCTTATTCCATCTCAGCATCCAGAACATATTATACATCGATATTACAGTGCTATGAATTTGCTTTTCTATGTTAAAGCCCCCTGCATTTACTAGAATGTGATGCACTACCTTAGCTAGGGATTCAGGGCCATAAGCCTCGTTCAGTGCAATGAGATCACTTTAATAATATTCTAATCTTCAAGATGGATAATGACCACGAAGCACTTCCTACAAACGGAAATGGCTGTTGTGCAATCTTAGAAGATATAAAAGAAAGCTTAGCACTTGAAAATGTATTTAAAGTATCTTTCTGCATTCCGCTGGTTTGGTTTACATACCTGCAAGCTTTGTCAGGAATCTGTGATGGAAGATAGCTACTTTTCTTCTCTTCCGAGTTCCGCAGTAACACCTCCTCTGCTCTTCCTTTCTCTGCCCCAGCCTTGCTTTGGTCCACACTGAGGTGGCCTTGGTCAGGGTCACACCTGTACATGAAGACTATAGCAGGCTTCTCGCTGGCCTCTCCTTTGGCCTCTGTGAACCAGTGATGGCGCTGGACTGGAGGGGGCGGCAGCATGTGGATGACTGTCCCGTCCAGGCCCACCAGCTTCCCTTTCTCTCGCTCTTTCTCCTTCTCTTCTTCCTCATCTGTTTTGCGGCGGCGGAAGAAGCTTTTAAATGATATCCAGCGTTTAGGTTTTGCATCAGCGGCTCGCCTGCTGCCTTCAGAGTGCAAAATTGATTCAGCTTCTGTTGATCGGGTAGGACTGGTTGGCTTCGTCCAATTGGTAAAATGCCTTTGCAACAGGTTACTTGCATGGTAAGGGGAGGAAGTAGACCGTGGTGGGGGAAAGGGAGGCGGTGGCTCACTCTGGGCGCTCGTCACTAATTTGGAGGGAGGAGAAGTCACTGGCTTCGTGGATGGATCTTTCTGAATTTTGGCAGTAGGGCTTTCTGTGGTCTGATGGGCCTCACCTTCCCCACTAGACTGAGATGTAAAAAGAGATTTGGGTCTGACTGGTGGGTTTTTAGGAATACTTTTTGTAGTATCTGCATCTGGGGGAACGGCATAAAGCTCTTCCACACTGCAAGCCTTAGGGCTAGATTGAGGTGCTTCTGGAGGAGTCTGGGGGGGTTGGATAGATGCCACAATCTGACATAGGACGGCGCTTGCTTTCTCCCTAGTGCTGTTGCTGCTGCTGCCTGGCACCTGAGACCCTTGTGCCCCTTCCGTTTTGCCCGCAGGCTCTTGAGTGGGTCTCTGGATTTTTGCTGGGGAGCTGTGGGTGGAACTGTAGCTTCTTTGTGGAGAAGACTGACCTCTGTTGAGACAATTGTTAAACTCCTGCACCTTCTGCGCTACTGAGCCTCTTTTCCGCTCTGTGCTGTTGGAAAACCCTTTAGCTTGGGGACAGTCTGTGAGCTTGCTGGGGGTGCTATCAGACACTTTGCTTTCAGTTTCTATTTCTTCGTAAGTATGGCTTATTACGCTTGTGGTTTTTTCCTTCACAGAGAGTTCTCCACTTGTTCCCAGAAAACTTTTGTAGATGGCGAGATTGTCATACGCATTTGGATTAATAACAATGGGGACTTTAATGGCATTTTTGGAACTCCGGGCATAGGATGGCTCATCATGGATGATAATGGGAAAAGGTGGCATCCCGGCATTGTTGTAACTATTAAATTTTATTTCAGACAAATTAGGTGACTTAACAGGGATGGTTTTAGAGGAGATGTTTGTAGCCGTGGGTGAAGTGGGCGCCGACTTATGGCAGTTTTTCCTTGGAGGGACATTTGGCCCAGGTCCCCCAGTACTTAATTCTATTTTAGGGATCTTTTGTCGTGGACTGGTGCTGGACGTCCACACTTCCTGGTATCGGATTGCACTGGATTTTTTGAGATGGGCATTTATTTGTCCTGGTGTCAATGCAGGTGATGTAACTGGAGAGTTTGGAGTAGAAGATGAACCTTTTATCTTGGGTCGCCCCAGGTGCTCGCTGGCCATGGCTGCCGACACATCCACAACGGTATATGGCTTACACAGCGGCTGTTCCAGATTTACCACACGGTAGGGCTTTGTCTGTTCTTCTACTGGGACGAGGCTTATGGTGACTGCCTGGCCAGCGATATCTGTAGAAGCTTTGCTCTCTGGCTTCTCAGTATGTACTGCAATCTTGCCATCCTTCTCCTGTAAACGGAGAGCAAGGACAGCTTTGTGCGTCTCTGGAACTTTCACCGAGCTTTTGGAAGTCAGTGATTCGTCCTTCTCCTCATTGTTACCAGGAGGACTTTCAAAATTAGACTCAGTTTCTGCTATGTCCTTAGAATTTCCTGGGTTACCAGGAGATATCCCCCCATTACAGACCTTCTGGGATAAACTGCTGGCTGTTTCAGAGCGTGACTCTTCTGTGAAGGAGGAGCCTGGTGATGTGCAGTCAGATGATATTGTGCTCTGAACGCTTCCTTGACCATAGGAGACCCCAGAATTTTCCTCATAACCATTCAGGATTTCATCATAGCTGTCGTCATAGTCCACAGCACAGATTCTCTGCAGAGACTTATTCCGTAAGGGGATAGTATTCCACTTTTTGCTCACAAAGAATCGAACAGGAGACAGGGTGTTTGCCCTGAAGTTAGCAAAGCGAGGCTGCCCTCTCATGCGAATCTCCATGGCCAACAGCTCTTCATCGCTCTCATCCCAGCTCTCATGCTCCTCCTCCATGTTACTGAAAAGCACATCTTCCTCACTCTCCTCACCACTGGAGAACTCAGGGTAGCAGAACCTGCCCCCTTCGTTACTGATGACCTCGGCGCTCCCGCTCAGGATGACGTGTTTGCCCTGAGAGTCCTTCATGCTCCCGGTCATGCAACTGGGTGGGATCTTTCTTTCCAACGATCGTTTGTAGCAATCATTTATTCTTCCCAAGAATGTTTCTCTGGCGTTTGTTTCATTTCCTCTGACCGGAGGGGTGGCTTCCAGGCCCGCTATCTCCTTTAGCACTTCAGTTAGCCCGTTGTTGTTATTGGATATCTTCTGTGCACTGTCATTATTGGCACACTGCTGAGGATCACTGCCAAAGCCTTCAGCATCACCTTCAGAATTGTTGTTAAGTGGTTTCTGGCTCAGGGACGTCTTGTTTTGGTTCCACCCCAGGATGACAGGCTTGTTCTCACAGTGTTCCTGGATGCTTAGCTCGCCACACACGCTTTGCCCATCTGCCACCATCATAGTGGGCTTCACAGCGATGGTGGGCTTTTTAGCCACAGGGGGCCGGAAGTTGCCCGTGCTCCTGACTCGGTGGTTGTTACTGTGATTGGCATTAGTTTTCCCACTGCCGTGGGTGATGGGCGTCTTCTCAGAGTCTGGAGGAAGCTGGTGCAAGCTTTTAGGTTTAAAGCAATTCTTGCATTCGCCAGGTTTCCAAACGTGTTCAGTAAAGGTGTTACAAGCAGACATTTTTAAAAATAGAACTTCGCAGACAATGCTTTTCCTTCAGTGCATAGCAAGACTTGCATTTGCATCTGTGAGTTTTCACCTCCTTATGTTGTCATAGCAGCTCCTCTAAGTACGATCAATCTGTGGGGAGGAAAAAGAAAAAAACCCTGAATGCGAAAGGTATATGAGATTTACCACTACGAATGATACGGAAAAGAACTAGCTTTAACGTCTAAATTTTTTTCTTCAAAGGATTGAGAAAAAAAAAAAACAATGGGGGGAGGGGAACAACTTTTCTATAGTTAACCGGCATCTTGGAAACTTACTCATATTGGTATCTATGTAATTTCCAGCTTGATGTGTCTATGGAAATAACTGTGTGATCTCCTATCCTGGGAAGGCCTGTATGTGTATGTGTGTGCTCGAGTGCACATGTGTGAGCTGGTCGAGCACAAGTGTGTGGTATGGAGTAAGGGGTGGGAGTGCTGGGAGGGAACCCGGTGCCTCAGATACACTGAGCTCCACTCTCCACCCCCGGGTTTGCCTTTGATACTGATCTGTGAGTGTCAGTCAATCTCTGCTTGACATATCTCAGTTCCTATGCATTCTTCCATTCACCCTTAACATATTAGCTGCTTAGCAGACTCTTTGGATCCAGTGCGCTAAAAATCAATCCCTCGTTTCTCTAAGTCAGTTTTTCCAATTTTGTCTTCTTACATCTCACTGGACCCTATTCTTGCCATCGCCAGGCACTGCTAGCAGTTCAGATGCTTGCCATCTCTTGTCCAGATGACTGGGATAAGTGAGGCTGAGTCTTGTCCCATTCTATGCCATCATCTTGTTTGTTATTGCTGCTACTTCAGGTGTGGTTCTCAGAGAAACACACTAGCCTCACCTGGAACTTGTTAGAAATGCAGTTTCTTTAGGTCCAGCCCCCGACTTGTTACACTTGCATGTTAATCTCAGCTGAGCCACTGCTCTACATTGGCAGATGTGACTCCATCGCCTTCTTACTAATTAGCATGGAACCAGGTATTCTTGGGCAGCCTTACCTAATGCAGCACTTCCTAATGCCAGTGTGCACACTGGTGAATGCTGCCAGGTGAATAAAAACCACACGGGGGACACTCCAGGTCTTACCTAAGTCAAATGCTAGGGGAGAATAACAAATCTGAATTTTAAACACGGTATTAGAAGCTGTAAGACTAGATCTATGCCTCTTAGCACCTCACCATCTTCTTGACAATCAACTCTTGCTGTACTCTCCAATTGGGTACTCATCTCTTCTTGGATTACAGAAGGTCCCTTCTGTTTCCAAAGACAGGGGCCTCCCTCCCTTCCTGTGTGTATGTGTATGTAAGCATTTGTGTTGAGTGTGTGCACATATGCATGTGGAGGCCAGAGGATGACACTGGATGTCTTTCTCAGCTCTTCTCTGCCTTGTATTTTGAGATGGGGTCCTGAGCTCACCAATTTGGCTAGGCTGGTTGGTCAGCAAGCTCCTGGCATCTGTCTATGTTCCTACCAGTACTGGGATGATTAAATGCACTGTACTTTAAAGTTTTGTGCCACTCACCTCTCAGCACTGCAGACCTTCTAGAGTGCCATCACAGCCCTATGCTTCTACGTAGAATGACAATGACTTGTGTTGGCAGGGCCAAGCTTCCTGGGTTCAAGACTCAGAATAGAGCTACAGTACTCCTAACCTTAGGACAGACAAAAGTGTGGGGATTTAATGCCTAAAATATGAAAAAAGTCCAACTGATTACTTGGGACCCATCAAAATAAAACATGTTGAGCTGGGGATATAACTTGTGATAGTATGGTTGCCTAGCACACACAATGCTCTGGCTTCAGTATACGCATGGACACACACACACACATGAAAAAGGGGATTTTTTACCTAAAGTAAAAACACTTTCAAAACAGATGGGCTTTGGGAGTGTGAATGCAAAACAAATGATGGATTTTAGTAGATATACTGCCACATACTGTGTTCATATACAGTGCGTGTGTATGTGTGTGTGTGTGTATGTATACACACATACACACATATACACACACATATATGCATATATATCTTATAGCTATCTGACACTAAATGCTGCTTGTCATATAGAAAAGCAAGTGAGACCCACGGTGTGAACTTCCTGGGACAATCAGTGAGTGTATGTTTGTGAAGTTGAGCATGTGGCACACTTGTGAGGACTTGGATGGTTCAGTTAATTTGGAAAACAGTCTGGCAGCTTCTTATAAAGTTAAACATAAATTTGCTTTGATACCTAACAATCTCATTCTTCGATATTTACTAGAAACAATAAAAATGTCTACTTATACCAAAACCAGTATACAGAGATTTACAGACAAAAACTGGAGCCAATCATACACAACTGCACATATTTGTCAAAACTCATAAATTGAACACTAAAAAGGATGAATTTTATTATATGCAAATTAAACTTCAATAAACCTGAGCTACAAAAGACAGTTTGGGCTGGACAGAAAATAGACCTTGGAAGGAAGAATAAAAGGCAAGAAAATGTTTCAAGGGCTGCTACAGGCATGCTAAGATCTAATGAGAATCTGCCCTAGGGTGTGGCATCGTATCAGGCAAGGCAGGGAAACTTATCTCAAAGAATGACTGGACTTTGGAGAGAGTTAAGAGGTGCTGAGGTGGAGTTTATTCCAACAATGTGCAAGGATATTTACCAAGATAGGAATACTGGAGATGGCATAACTTCTGCAGGGAAGATGATCAGAGCATGCTCTGTGAGCCCACATACAACAGAGTAGGCTGTTGATTTTCACCAATCTAGAACACAGGAGAGAACTGTGTGCCTCTCAAGTGCTTGGGGGTATTTTCTAGGCTAGGAAGAGCATGGGGATGGTAGAGAACATGCTGGGGGTGAACCAGGGAGAAGACATAACTACCCCTTTCTCTCAGAAAAAAGGGCAAATAAAAGCTACATTCAAGGTAACGATGAGGCGGACGCCAGAAGAGCAGACAGCTATTTCCTATGCTGCTCAGGGGTACTGGGAAATGAGGGCCTATGTGTCCCAGTACACTTGGCAGAACAAGCGTAGGCTGGCCTCTCTGTGTTCTGGTGTAGCAGTGAGGATGGAATTCAGACTGGTGGGCTGGACAGCAAAGTGGCAGGACACTGGCAGATGACTCTTTGGAAAAGATTTGGGTAGGAAGAGTTAGATTCAAAAAGGACTTCTTGATTTTAATATAGGAGAAAGTAGATAATGTTGTATGGTGATAGTGGGGGGAAGACAGAGAAGAATAAGAGAGGCAGAAAAGGCAGGGAAAGAGAGCACAATTCAAATCTGAGAATGTTAAAACTGACGAAGCTCTCATTTTGTTTCTGTTGTTTGATGAACCAGGGGTTCTGAAGACCAGAAAAGAAAGTAATTCTCCTACATTTACAGTAAATGTGAGACCAGAACTGAGACTAGGGCTATACTATGTATGTTTCGTCTACAAAATGTATTTATTTGATGTATGTGTTTATGTCTGCGGAGGTCAGAGGATAACCTGCAGAAGTCAGTTTTTCTTCTCACCCATGCAGGTTCCAGTGACTGTATCAAGTTGTTAGGCTTAGCATAAGCAAATTTACCTGCTTAGCCATTTGCTGGGCCTAGCATATGTTTAAAATTGCTAATTTACTTTTGTTAGCCTTGCCCCTTTTTTGTAGTATAGTCTTCTTGAAGAAATAAAAAACCCCAATGCAAACATGGAATACAATGAATGCAGAAAAATTGTGTAAACCTATTATTCAGAATTAATTTCTACTAGCAACTTGAGGCATTTCCTTCGAGTCAGCAAGTTTTCTTTTTTAAAAACCACATCCTGTATACTAAGCATCATATGACACTGAACAGAAAAGAGGAAGACATCCTGCCTAATAGCTTGTTAACCAAGCTGACCTATTCCTCGTAAGGTACTACAGGTTTTCTTTGTAAGTAGTATGTGCTTTATTTTTCTCCAAGATTAATAAATATGAAAAATTATTTCCATCTGAGTATGTTAGTTAAACCAAATGATGGCTTTTGAATTGATCAGCAACAACCACATTAACAAAACTGCCAAATGAGGTTCATCAAGACCAGTTAACTCACGTCATCGCTAGAAGCCAGTTTTAGTGTGGCCGTTCCTTTGAAAGGCCTGTGCACATCTGTATCTATGCTGCTTGGAACCCGGAGATGAAAGGAGCACACACCTCCAGTAAGCACCAGATGGAGCTGCTGTCTAAGCCACAAAACCTGGACTTTGATGCCTTCCGCTTTAAACACTAATTATGTTTGGAGACAAAGATGTTCAGTTAAAGATGCTGTCAAAACTATTTTAACTTAATGCAGGCCCTTAGAGAAGGAAGCTATACCCAATGCAGGTCTATCCGAGGCCGGGTCTTCTGGCTTTCCTGCCTTTGCAGAATCACTTAAGGGCAATTGATAATACCTACAGCTTTCCCTTCTCGTGCCCTCTCGTTGACAGCACTGTCCAAACAGGAAACTTGAGTCACCGAACTTAAGTTGAGACATTAAGAAATAAAAGTGTCTCCTGCAGCATGTGCATACAGACACAGCGACCTGCTCTGACACGCTCTACGAATTTGCCAGAGCAGGTCTGATAAGGAGTATCAAAATGTAATGCTTGGTTTTTTTTTTTAAAGCTCATTTGCTTATATATTCTTTATAATCTTTTATTTAAAATTTTTCATAATTTTGATCATGTTTTCCCTTTCCCCAAATTCACCCCAGACCCCTACCTACCCAACCTGATATTTTCTCCCACTCCCCCTTTCCAAAAACAAAACAAAAATGAAAATCAAATAAAACACAAAAAACTAATAAGACAAAACAAACTCTAAATAGCACCCCCTTAAAAACTCCAAGTCCCATGGAGCCTGTTTTACACTGACTTCCTTGGAGTGTGGTTGATACATCCCAAAACACTCTGCTGGAGAAAACTGATTTCCCTTTCCTAGCCAGTATCAACTGCAAATAGCATCTTAGTTAGGGGTGAGACTTGCGTCCACTTCCTGTCATCGCTGGGATGACTCAAAGGAAACAGTGTCCAGACACAGCAGGACTGATACACATTTGAACTTACAGAGACCAGCACATGAGACCAGCGCAGGCTCAAACCAAACCACATTCTTAGAACCCTAAAGCAAATCCTACAGATGAAATGGTTGATGGGAAATTTTAATGGCTGAAGCTGCCTCCAGAAGCTAGCCAGGATTTACCCCATGATCTAAAATTCTATTTCATAACTTCCAGGATGAAACCCCTCGAGCTATAGATAGAGCTATTCTAGAGTAGCTGATTTCATCTTGAGTCATGAAGGCCTTCTGAGAACCTACTGCTGCTCTTTGCTCTCTGCTGCTCAACAATGGCTATAATTAGTGTGCTTCTTGCCCAACTGTTTCAAGTAGATTTGACACAAAACAACCAATTCTCCCTGGATTTCAATCTTGGACTAAACTGTCAGCATCTGCGCTTGCTAAGAGGGATGCAGTTCCTGTCCTTAAAGAGGGACTGGGTAGGGGGTCTATTAAACTCCTCACACAGTACTCCTTAAAGGTAACCAAAGGAAAGCCCGACCATCATAAAGGAGTATGGGAATAGACTGCTAAGGTCCTCCCCCAATACTTTGACTCCTGAAGGCCATTAGCTCTCCCCATAAAATCTGCCTCATTTCCACAGTGGCAGAGCCAAGAATCCTCACTGCTGTCCACAGGCTTTTAAGGACACACTTGGAGGCGCTAGGCCACATGGCATCCCACAGTAGCCAGTCTCTATGATTCCAACGTCAAATTTATAAAGCAAGGTTTTCATTAGGATTTGTAATGGAATTTGTGATTCACTTATATATTTTTTTAAAAAGCAAAGGAAAATGTGACAAATATCCCACGTCATTGTTCCCAACTTTTCCTTTTTCCACAGTGAAAAATGCTGACCTGACATGCCAAGACCTTCAGTACATGACTAAAAGGGTAGAGAGGAAGTGGAAGCAAAGCTGCAGGAAGATGCTTGCAGGAGATAAAAGACAGTTTCACTGTGGATCACAAATAGAAACTCTATGAGAAGGCTCTTCTGGAGATAGCATGATGATGATGATGACGACGGCTACGGTGATAATAATAATATCACTTTCCTGGCTACAAGAATAGGCAAACTCTTAAGATATGATGTTCTATTAATTCAAGAACAGAGCAAAGCAAAGCATGCTTAATTTGCATATCTTAAAGCTCTATTACATGACAGAAGCAGCCCATTCACTTTTAGCTGTTCACAATTCTGTTCAGGGGTTACCTCTGTGATGACTTTTCCTTCTGATTCCCTAAATACCACTATTATTATATCGCATCATACTGTAAAATACAAGTCCTGTGAAGACAGAACTGTGCTATGTCCTCTTCTTATTTGCATCAATGGACTGCTGAGAAAAAACTAGACCCTGAAGAGAGCAGACTGAACAAATTCTACTAAGTCCTAGACATAGGGTCACTTTGCCCATGAAGACTCACAATTTTCAAAAGACCCTGGGACATATATGATACCATTGGTGCTGCTCTTAGAGTGAAGAAACTGGGATTTGTCCAAGGCCACACAGAGCCTGTGAAGGCCAGAGCCAGGGTGAGTGAATGCACCACGTGTATATACAAATGGTACAGGGTGAGCGAATGTACCACGAGTATGTATAAATGGTACAGTTCAGCTCAGGCATGGACGACAGAGAAGACATGTTGTGTACATCAAAAGAAAAGAAATGAGGAGAAGAGAGATGAAGGAACTAAGAAGCAGAGGAAAGGGAAACTGGGAAGAAAAAAGTTCATTATTCTACGAAGAGAAACCGGACTTGTATGATTTTAGCAATGCAACCATTTCTGGAGACTTCACTATCTAGTGTAACCTGTACTTTGGTAAGTGATATTATATTTTCAACTACACTAAAATTTTCCTCCTTTAGCTACAGCAAAGTAAACAATCTATTCTGTAAAACATTTATAATTTAAACCTTTAAAGAAGAAAATGGCAAATTAGTCAACGTCTGAATTACACACTACTTTGAGAAGTATAGATTGATTGCTTCAAGAAAATACTGCAATGTAACAAGTTTTAATTAAAATTATACTGAAAGAGTATTTCCTAAACTGGGATCCAGGGTGTAGTTTTCAAGGGTCTGTGAGTTCTCAAAATAGGTCAGTATTGATCTAAAGTCTCTGTCTAAGACAAGTTAACAGGGACGCGAGGGATGGATGGCTCAGAGGGTAAACTGCTTGTTGTGTGAGCATGTGGGCCTGGGCTCAGATCTCCAGCACCCACATATAAGGCAGGGCTAGCAGCATGTGCATGTGACCTCAGCACTGATTGAACAGGCTGATGGCTGGAGCTTGCTGGCTAGGCAGCCTAGCTGAAACAACAAGCACAGTGAGAGACCTTAACTCAAAAGCACACACACACACACACACACACACACACACACACACACACACACACACACACACACAATGGCAAACAAGAGACGGTCACACCTGCAGTCAATTTCAGGCATCTATACGCACACCAAGGAGCACACTCGCCTTCATACACATGAGCATATCCACACTTATACTACACATACCCTCACACAAATACATTAACATAAACATATGCTGAGCTGTTATTACAAAATGGCCACTTATAACTAATAAGCACTATTTCTAGTCTGCGTGTACATTTGTGTTTATAGTCTGAGCTGGCAACAACCACACTATTAATATAAGAAATAATGAAGGGACAAACAGGCTCAATTCTTATGGAAATGATTCAGGATTTCCAAGTGAAGACGGAAATGACACCATGATATAAGCCGTATTTACTGTGCTTTACAATGTGGGATTTCCAGTATGTTAGAAAGGGGTTGGAGAGATGGCTCAGAGGTTAAGAGAACTCGCTGCTCCCAAAGGACCCAAGATCTATCCTCAGCACCCATGTGGGACAGCGCACGACTACTTCTAGCTTCAGCTGGCCTGCAGGGACACCTATACCCGACATTGTGTATGCTTATATAGGTATAAACACATGAACAGAAATAAAATAGGCCTTGAGAAAGGAAAGATAGAAAGCTGGCATAAGACGACCACACTGGGTCTGATGCTATATACCTATAATTCTAACACTTAGGGGATAATCAAGCTCACACCAGTGACACTCCTTTAAGTGTACACTTAAACTGTAGTGGACGGTGGAAAAGGCAAAGCAAAACAACACAACAAAACTGAACTGTTGCTCTGAATAGAGAGAGCAAGCATCTCCATCTCCTAAAGCCAGGCAAGTGATTAAAAATACCTGCACCTTTAATTTATATGTTTTCCATACATACTTGACTCTTAACCTTGAGTAAAAAATACAGTAGGAGCGATATGAAATGCACAGGTGGCTGAAGTGGATGGGGAGACAACGAAAGAGAAATAGTGACAACCCTCTAGTTAGCTTTATTCCACCATAGAGTAAAAGCAGAAATCAAAGCTGGCACTGAGGAACTGCAGTTATAGGGTCAGAGATGGACAGGAAAGACAGGAACTGTTCCCAGAGGACTCCAGATGGCTGTGAACACATGCCCACAGGCCTGCTAGGGTTGTCCTCAAGAAAAACAGCCACAGCCTGGACTGCGAGGACATGCTGGATTTTAATAGAAAAGGAGACAGCCGGTCAGAACAGCCACACCACCTTTCCCAAAGTGTGCTTGCTGGTCTGCACTCTCATATTGATGGTCTTCGTCCCTGCCCTAGGAGGGCAATGCTGCTGAGGTTCCAGCATGCCAGGTGGGTGTCTGCCAGTCCTGAAGAAGTGCTAAGCTCATAGCTCTTATGCTGAGCAGAGCACTTGGTATCTCTTCTGTGCCTATTTTAACATCCCATCACCACAAGAACACTTACAATGCACAGATAATGAAGATCAAAGATACCTCTAACTACCTATGTAAGTTAATCCAAGTTACTCAAACAATTTTATGCTTTATGGACCTAACTTTCTTTTTAAATGAAGAAAAACTTAATTCTTTATATTATGAAAAAAATCAGAAAATGAAGATATAACAACCTTTGTCACTCAAAAACAAAAAACAAACAAACAAACAAAAGCCAAAATCTTGCTACTTGCCCTTCTGGGTCAGACATAAGTTGATTACCCAGACTAAATGTGCGATGCCCCAGGTTTGATTTCTGATACTGAAATAAAAAAGGGAGGAAATCTAATGATTTTTCCCATGGTTTTGTCCATTTGCAAATATTTAAGGATGCAACAGTCCCAGAATCTACACTTCTTGCTCCTGTCTTCTGAAACACTTCAGACAACTAGACAACAGCTTCTAGTTACCTGTAGACCTCTCTTCACAGACAACTGACTAGCTTTCCTCCACAATATACTCAGTCCTTGGCCATTTCACAACATTGGAAACTCTCAGGCTGGGTCAACTCTGAATGGTCCATCTCATGCAATAGCCAAGTCTTATTTCAATGGCTGAATTTTAGTTTTCTAATCTACCTTCTCCTTTTGACCCACCTCCTACAAACCAAATGTGGGTCCTAGATTTGCTTTTCGAATGGAATACTGAGATGACATATTGCTGTTTCCTAATTTCCCTTTAAAAAAAAAAAGCCCGTTTTGTATCTTATTTCTCCATAAAATCACAAAGAGGTCTCAGCTGTCTATATAATACACTTGAACTCCAGAGAATAAAAGGTAATGCATGCTCCTGTTACTATCTTTCATCTTTTAAAAGCATCCTTTCCTACATGTTCACTCCTGTAACACTTGCTCAAAATTCTACAGACCAAGTCAAAGTGAACTCCCCCGAGATGGTGCTCATCTTACTCCTAAAGTGAACTGATCCTTCCCCGAGTCCCTATCACATGCCACTCACAGCTATTTGTATATTTCCTTCCCTTATTAATTTTAGGTACTTGAAGGTAAGACATTTCTCAGTCTATTATGGCACTGCTCTGCTTCTGGAATAGATAAATGAGTGGTGTGGAGCTATCTAGTTTTACTGAAGACAGAAACATTCATATAGCAACAAGGGACTCCCAGCAGCAGATGGGGAGATAAAACATGAAAATGCAAGCTTGAAAACCCCAAAGCATTTCAATACAGGGCAAACAGCCCTATATACCTTAATAGCATTACCATATTCTAGAATAGCATTGTGTTGGACATTGACACTAATTACAGCGGGCAGCAAAAAATGTTAAATTATGTTTAATATGCTATGTTTAACAAGAAACAAAGCCACAAAAGTGTGAATATGTTTTGGAAACATTTTCATACAAATGGTTTTATTATTTACATTTATTAGATTATAAAATAAACTCAATTAGAACAACTTTTAAAAATAGGAGGAAAAGCACTCCAAATTGTATTTTGCATAAAAACCAGGTCACAGCAAAACTAAGTGATTATCTAATTAAAATGGTTTAATATTAAAGATTTCAAACTCACAAAAGTTAGCCAAAAACCATTGGTACCTGATGCTCATCTCCCCAAAGGCAGAGAGGGGTAGGGTGGTAGATATTTACTGTGGTGACACAAAAGTATCCACTCATTCTCATGTCTTAATGAGTGAATGGGTTAGGGAGGAGATGAGGATGTGAGGGACCCCATCCACAAAAGGAAGGTAAAAATGGAGAGTGAGAGACAGGATCTCCCAGACAGAGCTGTGGGAGGACACCAGGAGGAGCGAGAGGAGAAACAAGCAATGCCTAGCGCAGGAGCAGACACGTTTACAAAACGGACGGCGCTTCCTTCATTTTCCCCTCTCTTGACTTTCTTTGTTCTAATTGACTTCAGGCTGATGCATGTACCCTGAGATGCGTGCTGAATTCCAATGAAGTCCTCCTACACGTATACTTTATACCAACACAATCCAGTTAAAAGGATTTTAATTGGTGTGCACCATTCCCTGCAATTTCAACATTTAAAAAATGAATAGTCTCACTAAGTACCAGATGGTGACATGTACTAATTAATCAGGACTATTCAATGAATGAGCATATTAAAATGAATGTACCTATTAGACATGTGTTGCTGACGCTCTATCCTGAGGAAGCGGCTCTGTAAATGAGCGCCCACGGAAGGTGCAGCCTTACCGTGAAGCTCGCGAGCATCTCCCACAATGATTTGCAGCAGTAATACCATCACACTTGTGTTTCCCTCTAGATCGCTCGATATTTCATGTTAAGCAGCCATGAGCCCTGCTATCCCTCCATAATCTACTCAACCTCCTTAAGCTAGAGCGACCTAAACACTGACTCTGCAGCTTTCTGCTGTAGAGAAAGCGCTTACAAACTTATCAAGGTTGGTTTTAAAGGGACAATGGATGAAAGAGATTAAACAGTGTTCTTGAGTCTCCTCCCTTCCTCCTCTGTTTGTCTGCCAGGCAGTGGGAGCCAGAGCTTCCCTACCTGAAGGAGTTACAAAGTACAGGGGCACCCTGTTTGACAGTGTGCATGGTTGGATCCTCCTCAAGCACTGTTTGCAGTGGACAGAGGCACATAACCTATCGGCAGGTCTCAAAAGAGGGAGAAATCTTAGAACTCATTTGTTTTCTTATCTCCATTCACGACTCTTCTGTTTTATCCTTTGTCACCATCATTTCAAACATATCCTAATAGAAAATTGCCCAAATCTCTCTAGAGTTATAGGAAACAATGTCTTCTGGTTTGCTGAAAGCACTAAAACACCAGAGCAGCAGATTAGATAAGGAGGCAGTGAACCACGGAGTACCATGAGGTAAGTTTACTGCCTGGCATATAGCGATCAATGACAAACATTAGTCATCTCCCACAGAAAATAAGGAAATGGTGGGGAAAAAGATTGCTCCTTGAAAATTCAACTCATAAGAGGAACTTAACTCTAAAAGAAGTTTCAATATGATCCCTTTGGGGAATTTAGGGATTATGATAAAAAGTGTGATTTAGAAGGGTACCTTCAAAGTTGAAGACAATACACACCACCTTCTAAAAGAAGCCCACAAGACAGAGCTTTGAGGCCCCGGTGCTTGTTTATGATGTGTGGCAATGGCTGTTGCTTAAAATGAAAGTATTACCCCAAAGAATCCTTAGAAGAGTGCAAGCCAATAATAGAAACAACAAAATTTGCAGTTATAGACCAGAAAAATCTCCCTAGTGGCAAAGGCAATTTTTATTATTTTCCTTGGGCTCTTGCTTAAAATCAAGAGGTAGAGTTTAATACAGCATTCAAGAAGAATTTAATTAGTTTGAATGTAATTAAAAGTAAAATGACATGAACATTTTCATGATGAGGTTTCTGGGCAATGATTGAATAATCTTTAAAAATTCCATTACTATGGTTTAATAATTTCCGATAGACCTACTGCTTTCAAAGTTTTGGTCATAGTAGACAATTTAAATGAAAAATATTTTGGGGTAGCATTCAGCATAGAGTAGGTTTTCTAAGACTTTTAAGTTCTGGGGCTGCAGAAACAGCTCTGCAGGTAAGAGCACGGTGCTCACACCACCTCTAACTCCAGTTCCTGGAGGTCTGACTCTTCCTGGCCTCTGCAGGCACCAGACACACATGTGATACCTAAAACTAAACCCATATACACAAAATGAAAACATATTAAAAAAAAAACAAGCCTCATATTTTGAGATAAAATCCAGTAAGACAAAATATCAAAACCAATCATATATCAACTCAAACACAAAACATAGCTACCCTAAGGAAACAGACCCCTGACTCAGCGAAGGGAAAGCAATGCCCAAGACAACCTAAGGAGACTAGACAACTTCCAAATTACTCTAAACAACAGTCTATTGCATAACTGTGAAAGTACAATTGATAAATGCACCATAAATCTACAAAGGAAGGAGGGAGGGAGGTAAGATGGAACGAATGAATGAATGAATGAATGAGCAAGCATGATGGTCCTTGAACACCTGAATGTGAAGAGTGATGTGCTGAGCACACCACCACTCCCAGGTCACAGCCAGCTCTCGCCAGAAGACTGCAGTAAGAGTTAATATCAAAGCTTTGTCTGACTTGAAGCAACACAGAAGGCAAAAATAAATACCAACTCCTACAAAAAGCAGATGAATCAGATGCACACGGGGAACAAGTGTGGTCTAAGTGTGATGTTTAACATAGTTGTGGTTGGAAACCCAAATCCTGCTTCTGTCTTTAAGATGCAACTCTGAATTAGTCATTCATGTCTTTGGCTAAATGTCAGGCTACTTCCAAGGTACCTGATGTTCTTGGAAAGGGGCCATGAATATATTAAGATAAAAATGGACACTGAATTTTCTCTGATGATCAAATAAAATAATGAAGAGACGATGTTCAGGATATGATGTGTTCCTCGCTGCTCTCTCATCAACCTAGAGAGAGGTAGGCCTGATTATCTCTTTATGGTAGGGGTTGGGGAAAGATGTTTGGACATGGAGAAGCAGTAAAATTAAGAAGTAAAGCTTTTCAAGTTATATAATTTGGAAAATTTGGGATTAATATATAGACTTTAAAGCTTGATACTGGTGAAACCTCTTAAGACTGTCCTTTGTGCTAGAGATCATGATGTTTAAGAAAGGAAAGGGAAAAAAAAGGCAGACACAGCAGACAAGTATCCCTTGTTCTCCCTTGTGATGATTAGGGTGAGAATGTCCCCAGGAGGCTCAGATGTTTGAACACATAGTCCCCAGTTGGTGGCGCTATTTGGGGGATGGTTAGGAAGTATAACCTTTTTTTTTTTTAATATTTTTTATTACGTATTTTGCTCAATTACATTTCCAATGCTATCCCAAAAGCCCCCCATACCCTCCCCCCAACTTCCCTACCCACCCATTCCCATTTTTTTGGCCCTGGCGTTCCCCTGTACTGGGCATATAAAGTTTGTGTGTCCAATGGGCCTCTCTTTCCAGTGATGGCCAACTAGGCCATCTTTTGATACACATGCAGCTAGAGTCCAGAGCTCCAGGGTACTGGTTAGTTCATATTGTTGTTCCACCTATAGGGTTGCAGATCCCTTTAGCTCCTTGGGTACTTTCTCTAGCTCCTCCATTGGGAGCCCTGTGATCCATCCAATAGCTGACTGTGAGCATCCACTTCTGTGTTTGCTAGGCCCCTGCCTAGTCTCACATGAGACAGCTCTATCTGGGTCCTTTCAGCAAAATCTTGCTAGTGTATGCAATGGTGTGAGCTTTTGGAAGCTGATTATGGGGTGGATCCCTGGATATGGCAGTCTCTAGTTGGTCCATCCTTTCATCACAGCTCCAAACTTTGTCTCTGTAATTCCTTCCATGGGTGTTTTGTTCCCATTTCTAAGAAGGGGCACAGTGTCCACACTTTGGTCTTCATTCTTCTTGAGTTTCATGCGTTTAGCAAATTGTATCTTATATCTTGGGTCTTCTAAGTTTTGGGCTAATATCCACTTATCAGTGAGTACATATTATGAGAGTTCCTTTGTGATTGTGTTACCTCACTCAGGATGATGCCCTCCAGGTCCATCCATTTGCCTAGGAATTTCATAAATTCATAAATTCATTTTTAATAGCTGAGTAGTACTCCATTGTGTAAATGTGCCACATTTTCTGTATCCATTCCTCTGTTGAGGGGCATCTGGGTTCTTTCCAGCTTCTGGCTATTATAAATAAGGCTGCTCTGAACATAGTGGAGCATGTGTCCTTCTTACCGGTTGGAACATCTTCTGGATATATGCCCAGGAGAGGTATTGCTGGATCCTCCGGTAGTACTATGTCCAATTTTCTGAGGAACCGCCAGACTGATTTCCAGAGTGGGTGTACAAGCTTGCAATCCCACCAACAATGGAGGAGTGTTCCTCTTTCTCCACATCCTCGCCAGCATCTGCTGTCACCTGAATTTTTGATCTTAGCCATTCTGACTGGTGTGAGGTGGAATCTCAGGGTTGTTTTGAGTTGCATTTCCCTGATGATTAAGGATGTTGAACATTTTCAGGTGCTTCTCTGCCATTCGGTATTCCTCAGGTGAGAATTCTTTGTTTAGTTCTGAGCCCCATTTTTTAATGGGGTTATTTGATTTTCTGGAGTCCACCTTCTTGAGTTCTTTATATATGTTGGATATTAGTCCCCTATCTGATTTAGGATAGGTAAAGATCCTTTCCCAATCTGTTGGTGGTCTTTTTGTCTTATTGACGGTGTCTTTTGACTTGCAGAAGCTTTGCAGTTTCATGAGGTCCCATTTGTCGATTCTCGATCTTACAGCGCAAGCCATTGCTGTTCTATTCAGGAATTTTTCCCCTGTGCCCATATCTTCAAGGCTTTTCCCCACTTTCTCCTCTATAAGTTTCAGTGTCTCTGGTTTTATGTGAAGTTCCTTGATCCACTTAGATTTGACCTTAGTACAAGGAGATAGGTATGGATCAATTTGCATTCTTCTACATGATAACCACCAGTTGTGCCAGCACCATTTGTTGAAAATGCTGTCTTTTTTCCACTAGATGGTTTTAGCTCCCTTGTCAAAGATCAAGTGACCATAGGTGTGTGGGTTCATTTCTGGGTCTTCAATTCTATTCCATTGGTCTACTTGTCTGTCACTATACCAGTACCATGCAGTTTTTATCACAATTGCTCTGTAGTAAAGCTTTAGGTCAGGCATGGTGATTCCACCAGAGGTTCTTTTATCCTTGAGAAGAGTTTTTGCTATCCTAGGTTTTTTGTTATTCCAGATGAATTTGCAGATTGCTCTTTCTAATTCATTGAAGAATTGAGTTGGAATTTTGATGGGGATTGCATTGAATCTGTAGATTGCTTTTGGCAAGATAGCCATTTTTGATCCTGCCAATCCATGAGCATGGGAGATCTTTCCATTTTCTGAGATCTTCTTTAATTTCTTTCTTCAGAGACTTGAAGTTTTTATCATACAGATCTTTCACTTCCTTAGTTAGAGTCACGCCGAGATATTTTATATTATTTTTGACTATTGAGAAGGGTGTTGTTTCCCTAATTTCTTTCTCAGCCTGTTTATTCTTTGTGTAGAGAAAGGCCATTGACTTGTTTGAGTTAATTTTATAGGAAGTATAGCCTTAAGTGCATTTCTGGTACTGGGTTTTGAGGGTTTAAATCCTCAAGCCATTTCCATTTGCTACCATGACTGCTGCTCCAGCAAGCCTGATGCTTGCTGCCATGCTTCCCCAACATCATAGACTCTAACCCCTGGGAACCATAAGCCTAAATAAACTCATTTACTTAATTTGCATTGGCCATGGCCATTCTATCTCAGCCACTGAAATGTAATTAATGCATCTCTCCTACGCAGAATCTCGACAACAATGAAAAGATGGAAAGGAGAGAAGGGACTATTTGGCAAGAGGGAGGGACTAGAGCAGGGGAGAGGGGAATGGCATTAAAGCAATGTGAGGCTAAAGGAGTTTGAAAGGTAGCAAAAACAAATTGGTACTTTTATCCTTTCTTTTTTCCTCCATCTTTTTTTTATTGGAAATAGATTTTTTTCATACAATATATTCTGATTATGGTTTCCCCTCTGTAATCTATCTCAGCTCCCCTCCCATCCAAATCCACACCCTTTCTGTCTCATTTTAGAAAATAGACATCTAAAGAATAGTAGTATTAATAATAAAAAAGCAAACCAAACCAAATGGGAAGAGGACAAAATGTTCAAACAAAAAAAAGAGCCAAAGAAAAAGCACAAGAAACACATATTATGGATACAGAGACACATACACACACATAGGAACCCCATAAAAACATAAAACTAGAAGCCTACACACACACACACACACACACACACACACACACATTCACACACACACAAAACCAAAGAATGCTACTGTGTTGGTTTTGTATTGGTCATCTACCGCTGGGCCTGAGGGCTGCCATTAAGAGTGGTTTTTGTCCCTCTGAGACTTCATTGGAGAGAACTGATTTTTCATGTGCTAGTGGTTATCAAGTGGAGGTAGCTCCTGGGTTAGGGATGTGGGCTTGCGTCCACTTCTCTGTGCTAGGACCCCATCTGTTGCAGAGCTGTGCAGGCATGTGGATGCTGCCGCCGTCTGCGAGTTCATCTGTCTGTCGATCCTGCTTGTTCCCTTGCTGTCCTCCATCTCTGTTGGCTCTTAAACTCCTTCTGCTTCCTGTTCCACAGTGTTCTGAGCCCTGGGGGGACTGAAAGTTACAAGGTCTCTCTCTCACTCTGCACATTTTCTGGCTGTCCGTTTCTGTATTTGTTCTCATCTAAATATTCTAAAAGAAAAAAACTTTTAAAGCTTTTATTTTTCTTAAAGAAAAGGAGGGGAATCTGTTTCCAGACACTTCTAACAATAATTTTGAGTTGCTTGGATTTGATAAATTTAGGAGCCGTGCATGGTGGTGCACGCCTTTAATCCCAGCACTTGGGAGGCAGAGGCAGGCAGATTTCTGAGTTCGAGGCCAGCCCGGTCTACAGAGTGAGTTACAGGACAGCCAGAGCTATACAGAGAAACCCTGTCTCAAAAAAAAAAAAAAATTGTTAGCAACTTCATAGTTGCTAAGTACTTTGTTGCTAGATAACAGTGGAGCACCAGTATCTCAATACTTGTATAGGGGACTTTTAATTGGACTTTTGGGAATGGAGTGGAAAGAAGCTAACACTGAGACAATACAGTTACTATACTAAAAATTATGCTAACTCATCTATCCTGCTGACAACCCTGTATCATTTTTATAATTTCTCCGTGAGAAAAGAGATCCAAAGGTACACTGCCAGGAAACAGGAGCTAACGTGAGAACCTAGGCCTGGGTACCTCTAAATCCCTGTGTTATATGGTAATTGCATTTGTAAAATGTGTCACACCAGATGTTAAGTTATATGGTTTTTATAATAACCCCCACAACATTGCTAGAAAGGGAAAAAGTGAAAAGAAATAAGGAATGGAACCATTTCAGTACCAAGTAGAATAACATGAACTACACTGAATCCTACCAGAAAGCCTTTAGGGCATGGACTGATGGCCTAGTAAGCCGAGCCGCCACTGAGCACACCTGGTCCTCTTTATTACCGATCCTGCAACTGTCTGAACAGTAGTTCTAAAATCAGTAGATTCTCAAAACAAATGAAGAATAATCTTTTGACTGTTGGATATGGTTTTCAAATTGTGACATGAATTTCAAGTTGTAAGAAGTAAAGGCACCACACCACATCACAGGTAAAATTTGGTGGTGTTTTTTTTTGTTTGTTTGTTTTGGTTTTTTGTTTGTTTGTTTGTTTGTTTGTTTTTAAAGAGGAGGGCCTTTTAAGCTTCAGTATACCTAAATACCCGAGTATCTTGTAAAATGCAGTTTCTGATTCAGTAGGTCTGGGGTAACAGACCATGCACACTAGGAATAGCAGTTTTTAGAATATGCAACATATGGAGTTGATAGAAATCTGGGAAACTGTAGTTGTAAGAATTTTAAAAATCACCTTTCTTAGGGCCAAACATATCTAGTTCAGTGCTAGAGTGACTGCTTGCCAGGAAAGAGCTTCACCCTGGGTCTTATTTATAGCACTGGTTAAAAAGATTCTACCAATTCCTAGCTATGTGCTAAAAGCACAGCTCAAGGGAGTTTCATGATACTACAGAGCATACTCTCTGGAACTAAATCAAGAATGAACACAACTCTGAAGAACAAAGCTATAACACTGACATTATCACACATTAGAAGTTGCTATTGGGGCTGGAGAGATGGCCCAGCAGGTCAGAACGCTTCTTGCTCTTGTAGAGGACCCAGGCACAGTTGCTAACACCTACACGGCAGTTCAAAGCTATGTGTCACTCAAGTTCCAGGAATATAAGGTCCTCTTCTTGCCTCCACAGGTACCAGGGTACCAGGTGCATATGTGGTACACAGTTATACATGCAGACAACACACAAACACACACACACACACACACACACACACGCGCGTGCGCGCGCAAATTTTAAAAAATAAGCTTGACTAAAACTTAAATAACAACACCAAGCTTGCTATCAGGACATCGTAGTCAAGACGATATAGCAGTGGCAGCAGAACAAACAGATCAATGGAGAAGCACAGGGTCCAGAAATAGATGTCTATGAACACACTGACAGGGAAGCAAAGGCAATACAATGGAGAAAGTATATTCTTCAACAAATGATGCTGGAATAACTGTACATGCAAAAATCTCGACAGACTATATAACTTTCACAAAGATTAATCCTAAAGGAGTCACAGATCTTAATGTAAAATGCAAAACTATTAAAATATCTAGACAATAACAGGAGAAAATCTAGTTAGCTCTGGGTTTAATGATGACTTATATACAAGAACAATAGCATGGACCATGAAAGAAAGACCCAACAAACTGAGTTCAGCGTGCGCACGCGCACACACACACACACACACACACTATTGCTTAGACAAAGATATCATAAAGAGAATTGAAACATAAAGTCACATACTAGTAGGAAATATTTGCAAAAGACCCATGAAAAGGGGCTATTACCCAGTTTATAAAGAACTCTTACCTCTCAACAATAAAAAAAAATTATCCAATTTAAAATTGGGCAAGGGTCCTGAAGAAATAAGAAGACACACAGGGAGTGAGTAAGCATATAGGAGTGCTATATTAGTGTAAAACATTTGGACAGCATCCATCACATACTTATGAAACTGGTTAATGCTCCATGTACTGACGAAGCCAAATGCAAGGCAAGGATGGGCAACAGTAGAATGATAGTCGTTTTGACAGATAAGAGTATTAATAAAAGGAATGTAATCTTATATAACTTATTAATCCCTGACGTTTAGCAAATGGAGTTGAAAGCTCAGGTTTAGAGGAGATGCACATTGACAATCTTGGTAGCTATATTCCCAAGACCCAAACTGGAAGCAGCCCAGATGTCCTTCAGTGGGTGAATGAATGAATAAATACATTTTGTTATACCCACTTTCTAAGTCCACTTCCTATTTCTATATCAGAATACTCAAGATTGAATTATATATTATATTCACTGAATGAATTCATTTGTTACACCTATTTTCTAAGTCCATTTTCTATTGCTATAACATAATACCCAAGAATGGCTAATTTATACATGTATGTAAGGAAGTTATCTATTCAGCTCCAAGTTCTGGAGACAGAAGTTCAGCATACATGGCTACATCTACTGAGCACTTCACACTGCTTCATAACACAGCAGATACAACACATGGCAGGAGGAGTGTAGGAAAGAGCTCTAAGCAGAAGTACTCAGAAGACAGGGAGGTAACAAAGGAGCTGACTCACACCTAACAACATACTTGAGAATTAATCCATTCTCAGAAGAATAGCATTAATCCCTCTTAACGATACTTCTGGACATCAATACTGGCAACCAAATTTCAACATGTTTGGCAGAAGCAAAACCACATTCAAATCACAGCATCCACATAATACAATACTAGTGGCAAATATACTTAAAATACCAAGCCAAACAAAATAAAATAAAATACATGGAGGAATTTTAGATATATACTTTGAAGCAAAAGAAGCCAATCTCATGGGACCATATACTAAGATTACATCTCTATGACATCATAGAATATCCAAAAATTAAGGAGAAAATAAAAGGATCAGTGAAAGGAGGACTGAAAGATATATAATATAGAGTAAATTACAAGTAGGGTGATAAGATGCCAGGCCACTTGTACACGTGTATCAACAAGGTTTGGTGGCACACACACACACACACACACACACACACACACACACACATCTCTGTATCTTCAACTCTGCAATAACTGAAAGCTGATGGAAGAAATAGAGTCTATGTGTCTGAATCACACTGCTTTCTCCGAAGGTTCAGGGATCATCAAGATAGAGGTGGAAAGACTGTAACAAACAGAGGCAATGGGTGGCTACTGTAAGAGTGCTTTCTACATACAACAGAGGAGCTGTACAAGGAAACAGAGCAGCCATGACTGCAGGTACAAGACCTGTATGAGAGAGATCCACTCACACAAAATCCCAGCATGAAGCAGGGAGGAGTTCCCATCCTTAGCAGAGGACCTTCAGAGGTGACTGAAGAGTGTTGGGAGAGGGACAGCTCTCTTTCAGGGAGGCAGTCTCTGAGAGGCTACTGCTGTTCCAATGGATACACATTAGAAACATGGACGAAAGGAAAGTCTCAAACAATAGAAAAGAAAACAAGCAAACAAACAACCAAGCTCCTATTTAAAACACAAAAAACGATGGACTCTGGAATAGTATACTAGTATACTAAACCTAGTATACTAAAATAACTCATTTTGGTAAGATGGAAGAATTTAATTGTGACAACTAATTGGTTAGAACAGAAGAAATGGCCTTTAAAAAGGTTTAAAGTTATTCAATTATACATGTCTTTGACCGTCTGCATTACTGCTTTGTTCAGAGATACAGCGCAGGCAAATCACCACCTGAGTGTGGTAGCTCCCACCCTATCCTACCTAGCCAGTGTGCTAGGTGAGGAATTCTGGGATTGTCGAGGCTATAGTGAGACTGTCTCAAAAAACAACCAAACAAGTAAATATAGGCTATCTAAAATTTCATTTTTAGTTATTATTCCTTCCAAAGTACAATTTCTTTTGTTACCACTTTAAAAATAATTTAATTATTAATTAATTTCTCTGTATGTATGCCTCCCACAATTTTTGAAAATAAGAGCTAATTGTCTAAGGGTAACAAGGAGGTTTATATTTCAAATTCAAAATTAATTATTCATTTAATAGAAAGGCAAGCAATAAGTATTAAAAAGATAAAAAATGGGGTTAATAAATTGACACCAGTTCTAAAAAAAGAAGATATAGGCTAACACTTTAATGTGTTTTTAAATGTGACATTAAAAAGTTTATGGCAGAAGAGATACAAAGATTCCAAGATTTCCTTATACCTTCATCTCCTCAGCACAGAGGATTCACGGTATGTAACTGACGATCAGACACTATACACATTTTGTCCTGAGCACGTTTTTTTTTTTTTTTTTTTTTTTCCCCCTTCAAGAAAAGACATCTTTTCTAACAAACTATGAAATAAGCTAACAGATGGTGAGGGCACCGAACCAAGTCTAATTTGAGTTGAATTCAAAGTTTGATTGTCTGGAGACAATATACCTATATTAGTATCAAATGTCTAACATTGTCAAATGTCTAACATTATCAAATGTCTAATATTGTCTGGAGGCGATATACCTATATTAGTATCAAATGTCTAACACTGATAAAAATGTTGCAGAATTATGATCTGCTAGTTTCTTTTTTTTAATTAGGTGTTTATTTCATTTACATTTCCAATGCTCTCCCAAAAGTCCCCCACATGCTCCCCCCCCCCTCCCACTTCTTGGCCCTGGCGTTCCCCTGTACTGAGACAGATAAAGTTTGCACGACCAATGGGCCTCTCTTTCCACTGATGGCCAACTAGGCCATCTTCTGATACATATGCAGCTAGAGACACGAGCTCCGTGGGGTACTGGGTAGTTCATATTGTTGTTCCGCCTATAGGGTTGCAGATCCCTTTAGCTCCTTGGTTACTTTCTCTAGCTCCTCCATTGGGGGCCCTGTGATCCATCCAATAGCTGACTGTGAGCATCCACTTCTGTGTTTGCTAGGCCCCGGCATAGTCTCACATGAGACAGCTCTATCTGGGTCCTTTCAGCAAAATCTTGCTAGTGTATGCAATGGTGTCAGCGTTTGGAAGCTGATTATGGGATGGATCCCCGGATATGGCAGTCTCTAGATGGTCCATCCTTTCATCACAGCTCCAAACTTTGTCTCTGTAACTCCTTCTATGGGTGTTTTGTTCTCAATTCTTAGAAGGAGCAAAGTGTCCACACTTTGGTCGTCGTTCTTCTTGAGTTTCATGTGTTTCTCAAATTATATCTTATATCTTGGGTATTCTAAGTTTCTGGGCTAATATCCACTTATCAGTGAGTACATATTGTGTGAGTTCTTTTGTGTTTGGGTTACCTCACTCAGGATGATGCCCTCCAGGTCCATCCATTTGCCTAGGAATTTCATAAATTCATTCTTTTTAATAGCTGAGTAGTACTCCATTGTGTAAATGTGCCACATTTTCTGTATCCATTCCTCTGTTGAGGGGCATCTGGGTTCTTTCCAGCTTCTGGCTATTATAAATAAGGCTGCTCTGAACATAGTGGAGCATGTGTCCTTCTTACCGGTTGGAACATCTTCTGGATATATGCCCAGGAGAGGTATTGCTGGATCCTCCGGTAGTAATATGTCCAATTTTCTGAGGAACCGCCAGACTGAATTCCAGAGTGGTTGTACAAGCTTGCAATCCCACCAACAATGGAGGACTGTTCCTCTTTCTCCATATCCTCGCCAACATCTGCTGTCACCTGAATTTTTGATCTTAGCCATTCTGTCTGGTGTGAGATGGAATCTCAGGGTTGTCTTGATTTGCATTTCCTTGATGATTAAGGATGTTGAACATTTTTTCAGGTGCTTCTCAGCCATTCGATATTCCTCAGGTGAGAATTCTTTGTTTAGCTCTGAGCCCCATTTTTTTAATGGGGTATTTGATTTTCTGGAGTCCACCTTCTTGAGTTCTTTATATATATTGGATATTAGTCCCCTATCTGATTTAGGATAGGTAAAGATCCTTTCCCAATCTGTTGGTGGCCTTTTTGTCTTATTGACGGTGTCTTTTGCCTTGCAGAAGCTTTGCAATTTTATGAGGTCCCATTTCAAACTCTGGTGAAGTCGCACATCTTTGATCTCTGTACAGGCTGATGATAACCTGTACTTTTATAACACGGTGAAAGGATAAAAGCACAATACTGTTTAATTTTTTTCTTCCACACCATGATAGGTAGGTCAGCAGCCCCCTCTAAGATGCCCATGCCTATGCCTTAAAGGCAGAACATGTGAAGTCACCACCTTCTACAGGTTCTTCTTTAGAGCCTGCAGCAGTATACAACCCTCCTAACCTTTATTCTAGCCCACTGGGACTTGATTAGGATTTCTGATGTCTATGACTACGAGATAATATACTTGTCTGTGGCAGTTTGTTGGGGCAGCAATAAGAAACTAATAATGCACAAGGCTCAATTTTCATTTGGATACTCACTCTGCCAATTGTTTCCTCAGTCTGATGTTTGTATCTCTACTGTTTTCTTATAAAGCAAATAGGGGTGTGGTAATTTATGTGGCATTGAATAAGACACAGTGTAAGTATAGTTAGTTATCCTTATACACATTTCTTACATTATACTGTGGCAACATAATGCAATTTTTTCCCAAGCTTACATTCAACTTAGTTTTCACACATAGGAGGAATACTCATTAATACATCTATCATTAAAGTTATGGGTAACAGACTGACATAGAAGGCAGTGATCTGGTCTCACAAACTATAAGATTGAAGTTGTTTCGGATCTTAATGTTCCAAAGAAGTCCTATGTATGTAATGATTTTTAAACTCACGTCAGTCTACCATGTCATGATTTTTCACTGAGTCTTCCCTTAAATTGTGTCTTTATCTTCCCTGAGAAGGTGCCTTTAAACTGGGACAAGATGGAGAGAAACAGTCAATTAAGGGGGACGGGAGGGGAGGGGAGGGGAGGGGAGGGGAGGGGAGGGGAGGGAAGGCAGCACCTCACGTCCTGGGATCTTGGTTGCATTTCCCACTAACCAAAACTTGAACTGTTTTGACAACAAAGTCAGAACTTGTGTGACAGTTGTCGGCAATACTTCTTTTTCTGAGAGCTATCTCAAAGACTGTTCAAACAGTTAATGACCTATGCTTAAAGACATACAGCATGTGACCTGCATGTAACCTTACCAGCACCCATCCCCCGCCCCTGCACCTGAAATGATACACCCCATAAATCACATTACAGTTTCTTCCACAAAAGGAAATTCTTCAAGACAAGAGACATAAGTATACCAGCTTATACTGTTCTCCATAATTCAGCACTTGGCTTTACTCTTTCAGCCCGGTTATAAATTACATCCTTGGAGCAATGTAATTTCAAAACCACAAAATCACACACACATGCATGACTCTTGAGAAGTCCACTTGGGAGCACACTAACTTGCTTTTACTCAACAAACTCTGACTTTGCTTCACAACTGCTGACTCTTCTGTCAAGGTAGTAAGTATCCACACCTCAGTCTAGAGGCAACACTGTTGCTGTGCCTTCCCTGGCCTGAGACAAAACCAAAACGATTCCGTGACCAAAAATATTAAAGCTTAAAATAAGAAGACAAATCACTATAGCCTGACTTCTTTATTTTAGTAGTAAGAAAAACTTAAAAAGATGTGAAATGGTTTGGTTAGCCATAAAAATTAACATAGTTTATGTCAGAGACGGAGTATTTTGTGCTTTCTACCTTCAGCACATGTTATAAAAGATCAAGCCTGTGAGTCACAGCTGGCTTGTCACTTGCCTCCCATTTAAATATTGTCTAGAGATGTTTATATGGAACAAAGGTAGAGCGAAATAGCTGAACAGATTGTGTATAGTAGGAGAGCGCTATCATGTTTTTAACCTGTAAGTTCACTGACCCTAGTATAATAGCATATTTTCCCAAGGCATATATGCTTAATTCATATGAAAACTTACTAAAATAATATAAAACAGAATTTCTCTAGTCATATTCATAAAATTTTTATTACTATTTACCCAGTTCCTCATCCTTACAGAATTATATACCTATGGAGGGGGGGCAAAGAATTGAGCCAGGGTCTCACTGTAGCCCAGGCAGTCCTGACACTTGTTGTGTAGTCCAGGCTGGCCTCGATCTACTGAGTGCTGAGAGCACGGGAGTGTATCATCACCCCAGGCAGGGGTAAGATATTTTCTTTAAGACATGTATTTTCTTACAGTCAAGGATGAAGAACTAATAATTATGAGGTGTGAAAATAGTATATGAACTAAAATATGCTTTAAAACATAAGTGTATGAAGAGATATTTCTTATTTTCACGTTACAGGCAGGCGAATGCTCCTAAGGCTGTGTTTTTGCTGCTGCTAGGTGATTGATTACTCTGGTACTGTAGCCCCAGATTCTCAGTCCCCAAAGTTCTCTTTGTACTTTTTTTTCCCACTTCATAATTTCTTCAGATTTCTTTGGTATAGAATTTTAAGATCTAGATTAACTACTACACAAATCCTCTGGATTTCAAAACTTCTTTTGGAAAAAAATAAAAATTGACCTTAGTTATAGATACCTTCTGGGGGACATTGCATGGGTCAAAGTGGACCAAAAGATAAGTCAGGCTCCCAAATTTTTAAAATAAGGTCAATTCTGCTTCTGTGTAATTTTGTCTCTTCTGGATTCAATAACACAGGATACATATTTATTCAGAGAGTCACCAGAGATGATTTAACTTAAAAACTGAATCAATCTCCCTTATTCTAAGCTAGGATATCCAACCTATTGCTCATGTGAAACACAACAGCTAAGGATATTGCCTGACACAAAACTGTAAACTACTTAAAAACAGCATGAAAAAAATTTTTTTACTGTGTTTGGTTTGTGTGTGTGTAATTCAATTGTGTAGCTCTCTAGGGTAAAGTTTGTTGATAACAATGCTATCCTGAAATGTCACACAAAGTAAATGCATACGTGCTCTTGCATATGTGACTGCAGTTTGCAGGTGTGCAACTTCCAGTACATTACTTTTTAAGTGCAGACTGTTGCGGGAAATACCTAGAGCTAACCCCTGGGCCAGGTGATCTCACTCGCTCCATCTCTCAGCCCACGAACTCGCCAGCCCTGCTAGGCCACGTGGCTCCTGCCAAGCCATCTCTTGGATTGGGGCCCCCAAGTTCTTCTTGCTTTCACGAAACGCCCCATGCACCCCTGGTGAGCCATCTCAACATCTCATTACCAGGTAGAATCAAGACTCTTAATGCTTAGTTAGCCAATCAGATTTATGTATCAATAATATCACAATTTATAAGATGCCAATACAATAAGTTCAGAGCCAAATGATAATGATAAAGCTTTAACACAATTATTCCAACCTTTTGATAACACTACGTCAGCCTCCATTCTGGTTCTCCCTCACCTCCTCAGACCTCTCTGTCTCCTCAACTTCTCACTCCACCTCCCTTCTCTTGTCCAATCATAGGCCTCTCACTGCCTTAATATGACTGGACAAGGCAAATCCTGCACCAGATACTACATGTTCTTTTGCAGAATTGGCAAGTCAACAATTATTAATAATGTTTAATTTACGATTGTAAACAATAGACTTTTTATGTAGAAGAGAAGTAAGTACTCTTATATGACTATACCATGGCTATGTCTCCTGCACTGCCCACCAGGCTTTACAAGTGCTTCTCCACTTTGTGCAGCACTGGCAGCTATGTGAAGGGGCCCAAGATGTGCTATTTGTGGTCAATTAATTTTCACAATAGTCACTTATAAATTATTATATTTACATAATATAACATAGCCAGCATGGCTTCTCCATTATTGCAAAAGAAAACAGGATCTCAAAAGAAAAATTATGAATGAAGAACAGATGTTCAATGAAAAGAAGATAGAAGACTACCAAATAAATAAAGCCCTCTGTTTCATTTGTAAGGAATTTGTTCAAGTTTTCAAAGACTGCAATTTGAAAGACACTGTATACAAAACATGCTGTCAGATTTAGTGTGCACCAAGGACTGCATCATAAGTACAAAGGAGTAAAACTGAAAATCAGTCTTCTCAATAAACTGTCTTTTTAAATTTACACGGAAAGCATTGTTATAGCAAAATAACTAAGATCTCTTACTGCTGAGTTTATTAAGATTATACATGAAGATCATGACTTAACTATATGGTCTTAAGAAAAAGGCATGTTTCTAACTTCAGTTTGTCTCCATAGACTGGCCAGGGGGAACTGAAGAGACTGGAAAACCAAACAAAGACATTTAACAAGTGTGAAGCAGTATTAAAAAAAAAAAATGTCTTTGTTCACTGGTGTCATCACCAATGGTGCTTTAGAAGTAAGAGAGGGATTAATATAAAAGACAATGAAATTCTGTCCAAAATCTCATGTTTAATGAAGTATTATTACATAGTACATTGAGAAAATTTATGCGGTAGAGCATTAAAAATGGATGCCATCCAGCGAGACAGAATTTCCAGAGAGCCGGAGACTAAATCATTACTAATTCCAGGGACACCGTACAGTGGTAACGTTGACGGCGGCTGCATTTACTTCATAAAACATGGCTGGATCAAGGACGAATTATGAGAGGAATTTGTGATTTATGACATGATTTATGACATTACCATATATACTCATTCCCAGGATTTGACAATTAAAACTACTGTACAAATTTGGGATTTTTAGTGGATTTTACGCATTTAAATGAATAAACAGAAGTCTCTAAGGTGAATAACAACTGATCAAAATGATGCTTTCTAAGACATAGCAGCATTAAAAAAATTATGACAAATCTAGGCAAGTAACTTTATGTGTTTTGACATATGAAATTGAATGCTGTCCTGTGAACAGCAAAAATCATACAGCATTGTTTTTTAATTTGATATAAAAATTTTCAGATTTTTAAATACCTAACAGACTTCAAGATTCTTGTGAAAATAATGAGTATTTTGGTGTCTCTGTGGCTCCAGTTTCAGGTATCTGTCAATTTTCAGGCAAAATGCGTAGTGCAGGGGTCTGACATCCAAGTATAAGAAAAGGTTGATAGTATCTTTACTAGACTCTGATAGGTCCGATCTTCCCAGAGACCAACGCCTCATTCACAATCATCTGAGTCATGTCATCATATGTAGCAGTACACATGTAGCATAAGTAGCGATTTCCAGAGTGAGGCACATGAACAGCAAACTGGGAGCCCAAATAAATATCTAAATAAATGATGAGCGCCTTCAGAATTCACTGAGAATGACAACTTTCTGCCATTAAGCCTGACGCTGACCCATTAGTTTCTCAAATACAATGTAAGTATCTGACTTCCTGTTGCCCTCTTCAATGTTCATAAAAATACTTAAAAAAAATCAATGAAGTTTTACTACTTAGACACGCTCATGTTCATTTTCTTTATTAGTGATCAAAAACTTTGTTAGTGATCTGCTTAACAATTTTAAAGGACTCTCCAAATGGGAAACAGCATAATTAAATAAGCATTTGAGTTTTTTGTTGTTGTTGTTGTTGTTATTGTTGTTTTTGCTTATCTATGGTGGTAGGAGATAATGAATCTGAACACAGACCTATTTGTTTTTCTCATGAGCATGCATTATTTTGTGTTTTTATCATTAGTCAAAGAAAACTCTGTCTAATGTGGTCCAGAGAAGCCAAAAGTAGGATGCCCCTGTTCTAAACACAGCGTGCTTCTACCCAGTAGAGGCCAAACTGGGGACATCTTGTGTATCTGTTCCTTTCTCTAACAATAGCAGAGAGACCAACTACAAGCAACAAACCAGGACAATGTTATCTGAAAATACTTGTAAAAAGTAATACATCAATTCAGACTTAAAGCCACAAGCCTTTCACTTTAGTATCTGTGTGTTCTGTGTGTGCCTGTGTATTCCCGGATGCTGTAGCTTCTGTGTGGAGGTTGGAGGACAGTATGTGGGAGGCAGCTCTCTGTCCACCTTGTGAGTTCTAGAAATAGAACTTAGGTCAGCGGTCTTGGCTACAAGCAACTTACCTGCTGGGCCTGGCTTCCTATAGACAGCTTATGTAAGAAGCAGTTAATCAGAGAACACTTGGAGTTCTTTTTAAAACCCCAGCCTTAGTTATTACCCAAATGATCCCTACACAAACATCCACCTAATATTTTCTAGAGTCTAGTAGCAGAAAAACAAATCTGGAAGTATGTGTGTGTGTGTGTGTGTGTGTGTGTGTGTGTGTGTAAACCTGTAAAACATGTTGGTGGCTAAGATAAAATATTCACATGACAGCAGATGCTGGCGAGGATGTGGAGAAAGAGGAATACTCCTCCATTGCTGGTGGGATTACAAATTGGTACAACCACTCTGGAAATCAGTCTGGTGGTTCCTCAGAAAACTGGACGTAGTACTACAGGAAGATCCCATAATACCACTCCTGGCCATATACCCAGAAGATGCTCCAACTTGTAATAAAGACACATGTTCCACTATGTTCATAGCAGCCTTATTTATAATAGCCAGAAGCTGGAAAGAACCCAGATGTCCTTCAACAGAGGAATGGATACAGAAAATGGGGTACATTTACACAATGGAGTACTACTCAGCTATTAAAAACAAATGTATTTATGAAATTCTTAGACAAATGGATGGATCTGGAAGATATCATCCTGAGTGAGGTATCCCAATCACAAAAGAACTCACATGATATGCACTCACTGATAAGTGGATATTAGCCCAGAAACTTAGAATACCCAAGATACAATTTGCAAAACACATGAAACTCAAGACGGAAGACCAAAGTGTGGATACTTCGTTCCTTCTTAGAATGGGGAACAAAATACCCATGGAAGGAATTTCAGAGACAAAGTTCAGAGCTGAGACTGAAGGAAGGACCATCCTGAGACTGCTCCACCTGGAGATCCATACCATAAACAACCACCAAACCCAAGCACTATTGCATATACCAGCAAGATTTTGCTTACAGGACCCTGATATAGCTGTCTCTTGTGAGGCTATGCCAGTGCCTGGCAAATACAGAAGTGGATGCTCACAGTCATCTACTGGATAGAACACAGGGTCCCCAATGAAGGAGTTAGAGAAAGTATCTAAGGAGCTAAAGGGGTCGGCAACCCTATAGGAGGAACCCACAGAGATTGTGTCTCTAGTTGCATATGTAGTAGAGGATGGCCTAGTCAGCCATCAATGGGAGGAGAGGCCCTTGATCTTGTGAAGATGTCCCAGTATAGGGAAATGCCTGGGACAGGAAGCAGGAGTGGGTGGGTTGGGGATCAGGTTGGGCAGAGGATATAGGGGACTTTTGGAGAGGAAACTAGGAAAGGGGATAGCATTTGAAATGTAAATGAAGAAAATATCTAATTAAAAAAACGTGTTGGGAGATCACAATTCCTTATATTTAATATGTCTTTCTTTCTTTCTTTCTTTCTTTCTTTCTTTCTTTCTTTCTTTCTTTCTTTCTTTCTTTCTTTCTTTCTTTCTTTCATGTATGAGTGCTCTATATGCCTGTTATACCTGCAGTCTAGACAGAAGAGGGCATTAGATCATATTACAGACGGTTGTGAGGCACCATGTCATTCCTGGGACTTGAACTCATGACCTATGAAAGAGCAGCCAGTGCTCTTAACCGCTAAGCCATCTCTCCAGTCCTAGCAGTACATCTTCATTCATTAAAGAACTGGAATGAATTAGAAACTTATCAAGTACTGTGGATTTCTATCCAATGTATTTGAGCAAGAGAAGTAAGACATGAGAGCGGGGAAAATGACTCTGTGGATAAATAAAATCCCTGCTATGTAAGCACGCGGACCTGAGCTCGGGTCTCAGCATCCATGTAAAACACCCATAATCTCAGTACAGGTGGGGATGGTGGGCACAGACACAAACACCCCAGGCGCTTACGGGCCAGCCAATTGGTGAGCTCTGGGTTCAGTGAGGGATGCTGTCTTAAACAAAAACTAAGGTGGACAGTGATACAGGAAGGAACTTCATGAATGTGGAACCCCTCCCCCATTGCAAGAAAACCACAACAAAAATAAGACTTGTATACATCAAGCTTTGGGGGGAATCAGGGTAAAACAAGAGCTCTACTCTGAAAGAAGTTAGACTAGAGGGGACCAGAAGTATACACATGACAAAGCAGAGGAAATGATGGTGTTTTTACAACAGAGTTCAGAGAAATGAAACTTTGCTCTCAGCAGAAAGAATAAAGGTGGGTTTTATAAATACCATGAATCCCAGCAACCTTTAGGCCACCCACACTCTTCTATATTTTTTAAAGATTAAGCTCTGATGTTTAGAATTAATGACCCACTTTGAGTTATTTTTTGCTTATTGTGAAGGAAAAGAAAAGGTTGTGTCTCCCTCCCTGTTCACACAGCCAACTGTCCCAGCACCATTCACTGACCACCCCTTCTTCAGGGGCTGGGCCTGCTGTGCTCCTTTAGGAAAGGGGTGACTGGCCACACAGGGCTGCTCCTCATTCCAGAGGCTCAATTTCTTCTCTTCTTTTCCTTCCACCACACAACACTGCCAGGGTCACAGTGGCCTTCTAGTGTTAAAACAGGATTGCACAGGTCCTCTGGTTTTGTTTGCAGTGTTGCTCTGGCTTTTCTAAGTCAGAAAACTTAGCCCATGGTAGATTATATTCTGATTTTTTTTTTAGCCCATGGTAGATTATATTCTGATAAGCACACCATGTGCATATAAAAGAATGTGCATTGTGTTGTGACTTGATGTCATGTTGAATGAGCATCAGCTAAAGCTAGTTGCTGAAATACTATTCCGGTAATTCTTGTATTTGTTTGGTTGGTGAAGTGGTGCTAAAATCAAGTATGAGTCTATTTTGCTCTTTAGTTTTGTCAGGTCTTGCTACATGCTTTTTGAAGCAGCGACTATGTTAATGAGCACACACATACATACATGCTGCTTTAGGCTCCAGTTGAATTCCAATTTAGTTTTTTGGGCTTAAATTATTTGGCTGTTCTTTTACTATTTTTAAATTATGTATGTGTGTCTGTGTGCATATGAAACAAAATGCAGGTATGGTAGAAGCCAGAGGCACTGGATCCCCCTGGAGCTGCAGTATAGGTGGCTGTGAGCCACCTCACATAGGTGCTGGGGACTGAACCAAAGGGGTGTGCACCTTTACTGCTGAGCACACTCTCCAGGGTTTCTTATCTATTGTATTTTGTGTTCTTTATATAAATTGTCCGTAGGATTACAGAATATATCTTTAAGCGTTCTAAGTCCATTGTACTTAATAATAGATTACTTCCCATAAAGTATAGGTGTGCAATTACACAGGGCCATATGATTCCCCTAGAACATAAATTTCACAATAAGATACAATTTTGTGGTTTAAAATTATATAGACCATCAAGAAATTAAAAAAGAAAGGTTTTAAAAAGAGGTTCTTGCCTTTCACCCAGATATCTAGTATTTTTTATGTTCTTCTTTCTGTCTAGAATTCTTTATCTTCATCCTGGATAAATTCTCTTAATGCTTTTGCAGGGTGAAGGGCTGATGCAAGGTCTAATGGGACTAAATTTCCCTGGCTTTCCTTGATCAGAAAACCATTACTTTGCTTTTATTCATAATACCTGCACTGGCTATGAGTTCTAGGCTGGTTGGTTTTGTTCAGTGGTCTAAGGATGCTCTTCTCTCTTCCATCCTCAGTGAGCCTCTGATTAGAAGGCAACATTCATGACCCACACACCATGCAGTCCCTGTATACAGAACAGGCCATTCTTTGCTGCATTATATATCTGCTGTTGTTTTGCTGCTCGGCACCTGACTATGGCACAGCTCAGGTAGGGCCCCTTTCGTGTATTTGGCTTGGCTTAATTAGTATTTTGTAGTTGTGAATTGTCATCTTTCATCAGCTGTCTGAGTTTCAACCATTAGCTATTCAACTCTTTTGTTCCATGCCCTCCCTTCTTTTACGGATATTCCAATTCATGTGCATTTGATCACTGAATGCCAGCTCACAGACTTTGTGGATCTGTAGATTTCTCCTTGCCTTGAAGTTTTATTTTTCTTGTTTTTACTTGGATAATTTGAAATCTTTTCTCTCTCCTCTATTGTCCTATTCAGCTGGGAAGCCCATCCAGTGAAAACTTCATTTTGTTCTCCTGAAATTTCCATGCACTGAAACTGTTGTTGTTTTACCTTGCTGACAATAACTCTAATAGCTACGTTAAAACCCTGGTTTAATTCCAACATCTGGCTCATTTGGGGGTTGGAACTAACTGATCATCTCTCAACAGCTCCATTTCCCCAGTTCTTTGTATGTCAAGTAACTCTGAATTTTATCCTGAGCTTCCTGATTCTGTCATTTTTCTCTATTGAGTAGTTTTCTTTGTTTCAGCAGATGACTATAAATCTCACTGCAAATGTTTCTTTTTCCTCACAGAGCAGATGTTTTGCTTTTAGCCAGACAGATCTGAGTCTATTCTGAGCCAGTAAGGTTCAAGACTCAGTCAATAACGTAGGCAGAAAAAGAAAAGAAAAATGAGCATTAGTTTATTTTCTTTCAGGGTGCATTTTTCTCAGACTTCATAATTTCCTAGTAGTTCCCTTTTGGTTCACCAAATCAGAAAGGCTGCAGGTTTTACCATGGCTCACTGCTGTCCATTCAGTATGGCGCGAGTTGCAAGGGGTCTGCAACTCCGAGAGAATCTGAGGTGGCACAGATGTAAGAAATGGAGGATGTACAAGGTTATTCAAGGGGAGGCCTAAAGGTGAGGAGTCTCATGATCAATGGTGCATCAAATAATGCCCTACCACAAGAGCAGGATTAAATTATTTAAAATGTTGAATGGCAGCTAGTTCTAGGAACAAAGCCAATCAAATATACATTTTAGGCAGAAGGGTAATATAATTATATCTATTATTTTAGAATCAGATTAATATATCTGTATGATACAAATGAACTGCAATATGGAAGATGACTGTATTTAGGAGATTAATAGGGAAGAAGTTCTAAAATTGCAGGTGGAAAGTAATAAAATCTTAATTAGGCCACTGGCAGAGGAGAAAATAATGGAAATGAGATGATTCAACAAATGACGGAATGATAGTCCTGAAATTTTTCAATAATCTTTCAACAGAAGATTAAACTTTGCTATTACTATACAGGGAGTATACTCATTGCCTGTTTAAATACTGAGGGCTACTTTAAAAGCAAGCCAGTATAAAATTTTTCTTTGTAAGCCAGTGAAAATTATGGATTGTGGTTACAGGGGGTTTGGTATCAGATAAATGCTCGTTAATAGGTGATAGAGCTATATATGATAAACATATATAGAACAAATTGAAATGGATCCCTTTTCTCAAGTTTTCTTCCCAGTGGAATATAAAGTTCGATTAAGTAAATCAGCCCCAGGGCTGTCTTGCTGCAGTTACATCAGTGTCCATATGTATTTGAGTCTGGACTATGGAGACAGGAAAATGACTTCCATCTTCACTGTGCTCCTATGGGAGCAAAGGTGGCTTTCAAGCTCTCGTCACAGAAAGCAAATGTCCATCAAGGCCAGTATGTAGCATATAGAAGTTGCTCATTATCTTCAAAGCACTCTACCCTCATTAGCTGTTTTTTGTTTTTTTGTTTTTTTAATCTTTTTGGGTTTTTTTTTTTTTTTTGGAAAAAAACTAATTGTCTTAGATTTTGGAACATTTATCAACAGGGACTTCTTTCATTATTACAACAGTTAAATAACTGTCTTCTTGAATCACACTTAACTATTGTTTCTTACATATTGTGAATATAGCTATCAACATTCTCTCCCTCCTCGATAAAAACAATGAATGCATTCAAAGAGATTAACAATTTAAATGTGATAAAAGCAAAATATAATTGGATTTTTTTCCAAAGGAGGGAAAGGGTTCAATAGTCACTGATAGCATTACCACTGCCACCACCACAACCACCACTACCACAACCACCACCATCACCATTGCCACCACCACCACCACCGCTGCCACCACCACCACTACCGTCACCACAACCACTTACTACCACCACCACCACCATCATCATCACCACAACCACCATCACAACCACCACCACCACCATCACCACAACCACTTACTACCACCATCACCATCACAACCACCACCACCCCCATCACCACAACCACTTACTACCACCACCATCATCATCACCACCACAACCACTCACTACCACAACCACTCACTACCACAACCACTCACTACCACAACCACTCACTACCACAACCACCAGCAGCACCGCCAGTCATTACCACCACTGTCACCACTCGAATGCTGTTGATTACTACTTAGAATATCTTACTCAAAAGAGAATATAACCCATTGTTTCTGTATGACAGGAGCTGACAAAATTATGAGAAACTCAACAAAGCATCTCAGCAAAAACCTTACTGAAAATCCACAGAAGTCCAGGCAACAGTGAGAGGCAGTTACTCAGCCACCAAAGTGCACTAAAACTGCGATAAAGGAGTCTCACACATGACTACCGGTCAGGCTGTATGGCTTTCTAGACACTACAAAACAAATCAGGTTGTAGGGGGACAGGTTTTGTTTTGTTTTCTCCCCCAAGAGTGCTATGGCAATGCGTATCAAAATATCACCCTTCCCCATATGAAACAAAACAAAAGCAAACAAAGCTCACGGAAAGTTTACATGCCTTTTGATGTTGCAATCAACTCCAAGGCATTTAGCTTAGAAGGCAGAGATTTGTTCAAAGATTAAACAGCAAGCACAAATGTATCTATTGGTGTTCCAACAGTGCTACTTATAACAGGGAAATGAGAGACATGTGTCACATAACAGGGAACTGGTAACTTAAGATGACATTACAACATGCTAGAATATTATAGTTATTATTACATATTATAACTTTATATTATATAGTTATTAGTATTATACAGTGGAAGTGATTACTTAATTGAAAACTTCATAAATTATTATTTAGGGTGAAAAGATTATACATATGTAAAATTCCAACTTTGCTAAAAACAATAAACATAAACTTAATTTTAAAGATTAAAATAATAAAATATTAAACAGAAATGCATATTTTCTTCAATATTTCTTGCTTTAATAATTAAAAAAAGCACTAAGTTATTAAAAGCAGTTGTATATGCCCTTTATCTACAGGCAATGTACTTGAGATATTCTAGATCAAATGGTCAAGTATCAACCTTGCTCTGTCTTTCCAATTCTGAATGAATGCAGCAAAGATCATTTTGAATGTCTATCACATAGTCAGTCATGTGGGATAGATTGCACTAAATTGTTATGAGTTTGGAGACTCTAATGACCACTCTTTTGCAAACAGACATTAGAGTAAGACTATGTGTGTCCTATATAGGATTTGTTCTCTAGGGGTGAGAGGGTAGTACATTATCCAGGTTTGATATTAAATGTCTTCATTATTTGTGAACAGCCAGATGGTTGGTAACATGCACGGATATCTTGAAATATAGGCTGACTGATTTCAATTAGCATTGAAGTGAGACAGATGATATCGAGGATCTGCACCACTAAGCCCAGGGGCACTGAGACAGTATCCTTACAGATGAGGATTCCATCAGCTAGAATTCATATTGATGTAGTATAGCTAATAGATTATTCTAAAATACGTATGCTACTGAAGACAATCTCTGCTATGAAGCATCTATCTAACTGGGTAAACATTTTATGCTCACTATAAGAAACTAGCTAATATAACAGAAAAGGGAAATTTCATAAAACTAATTTCAGCTTATACGTGTATATTTCAGAATGGACTAGGAAATAGCAGGAAGCATTTGAGCATTTGAAAACCTTCAGTAGGTTTGGACCAAATCAAAGTGCGTTGCTGAGCAGATGCTGGCTTTCAAGCTTGCTGTGTGACGCCAGCTTTATGCCACGCTCACTGATGTGCAGCTGTGTCGCTCCTGATGATTGGCCCTGACTAGAATACTCTAGGACAAGGCAACGACGGCACTGTTTGGGCTGTCGGCTTAACAAATCCAGGTAGGAGAGTAGAATGGAATCAATGTTCTTTAAAAAAAAAAATACGGCTGGGCATGTAAATGTATTCTCTTCCTACTACAAGGATTCTAACCGACTTTCAGAAGGTGGGTTGACTCTAAGTCCTCCAAAGTCACAGAATTATCTGTGTACACATGGAGGAAAGCAGAAGTGAAAACATAAATTTAGTCTTTAATTTTTTCATAGGTATCAATTTGCAAGTGCTAGTGGAGGGTGAGGCAGGAAGGTCATGAATTTTAATCCAACCCAAGCTATATAGAAAGACTCCATATCAAAAAACCAAATCCAAACAAAAAGATATCAACTCACAACTTTTCTGTTAGAATAGTGTTAATGAAATGCCAGACATCAAGAAAATTAAATCACTATTAATGCTTGCTTCATCTCAATGTTTAACTATAAACTATCAAATATTTATTTTTCGCAGGTCTTTATAATATGGCACTAGGTATTTAAAACATATTGTAAACCACTAGTTATTCCAATTATCTTGCTATTTTACAGACTAAGAACACTTTCACTTTATTTTGATTTTACAGAAGAAAAAATTGAAATGTCAAAGAAATCAAGTAACTTTCTGGGTCTGGGTTACCTCACTCAGCGTGATTATTTCTAGTTCTATCCATTTGTCTGCAAGTTTTATGATGTTATTATTTTTTAACAGCTGAGTATACTCTATTGTGCTAATGTACCACCTATAACCATTCCTCATTTGAGGAACATCTTGGTTGTTTCCAGTTTCTGGCTATTATAAATAAAGCTCCTAGAAACCTAGTTGAACAAGTGTTATTGGGGTAGGATGGAGTGTCCTTTAGGTGCCCAGGGGTGGTGTAGCTGGGTCTCGATACTTCTGAGAGAGCATTATATCAGTTTCTAAAGTGGCTATACAAGTTTGCACTCTCACCACAGTTATTTTGGTAGACTGGGGGGCGGGAGGTAAGATGGGGACAGAAACAGGAACAGTCAGGCAGGGAAAGGATGGCAGGAGAGAGGACTGGGAGAGTCAAATGAAACTGTAGGGAAATTTCGGGGCAGGGTAGAAATCTTGTGGAATGGAAACTCCCAGGACTCCATTAGGGTGACCCTAGCTAAGACTCCTAGTAATGGGGGATACAGAACATGAATCAACCATTGCCTATAATCAGGCAAGATGTCCAGTGGAGGATTTAGGACACCACAAAACCTTTGACCTATAATTTGTCCTGCTAGCATGATGTGCTGGGGTAAAGGTGTCACAGAAATTGTGAAAGTGGCTAACCAATGACTGTTCCAGCTTGAGACAACTGACAGGGAGTCCACCCCTGACATTGCCTGGAGGACCAGAAACCAGAGGTCAGATAGCCCAGAGACCTAGGATAGAACCAAATATGCCTGGTGCACGCACACGTGTACACACACGTACACACACACACACACACACACACACACACACACACACACATCATTGATATGATACCTAATAATATTTCTCTACTGTATTTATAGATTAGTGCCCAACTCATTTTGTCATTAGAGAGGTTTCATCCAGCAACTGATGGAAACAGATGCAGACACCCACAGCCAAACATTAGGTGTAGTTTAGAGAATCCTGCTGAAGATGGGGAGGAGGATTGTAGGAGCCAGATGGGTCAAGGACACCACAAGAAAACCTACAGAATTAAATGCTCTGTGAGCATTGGGGCTCACAGAGACTGGAATGACAATCAGAGAGTCTTCATGTTTCTAACCTAGGTCCTCTGTGTGTATTTTATAGTTGTGTAACTTGATGTTTTTGTGGGACTCCTAACAGAGGGAGCTGGGGCTTTTTCTGATGCTTTTGCCTGCTTTTGGAACCCTCATCCTCATATTGGGTTGCTTCATCCAGCCATAATGAGGGGTGTGTGTGTGTGTGTCTAATCTTATTACAACTTGATAAGCCATGTTTGGCTGATGACCCTTAGAGGCTTGTCCTTTTCTGAAGGGAAAGGAGTGGATGGGGAGGGAGATGGTGAGGGGTGATAGAGGAGGTGGGGGGGGGGTGGAGGGAGGGAAGGAAAAACGCAGTCAGGATATAATATATGAGAGAATCAATTAGTAAAATAAACAACAATACTGATGATAACAATGAAATGTCATCTCTCTGGTCTTCTTCAGTGATGCTGATCTAGTCTGTTTTTTTGTATGCATACCAAAGACTGAAAAGCAGAGGACTGGAGAGATGCCTCAGTGGCTGAGAGTGCTCGCTGCATTGGCAGAGGATCCATGTCTAGTTCCAAGCACTCACATGGAAGTTCACATCTATCCATAAATGCTGTTGAAGAGATGCCCTCTTCTGGCATCTTGTAGGCACAAGGCATGCATATGGATGACACACATACATACATGTAGGTACAAACTCATACATATCAAAACAAATTTTAAGGAGCTGTTTTAAAAATTAAAAGTAATTTTTAAATGTAATCTATTTTTGGTATTGAGGATTGAGTAGAGTCTTGTTCATGCTAAGCACTTGACCACCTATTTACATTTTTCAAGGCAAGGATTTCCACTGTAAGGAAGCTGACAGTCACTAAAGGATGTTCAACACTAGTCTAAAAAGGTAGAAATTAGCCTACAGCCAACAAAGCCTAGGGGAAGTACAAGTATTTTTATTCTCTTCTACTATTTGATTAGTATTATAAGTTGTTGCAGCTAGAGACGTGGATCAGCAGGCATTGTCCTTGTAAAGGACTAAAGTCGGTAGTTCTTAACACCCATAACAGGTAGCTTAGAGCTGCCTGTAAAGTACCAGGGGTGAGGTCTAACACTATCATCTAACAGTTTTAGGTACTTGTACTCATGTGAGGTATTAGTGATGGCTTTTACTTCACTTGCTAAATAAACTTTCAAGTTACTGATCCATTCTTTCAACCCAATCTGACAAGAACTTGTTTTTACTTCCTACCTCTTAATGTCTCAGCTTTACCTTCTATCCTAGTATCAATTGATAAACTATAGCACATGCCTTCTCTTGGATGACCAGGACCCAAGATATGTTCCCTTGGAATAAAATACATTTTACCCTTTGTAAGGGTAAATTTTCTTTACCCAAATTCAAAGTTTTCTTTGTAATTTAACCACCTAAACATGAGATCTGGATATTACCACATGAAATTGTGTGTGCATGTATGTGTGCACACACAATTGTGTGCAGTGGTCTTTACCATTGTGGTTAAGAAAAGCATTTATGGCTGGGCATAGTAGCGTGTAGGAAGAATACCTGTCTGTCTGTATGCAGCACCTGACAATAATAATAAAACTGATGGCCTATGGCCTTTAGGTAGAAAACAGAAGGCGAGTTATCATTCTGGGATAGAGGTAGGGGGAGATCCAACTGAGAAAATGTGAGGAGACAGACACATGGTACCTGAGAACAGGTAACCAACCATGTGGCAGAATATGGGTCAAAATAATTAGGTTATTTTAGTTATGATCTATATATAGAAGAGCCTAGTTATATGGCCAAGGGATCTGTAAATATATTTTGCATCTGAGTCTTATTTCTGTGAGCTGGGCTGGGGCTGGGCAGAAGAACCAGGACCGAACGTCTATAGTAGTGCACATCTTTAGTCCCTGAACTCAGGAGGTACAGACAGGTGGATTTCTAGGAGTTCAAGGTCAGCTTGGTCTGCAGAGTAAAGTCTAAGCCAACCAAAGTTAAATACTTAGACCCTGTGTCTTAGTTAGGGTTTCCGTTGCTGTGAAGAGGCACCACAACCAAGGCAACTCTTATAAGGAACATTTAATTGGGGCTGACTTATAGGCTCTGAGGTTCAGTCCACTATCATCATGGCAGTATCCAGGCAGGCATGGTACTGGAAGAGCTGAGAGTTCTACATCTTGTTCCGAAGGCAAACAGGAGAAGACTAAGTTCTAGGTAGCTAGGAGAAAGGTCTCTCAAAGCCCACCCTCACAGTGACACACTTCCTCCAATAAGGCCAAACCTCTTAATAGTACCACTCCTGAGGCCAAGCACAGTTAATCTACCACACCCTGTCTCAAAAACCATACCAAACCAAACCAAACCAAACCAAGGGAAAAAACCAACAAAATAAAACAACCAAACAAAAAAGCATTTATAAATTTTTTTTATCAAAAAAAAAAAGGCATAAATGTAACTTACTTGTCTTATGTAGCCACGGCTCAGGCAAGACTAGGTTTTTTGAGGGGTGGGAGGTGGGGAAGAGAACTAATGTATTTGGTCATAGAGAAAATACTTCAATTTATTAAGTAATTGTCACTACTACTGTGCTATTACATACAAACATAACATGCACACATACATGTCCTACATACATACACAAAACACATAACTGACATATCCTTCACTGAGAATGGCAACTCTAAATGAAGGTTCTAGCACGGTGACAATGGGTGTATTTTCAAGGGGAAGCTATAGTCTTATTTTAGAGATTTCTAGGCTTGTTATATTAATTTATTACTTATATTTATTATTTATATCAAAACCACTAATTCTGAACAACAGTGAAGACAGGGTCAAAACTAAATCCCTTTGTATATACTTTAACTATATGCAAACCAATTTTAGCTTCTGTATTGCTTTATTTCTGAAATAGCCTTTTATTTACAACATTAACATCAGAAATGTAACCAAAGTAAGATTCAATTCAAGAGATTGAGACACACTACCTGGTTTCTAATCCCACATTCTTTTCCACGTTTTACCTCTGTAAACTAGACAATCCTGCACCCTCCCACAAAAGCACTGAGATCATACTGGCTGACCCAGCTAACACAATACACGAAGTGGTCAGTGATCCAACTCAATGTCCAAATTGTTCAATAAACATTCTTAATTGCCCCCCTCCCTCAGCCCACTGCAGCTCTTTTAGAGCAATATGGCTGTTGACCTTGATTTATCTCTCATTTACCAGATGGGCAAAGTCTGACTAAATTGAATAAGCTCTTAAAAAAAAAACAGTGCCATTTTAGAAGGGTCAGTTGGTTTCAAACAAAGGCTTTTCGTTCAGTAAGCAGGTCCCATAGAGATACTTCCTCCAGGGATAAGCCAGTGTTTCCTGCTGGGTTCCAGCATACAAAGGGGCAAAGGAAGTGTTAAGTTAATGCACACACTACTGGTGCACTGTAGTCCCTGGGGTGCCTAACTTCTGACAGAACACAGAGATTTCTGTACACTGCTAGGCCAGCATGTTTTAAGATTTTTGTTATGTTATACTAGTTGCAGGGTAATATGTTTAAGAACACTCAGTGAAATCCAGCCGATTCTTTTGTCTCCACAGCCATCTGTCTTGTCACGTCCTTGGTCACTTTTCATACTCCGGTCTCTCTGGCAGTCCACCTGCTGCCGTCTTTGCCTGTAGGCCCTCTCCAACTGGATCTATATGTGGTCATTAAAATAATTTTTCTCAATTCATCTCACAAGAGAATTTGCTTTTCAGGAAGTTCACAGTGACTCCCTATTTATCAAAGCCCCAAATACCTTGGTGTGTGTGTGTGTAGATTATTCCCCAACTACAGTCCATTTCTTTTGTATGCTCACAAAGAGTCTACAGATGCTTGACAGTATAGCTCACTGACTGGTGTTACTCCACAACCATAATGTAGATAAGTCACAATGCCAAGATTCTAATAGTTTGGAAAGATCTGTTAGGACATAGGCAATTATCTATTATTACAGTCTTTTCTTCTGTGGGTTCTGGTAGTGGCATTTTCTATAAGGTATTTCAGCCCCAAAATACTGGCACAGAGGCTTACAAAAATATAAATTTTTATAATCAGGGTATCCCTTTTCTAAAATAATTATTTAAAAGACTGAAAGTTTTCAGATTTTAGATTTATTTTTCTGGTGGGGGAAGTTGGGGATATTCACAGATACGTAAGATAACTTGAGGATAGGACCCAAGTTTAAGTACAAAATTCAGTGATGCTTCTTTTAAGCATATTTGGTACTTAAATAATTACACACACACACACACACACACACACACACACACACACACACACACACACACACGAGTTTCAAGGTATAGAATTTTCAACTTGGGCATCATGCCAGAGCACAAGTGATAGATTTGTGAGCATTTCCTATTTTGGAATTTTAGGTTAGGGATGCTCAACATGTATGCCAGTGTATGTATATGAAAACCTTACATATATATACACGACAATCCTACAAATAAAAGAAGTAAAAGAATACAGTAAACATGATGTTATATAATCCCAAACACTTGTAATGTTTAAATAAAAAAACAAAACCATTTAGTACACTCACTATACTACATTCTACACCAACTAAATAAAGGGAGCAGCTGCTTCAGTGAGAAGACAATGTAAATGTCCCCTTTATGAGAGACTGCAGCCAGCCATGTGTGACATTAACGAATGCTAGGCCACAGTCATATAAATTAAGTCCATAATCATAGTGTTTGACTTTAACTATTTAATCAAAACAAATAAAAGGAACCAATATATTTTAATTATTTCAAGTTTGTAACTGAAAATAAAGGGATGCATGAGTAATGTCAGGACCAGTTAACAGAACAACAGCTTTCTTCTGTGTGCATTCATGTGTGCGTGTGCTCAGTGTGTTCCTGCAAAGGATACTGGAAAACTGAGAACCAAAATGACATCTACTTTCTCTGCCAGTTTTTCTAAGTAGCCTAAAAATAAATCTATGGGAAAGTTCAAAGACCAGAGTAAATTAGTCTAATTAAAAGGTATCATGGGTCATGGGGGAAGTTCTGCATAAATATTCTTTGGGATGTAGAAAGGAATATTGTGTGGAGTATCTCACTTATTTTTTCTTTTGGATTTTTGAGATAGAGTTTCTCTGTGTAGCCTGGTTGTCCTGGGACTAGTTCTGTAGACCAAGCTGGCTTCAAATTTGGGAATCCACCTGCCTCTGCTTCCCAAATGTAATGTGTAACCCAGGCTGGCCTAAGACCTTGTAACTCTCCTGCTTCCTCCATTGTCAGCAAATCCTACTGGCATGCGTCCTCACAACTGGCACATCCCACTTTTACAGGGGAAGATGGAAACTGAGGATAAGCTCTTCTTATTAGAATTGCAATACTGACAACAGCAGTCAGCATGTAGACAATATATCATCAGTAAGTACACAGCATGTCAGGCATGTACCACTGCTATCTTTTTCGATTCCCCACTACTTTATAAGGAATCACCATTCCTACTTTACATACAAGGATATTAATCTTCTGTCTTGCTCTTGGTCTATGCCATACTCTTAAGTTGTGAAAGATCTGAACTTGGACTCATCAATGGCTGACTGAAAAATCTGTTTCCTTCTAATTTACCTTCTTCAGAAGTTCTCGATTCTTTTTACTATGATTTGGGATATCTTTCAAATTACAGACACTTGAGTTACACTCCTATACATGCTAGCAAATGTGAGCTAGAGCTCAAACAGCTCCGTTTTTAAGAGGCAGATTGGAGGGCTGGACTCTCGACACTGGTTGAATGGCCTCCTAGCATGGGTGATGCACTGGGTTAGAGCTCTACCACTACAAAAATAAAAAAGAGGTGGAAGGTGGAGGAGGAAGTAGAAGGGAGGGGAGGAGGAGCAGGAAAGAGATAACAACAACAGAAGTAGTTTAGGTGCTTCTGATGTGCACCAAAGAAGGAAACATGTACTTAGAATTAGACTTGGGGGGGAGTGCATAATGTTTTAGAAACATCATTGTGCAAAATAGCTGTGCATAGCTTCAGAACAGACCTAATTCTAACAAGTGTGTGCGAAAGGCTTTCCCTGTATGAACATCACAGTGTGCTTACACTCACTAGACAATGCCAATTTATATTGACTACTACTAAGTATCCGTCACTGACAGAAAACACTAGGCACCATTATTTAACTTGTTCTTCTGCAAATTTCTTTTTACTGTATTTTGCTGGCACACATTACACCTACCCATTCTCTGTTGGTGAGATCCCTGAGTGTATGAAAGGGTTATTCTAGTGTAAGAAATACAAAAGCACCCTGACTCCAGAAAAACATCAGTAGGGACTGACAATATTCCAACTGATAATCACAAAAATATATAATTTATAGACAGAGACACAGACACACACACAGTCACTTGCCCATACATGCGTGTACACCATACATACTTAAAATTTTTGTTCTTGTTGGTTTTTTTAAGTGTTTTTGAGACAGGGTTTCATGTAGTTCAGGATGGCTTTGAACTCTCAATGTAGCTGAAGATGACCTTGACTTGACCATAGTGCCTCTACTTCCAGAATGCTTAGATTGTAGGCAAGTGTCACCATGCTTAAGATATATGGTGCTGGGGATTGAATCCAGGGCTTCAGGAATGCTAATCAAACAATCTATCTGCCTAGCTACTTCCCAAGCCCAGTTAAGTGTTTCCAAAATAAATCTTTACCCCAAACTTAACCCCTACCTCATTTCCCACTCAGCCCCAACTGCAGGGCTAAATGAAGTTAAACTGGATAATTTTATCACACATAGAAAAATTTACAATAATTCTGAAAATCTATTCTAGAAAACACAGACAAAAGAAAAAACACGCAATACATTTTAGAAGACCTGCTTTCTTCTGTTTTTACCAGTCTGAATAGTATTTTGTTAATTCTTTAAAAGCCTGCACAAATATCCAGGCACCACCTATGTGCCTGCCTGGTGCCCACAGAGGCCAGAGGAGGGCACTGGATTCCCCTGGGACTGTAGTTACTGACAGTTGTGATCTACCATGTAGGAGTTGGGAATTGAACCTGGGTCCTCTACAAGAGGAACAAGTATTCTTACTGGATCAACTCTCCAGAAACAAACAAACAAACAAACAAACGGATTAAAAAATCAAATTAATCAAAATTATAGACTACATCCCTCAACATAAATACCCTATGAGATAGTCTACTGATACATAAAAGGAATTACACATCACAGATAAATAAGATTCATCTCAGTAGTAAAAATTAAATATTAGATTATTATTCTATGTAACTTTTCTATGAAGAGCTCAAAATGAAAACCTATGATATAAATTTACAGAAAAAATTCATTTCATAAAACACAATATCCATTGTAACAAAAATGACCAGTGTCCTGGGAATAAAAGGAATTTCTGCAAATAAACCAGGTCCCTTACTCAGCTATTACCACATGTTCCTCATTGTGAAAGCTGCCTTCACCTGCTAAGAGTAAGGCAACGGTGTTCCTGCTCTTATGTCCATTACATGTCTGACAGTGAAAAATGGAAACTATTAAAAAGTAACATGCCATTTGTATAAGACATGGCTATATAGTTGTCCATTTTTTCATAATTCTAAATGTTAAAAATATTTAAAATTACTAGTTGAAGATTTTAAGATACAAAGGCAACACATAAAAATCAACTGCATTTCTATATACAGGTAATATATTAAAGGACAGTAAAAGTACCTTTTAATAGGGCATGGTAGTGCAAGCCTACAGTCCCAGGCTAATGAGGCAGGCACAGTGGCATGTGTCTGTAAAGTTGTCATTTGACAGGCAGAGGAGGAAACACTGTGGGTTCATGGACAGACTGAGTAACACAGAAAGATCTGCATCAGCAAGTGTGTCCACACGGGGAAACACACACACACACACACACACACACACACACACACACACACACACACCACACCACACACACACACAACTGAAACATTAACAGAAGTTTAACCCAAATAAATGGAAAAACATACTATGTTCTTCATTTAGGAAACTCAACAAAGATGTCAGTTTTCCTCAAAATGATTCATAGATGTGCGAGAATACCAATGAAACTTCTGTCTTTTTATTAAACAATCTATCATAGGCATTTTCTATATGAACAAATATCTATAACATCAATCAATTTATATAGTTATATAGTTATTTACCCTAAGATTATTATTCACCCATATGTTTAAAGTGTTTCCAATATTTCTCTGCCATAAACAGGATATAGTATACATTCTTCTAATTTAATTTTTACACACATCTTTGTTTTTCTTAAGATAAACTGTTGGAAGTACAGCTTTTGATTTAAGAGATATATGTTACATATGGATAATATGTATTTCTATTTTTTCAATATACATTGTCAAAATATTACCTAGGAAAACATTTATTTTCACAATTGACTTAAACCTTATTTCCTCTGAGAAGCTTTCTTCAGTTAGAGCCTTCTCGTTGTTCAATCTGTACAGCTATTTGGCCTCATTAAATTATTATTATATTTATGGACTGTATAGGCAATTACTGCTTTAATAAGATTATGCCTGTAAGCGATCCACTAACTATGTCTTTGAGAAAATATTAGCGAGGAAACACTACATAGTAATAAACTGATAGGCTGTAAGGCTGGCATGAAAGGGTAAGGTAATAGATACAAGTGGGCAATTAGAGTTCCTATGGAAAGCAGCCTGTTCAGCATTCTTCGTGTGCCCATAAAAAGGCACTGGCTGCTCATGGAGACTGAATTTCCTGTATTATCTTTGGAATTAGTCACAAAATAAGTTTCCTGAAAATTCTGAAAATCATGTCTCCACTTATAAAAAATGAAATTTAAGAAAATCATCTGGTGAACAAAGAATCTAATAGTCATTTAGGATTCTCTATTGAGCCTTGTTCCCCTTGGGCATGAAATCATATACATTAATTAAGAATTATCCAAATTATGCATTTCTGCATTTGAAGTCACCCAAAAATTAATTAGCTAGTATCAGTCATGTCCACATTTAAGGATCTTTCAGTTAAGAAAAAAATTAATTATCTCTGTTAATGATGAAACTCACAGGACAGATAGCAATGGGCACTGTGACTGTGCTGCTATTTGATTTAGAAATTGCCTGCTGTTTATTGCCCAAATTTTATTTCTATACCCCAAGTATGTGATTTTAAAAATATGGCAGCCCATGTACTTCTAGACCCCTGCAGACGTTAAGCAAATGTAATAAAGAGGAGCATATTTTACATAACCATGTGTCAGACTAAATTTAGGCTAAGGCAGAATAAACACAACCCATATCTGATTTATATTTGACAAATACATGAATATAAGCTCCTGTTTTGAATGCCTACATGCTGTTTCCATGGCAACTGCATAAACACTCCACAACACACACTCATCTTCATCCTTTACATCCCATTATTTCCTTGTTTTCAATCTCAAGGGAAAGCCCGATTATTCCCTATGAAAAAAATCAATCAATGGTTTTCTTAATCAGTGGCATTTGAAGAGTATGTGGCCCAGTTCTTTTTATGGAAAAGCAGTTTCTACCAATGCTCTCCCTATGTGACAGAAGACAGGGAGTATAATACACAAGTACACATTACAATGAGTAACTTTGCAGAGAGAGTGTCCATTGGAAATTCACAGCAGGCTGACCCAAGGGATCACATACAGCTCCTATTTCTGTCTTGCACGTGCACACTATATAATGGAGACTCTGCTTTGGGGGAAACATCTTTCCTTCTTATGAATTTTGGTGGTCACAGAAGAAGTTCTTTCCCTAATTTTCTTATCTGATGTGATTTATATAAAATGGCTAGCAGCTAGAGGCAAGAAAAAGACTACTGACCTCAAAACACAACAGAGGAAGGACAGAGGGACAGGTATTGTAAGGTATCCTGAGACTTCTGATTTTTCTGCACAGAAAATGATTTAATTTGCAAATACAGAGAGCTTCCTGTTTTCTTTGGTAAGCTGGCTATGGCATCCTTGCCTTGTTTCAAATCTTAGGAAAGAAGCATGCAGATAGATGCTCATCTTTAAGTATGCCGGCTTTGAATGTATGTATGACCTTTGCCATCTTTAAGTATGCCGGCTTTGAATGTATGTATGACCTTCTTCTATTCCTGGTTTTCTGGGGCTTTTTTTTTCCCAATGAACTGACCTGACATGGTATCTAATTACTACTGTTATTGTTACTTAAGACAGGGTCTCATTCTGTATCTCAGGCTGGCTTTAAACTTGCAACAATCCCCCTGCCTAGTCCTTCCAAGTATCTGGGATTATAGACATGAGAAACCATGCCCCCAGAAATACCTAACTAATTTATTGAGATGGAGAATTGTGTTGATTTTTCCTGAAGATTAAAAGAACCTGTATTCTTGGGATAAAGCCCACTTAAGTATTACCACTTTTACTTACTGTTTGGTTAATTTTTTTTTACTATTTTCTTGAGGATTTCTTGTGCCTGTGTCTTTAGTTTTCTTTCTAGTAATCCATTTAACATGTTTATGTTACATTACTGACTTCATAAAATGAGTTGGAAAGTGGGGCTGGAGAGATGGTTTGGTACTTAACTATAATGCAGAGGACCAGTGTTCAGCTCTGAAGACACACATGGTGATTGACAGTAAGTAGAACTGTAGATCCAGGGAACAAGCACTCACTCTCTTCTGGCCACTATGGGCACCAGGCATGCATGTAATATACTTACATATATACAAGCAAATAATTTATATACACAAAATACATTTAAAAATGGGTTAAAAAGTGTTTTTGTCTTCTGTTAATTTGCATAGAGCTAATTATTTATTAAATATTTTATGGATTCAAATTTCTACTAAAAGGGAATTAAGCCTGGAATTGTCTTTAATAAAAACTTAATGTCAACATTAATTTCTTCAATACCTATAATACTCTTTAGGGTCTATCAAGAACTGCTTCCTTTTAAGGCTATTAATTTATGGGCATAATGTTTTGTTAACACAGTTCCTTTCTTTTCCTTTTAGATGTGTAAGAGCTGCACTAATATTTTCCTAGTCAGTATTTCAGTAATTTATGGCTTCCTTTTTTCATCAGTTGGACAAACGGGACAATTTATTCATCTTTTCAAAGAATCATCTTTTGGTTAATGTTATTGTTTTTCACTAACTTCAGTGATTTTTGTTCTTCATTCCTTCTTTGTTTGCTCTAGGTTTTATTTATTCAGCTTTTTCTATTTTCATAATATAAACACTTGAGTCCTTGGTTTGAGTCTCTTTCTCTCTGCTAATTAAGTACTTAAGCTTGAACTCTCACATCGCTTCAGCAATATCCCACAATTCTCAGATGCTGAGGTTTCATTTTCACAAAATTAAAAATATTTTATAATTTCCCTTTTGAGTTCCGCTTAGACCCGTGAGCCATTTAGAAGGACAGCTAGGGCTGGAATAATAGCTGAGTTGGTAGAGGGTTTATTGAGGACGCATGAAGCCCTGGGCTTGGTCATCAGCACTAAGAAGGCGGTGATAAGGCATAAGCCTCTAATTCCAACTCTCAGTAGGTAGAGGCAGGAGGATCAGAAAGTCAAGGTCAGCTTTGGCAAGGACAAGGCAGGGAAGCTCTAGGCCAATCCGGATTACAGGAGACTTTATTATCTACACAGTTAAGTTTTAGATACCGATTTACCAATGATTAATCCAATCATCTCCTGAGAGATACTCAGGTGGTATCCTTTTTTGGGATCTGATAAATATTCCTTCTATACACATTTGTGTAAAATGTTTGAGATCAGTTTTCCTTACTGTTTGATGCGTGCCAAACATTAAACCAGCAGTATCACATGGCACCTTCATACTTACCTTTCTGATAAAACACCAACCTTTTACATAATGACAAACATTTCATATTCCCATGAGCAATACATAAGGCTCCAGCTTCTTTATGTTCTTGCCAAAGTTTAATTTTTTTTTGTTTTCTTTCATCATACATCAAAAGGAATGAAAACTAAAGTATTTGTTATTATAGCTATTCTCAACCAGTGTGAAGTAGACTCTCACTCTGGCTGTTTTAGTTTTTGAATACCTGCTGGACAATTGGGGAGTGGAGGGAGACTGCATAAGTGTCCAGGAGTCTTGGTGCCTTTACATTCTTGGCAGATGTACAGTGGAATACAGAAGAAAAAGCAGGCAAGAAACCAATCTGCAAATAAAGATACTGATGGCATTTCCTCCTCTTTGCATCAAAACAAAAGTTCTGTGTCTTGTATCCCTTCCGGTCACAGGTGTGCACTGACCTATAATAAATCATTAGTGTCTGCTATAGTGCCTAAATGGTTTTTCCCTTTTAAACTGCAAACCAACAGAAGGAAACAAAACTCAGGCTTGACTCCAAGGAAAACAAGTTTCTTTAGTGATAAGCTTCTTTTCATTTTTATCACTGATATTTTTATATGGGTTTTGTTGTGATGAGCAAGTACCAAATTGTTATTCTTTAAAACGTACAGCCCAGAATGATATTTTTTCCCTCCTTTATGTAGCTGCTAATACCCATATTATTAGGGTTAGAAATGAAGATTGCTTAACTGCAAGCATGTTTGCAGATCTGCAGTTTCTCACCATTTAAAAACATGGAAGATGGGGTAGAGAGATAGCTCAGTGATTATAAGAGCTGGCTGTTTTCCCAGAGTACCTGGGTTCATTTCCTAGCACCCGCATAGTGGCTTACAACCATCTGTAACTCCACAGTGCCCCACACAGGCATCATGCATGCACATGGTGCACAAACACAGATGCAGGGAAAACACCTATACACATAAAACAATGAAAGAGAAACATTTAAAACTAGAGACTGAATTTCCCTTCCGGGTAGAAATAAGCAGTCTCTGCACTTAACTGCGTTCCTCCATCACTCATACGTTTAGACATATTTCAACTGTAATCAACTTCAACATTTGCTTCTTGTTACAGTTGGCACACTGAATCAAATGATGAACGTGTGTTCTCCACATCCACACTAATCATCTCAGTCACAACTGTTACCCGTCCTGCCTTCCGCCAGCCTCCTCACCAGCGTGAGGCACTTCCAAAACAACTCCAAACAACAACAGAACACTATCAAACCAACCAAGTCAAATCCACAGAACTGTCCAGAGAAACCTGACCAGTTTCAGGGTCATTTTACCATGTTATCCTCACAAGGGGAACTGTTCCCAGACAGCGTGACGAGAGTGTTACTGCGCAGTACTGTTCTGCACTGCGTTGCTGGGCATGCAAGCATAGAGACAGGCTTTCTCCATGATACAGTCATTTCTTAGTAATTTACTCTACTGGGAAGTATTTCTGTGGCAATTATTCCAAAAGTAAAGAATTTTAACAACTTAAGAGTGGCTACATGTTAACAAAAATCTAGAAAAATACATCTGAAAGTAAAGAATGATAGCCGCATTCTTCTAAAACACAGGATTTAAGGTATCAGTGGCACACTAGTTAGCAAGAACAAAGCTGTAACTCAAAAAAACATCTCCACTATTAACTGAACATCACTGAAGTCCTGGTTACATTTGTATATAAAATAACATTTCTTTTATAATATTTATAGCACAAACTGGATGCAAACATTTTAAAATTCTTTAATGTTATAAGGAATGTAAAATTGGCCCCAGATCTGTTACTCAATATTAATTGACATTTCAGTGATTACCTTTCACAACTGTCCAGTTAACATAATAATCAATAAGTACACATACTGAGTATGTTTAAGCTATTGAGGAAACAAAAAGACTGATAAAGTAAAACAGATGTTTCAGAAAAAACAACTATACATTTTTCAAGAGAGTTTTGCCTATTTGCATCAAGAATGCTGCTAATTGCAAGATTGTCTCACATGTGCAACTAGGTACGAAAGAAACAAGTCCAGTTGAAATCTTTACAAAGTAGAATAAGCCAAGGTGGACTCATGGCTAAGAGTTCAGGGTATAAAGTCAGGACAGCCTACTTCTATCTTTAGTCATCTGATAATGATCAATTCAATTAACTTCTTGAGGATAAGTTTCCCTGTAAAAGCAAAATGGTACTCTTCAATAAACCCTAAGTCAAGCAGGGTCAGGAGAGTTAAGCATAACACACATGTCACAGAATCAAAACTTAGATCTCTCCGACATTCTAAGTTGACAATATTTTAGTACTTGGAAGAAAGGCTTTTGACAGGTAATTAGGTCAAGAGGGTAGTGTCCTGATTAATGGATTAGTGCTCTCAGACAAGGAAGGCTAGAACCCTGTTTGTGCCTTCTAGGACACAGTGACAAGAAACCATTCATGAGCCAAGATACATGCTCTCACAAGACTCTAGTCCATAAGTGCCTTTATCACAGACTCTAGCCTTCAGAAACATGAGAGACAAATTTCTCTTGTTTCTAAGTCATCTAGAGAATGGCATTTTCTTAAAAAACAAAAAACAAAAAACTCTAAAGCAGCATATGCTGGTTTGAATAAAATGTCCTCAATGTGCAAAGAGCGAATGATTTTGGAACACTCAGTACTAAATGGGATGCCTTCACCACATTCCTTCCCTCAGGGCACAGGGAGCTATGCAGGAGAGGAGGCAGAAAGATTCTGAGCAATAGGGAAAGGATGACTCCAAGGAATCAATGTGTTCTAGATACCACAGGACTAATGCACTGCTGAACTCACAGACCGAGGCAGCAGGAACAGCGTCTGCACAGGTTCAAGCCAGATGGGGTCCTAGTACTGAGAGGGGAAGTGGACACAAGTTCTCACCCCTAAATAAAAAGCTATCTCCAACTGACATCTACTTGGAAAGGAAATATTAGTTTTCTCCAGCAGGGTCTCACTAGGCATATTAGCCACATTTAAGAGTAGGCTCCATGCCTAGAAGTAGGTAGCCAATATGAAACAAACTCAGGTATTTTTGTAGACTTGTCTCACAATGCTTTGTTTGGACATTTTTTTGTTTTACTAGCATTTTGCTTGTATACTATGGTTTCTGATTTTGTGTTGTTAGACTTTGTGTGTGTGTGTTTGTGTATTGCTTTTTACTATAATTATTCTGATTTTTATTTGCCTGTTTGTTTTCTAAAACGCTGGAGAAAGGTACGTTAAGGAGTTGGGAGATGAGGAGGTGGCGAAGATCTGAGAGCAGATGTTGGAAGGGGAAATTGATCAGAATATATCGTATAAAGATTTTTTTTTAAATTAAAATCCCATCATCTCTGGCATTTGAATATTTGGTCCCTATTGATGGTGCTGGCTGGGGAAGGCTAAGGAGGTGTGGCTTTGTTGGAGGCGGCATGTCATGGAGGAGGGCCTTGAGAATTCAAAGACTGCTATTTCAAGGTTTTTTCCCAATAATTCCTATTGGTGGTTCAAGATGTGAGGCCTCAACTTCCTTTTCCTGCAGGCACGCCTTTGCTCTGCCAGCATGGACACTAAGCCTCTGCAGTCATAAGTCCAAATAACTCTTTTTATATGAATTGTCTTCAACAGGGAGTTTTATCACAGCAATATAAAAGTAGCTAACACACAGCATATTAAGGGATAATCTCAATGCTTGCCATCCCATAAATATTCAGTAACACACTAATTACTATTATTATTTTAAGTTGTTTTGACTGAGCAAATTAAACATGGGCTTCCCTCTATATGGATGGTTTTCCTAATTTTAGGTACTGCAGTGGATGCTTCTGAGGCCTATTAAACATGACAAGTGTAAGGTCAAGTCTAAGTCAAGCTAAAGCTGTTCAGTGTACTTTTTCCCATCTATAAGGACCACAGCCTACAGCTAATGAAATGAACTTAAAACCAGACTTGACCTAAGCATGGAAGTTAAGCTTGACTTAACCTTAATATTACATAGCTAGAATGTCACCCTTACATTTTATCTTCTAAAGAAGAGGCCATGATAGTTCAACTAAAGATCTAAGTTTCTTATGATTGTTTGATTCTAAATTTGAACAACTAAATCTTGTTCAAGTCTTTTTAGACTGTATTTTTGCGACATCTGGCTTAGATGATAACATATAGATGTAGATGGTTCTTTATGTACCTCCTGGACGTGGGACACAACTTCAGCAATGGGCTAGGTAGAAGAAGCAACACACGCTCATGCTTTACTTTGTAGAGAGTGAAGTTTTAAACTCTTCCCTATTACTATTTTACCCACGATAGCAAATTCAGTAGTTTATAACATGCCAACTAATGGCTAGAAAAGTACAATTGATACTGTGAATTTAATGATCCTGCCCAAAGTTAGTGAAAAACATTGAGAAATAGATTTAAATGACATTAGGAATTCTAAAAAATATGGTCAACATACTATAATAAAACCTGACAACATTGTATGGTTTTAGTTTGGTAATAAGAATTATTAAAGATTATAGGAGTAGATAGGCTAAAAATATAATAAGCTTACTTTATTAATGGAGACTTCATTGCTTTTCATGCATTTTTACACCTGAATGCGTGAACACTGAGTACTTCAATCTCTGCTGTGTTTGAAAGGTTGCTCCCTAGAATGCAAGGGTTTTGTTTGTTTGTTTGTTTGTTTGTTTGTTTGTTTTTAATAGTGGCAGAAGACCAGAAAGAATTACCTAGACATTTACAAAGCAATGAATGTGACTATGTGGCTATGAAAGACAAGATGACAGAAAAGCTCTAATTACAAGTAGAATTGAAGAATGTTTTAAAATCTTTCTTTTTAAATCAGTGCAGGAAATAGTAATTAGAATACCTATTCATGCTTTGGTACATTATTCCTGAATCTAAACAATTTCCTTAAAACAAGTCCTACGTATCTTGGAATCATCAGGACTAGTACATACTATAGGACTAGTACATACTACAGGACTAGTACATACTATAGGACTAGTACATAATCTAGGACTAGAACATACTATAGGAATAGTACATACTATAGGACTAGTACATACTATAGGACTAGTACATAACCCAGGACTAGTACATAACCCAGGACTAGTACATACTCAGGACCAGTACATAATTCAGGACTAGTACAGAATCCAGGACTAGTACATAGTACAGGACTAGTACATAATCCAGGACTAGTATATAACCCAGGACTAGTACATACTATAGAGCTAGTGCATAATCCAGGACTACTACATACTCCAGGACTAGTACATAATCCAGGACTAGTACATACTCAGGACTAGTACATACTACAGGTCTAGTACATAGTACTGTCCATTGATTAGCTCTTCACATTCCCTGCATTTTACAAAATGGAAATAGATGTAGTCAATTATTCTCATTTACTAATACACAGTACTCAAGCAAGCAAATGGCTACCACTCAAAAGCAAATGACAACCAGTGACAATAAAAGTTACAGTTTGGGGTTAGAGAGATAGCTCAGTTGATAAAGCATTTGCCTTGTAAGCACGAAGATGTACATTCATATCCAGAGTGTCCACATAAATGCTACATAGGTGTAAAAGCCCTCTTGTAGTAGCAGAGCTTGGGAGTTAAACAGAAGGCATATGAATAGCCTGGCAAGATCTGGGATCAACTGAGAACCTCTACTTCTGGTAGTTCATTTTAACTACCAACTAACAACACAACTTAGAATCACCTGGGAAGACAGTTTCTGGAACTGTCTAGATCAGGCTAGCCTGCGGTCGTATCTTTGGGGCATTATCTTGACTACATTAACTGAGGTAGAAGACAGAGGCACCCGCTATGGGCTAGCACTATTCCCTAGGCAGGGAGCTATCCTAAATGTGGAGAATGTAAGCTGAGCTGAGCATATGAATGCGTGCATTCATTCCCTGTGTGCTCTTCCTATGGATGTGACTAGCTACTTCAGGTTCCTGCAATGAGAGACTCTACCCTGGAACTCACAGCTAGAAATAAACCATTTCTCCCTTGAGTTGCTTTTGCAAAAGAAATGTCTCAGTCCATAAGGAGAGGAGTGCTGAGGAAGATCCCTGATGTCAACCTTGGGAATACATTCACAGATACATACCACACACACACATATGCACACGTATGCACATGTATGCACAGATCACACACAAATACCAGAAAAAGCTGTAAACATGAATCTTTATAAACACGCATTCAAACAATTTTGGCCCAAGATCAAGAGTTAAGCAACTCATTACCCCAAGTCTTCCCAAATGTGTGCTCAGCCCTGCCTGCCACCTAACAGGCTTTTAAGTATGGAAAGGAGAAGAATGCTCACAGTGTCTTCAAAAAGAAATACTGTTTCTATTCTGGATGTTCATGCCTTTCCTTTTCAATTCCTGAACTTCTTTTTTTCTTTTAAGGTAGAAAGGGCCAAAAAAGAAACTAAATATGAAATTAGAATTTCAAACATAAAAGAACAAATCTGATATAAAGTAAGGAAACTAAAATGTAACTCAGAAGACAACTATCTATGGAAGGAACTACTAAATCCTTCGGGCGCTGAGCTTCCCTTTTGTCGAGGGAGAGCATACTTGGTGAAGGGTGGGTGACAGACGTACAGACCATATTGCTCTTCAAGTGGCTTCTGGTTCTTGCTGAGAAGCAGGAGTAAAGCCTCGCAATCCTTCTAAACAAGCAGGAAGGACCAACTAAGCCCAACTCCCTTACGCTGTAAGATTAACAGGGTCTTCCACAGTTAAACTTAGGAAGGAGTCTTTCAAGTGCTCTAAAACGCTCGTGGAACAACACGATAGGAGGATTATGGTTACCATTTAATGCTGAAGCACTTCCTTCATTCTGGTGAGCAAGGTAGTTTGGCAGCAAGTGCTACATCCCTTTACAGTTTCAAAGTGATTCAAATCTTCGTATGATGAATGTCCTTTCTTCCTTGCCTCTCATTCCTATATTCTGAAAGTACCGATGTTTACTGTAGGAGAGAGAGAGAGAGAGAGAGAGAGAGAGAGAGAGAGAGAGAGAGAGAGAGAGAGAGAAACCATGTTAAATAAAAGGCAGAGGAATTTCAAATACATTGCATTTGTTTCTTTGCCCTTGGATATTCTGAATTTTACCCTCATTCAGCAATCACGAATAATCTAATTAACTTAAGATTTAACCTTCTTATTTAGGTGGAAACTAATACAACCTCACACACCTGAGAACTCCCCTGTCATACTTAACAAAAAACAAGTTATCTTTAAGAACCAAAATACTGATGACAAAGATTTTTGAAAATGTTATTTGATTGTCCTTAAGACTCGTTTTACAAGAAACATGTGGCTATCTATTGAATGGGAAATATTTGTTCCAGCTATCTCCAAATGAGAATATTTAATTAGCCAGTTAGCAATGTGAAATTTAAGCATAAAATATATTTATGAACAAGCTGAAAATAGTTATAAAAATTAACATTTTTTTAAAAATCCACTTCTGACTCTTGGGCATTCAATTTAAGAATTCTAAACTGGCCAAATCCCCAGTTTGGTTTTGGCACAACACTCATAAAAAAGTGACTAGAAGAGAAAGTGAAAGATGACCATTATTACTCTAAAATGATTCCTGGGGATTGAGAGATGGCTCAGCCGTTAATGGATAGGCTCGGAACCAAAATATAAAAAGATTTCTGATTATGCTTACATAGTATAAAATTAAATCCTTCAATACATTTTAAAATTTAAAAAGCACTTTAAAAAAAAAGAGAGAGGCTTTGGAGCATAGCTCTATCAAAAGCTATCTAAATTGAACACAGCTGTGGTACTCTTAATGTTTTACAGTGTTTAAACATTCATGTGGATGTAAGGATTACCAAAATATGTAAGTCTTGAAGAATGGTGACAAAATTATTTAGTTGTCTTTCCACTGTAAGTCCTTAGAAAAGAAAAATGTACTTTAGGCAACTTTTAGTTTTAAAATCAAGTATAAAAAAAGTACTCAGTGACAGAAAAGTAATTCCCCAAGGACAGGTGTTGGCTGCTCTTTCAGTACCTGACTAAAAGCCCCCCAAATTATTTCTGCTGAATAGCTTATTCTTGAACTTGCTGATGACCAAGTATAATAGACATAAAATGAAAGCATAAAAGGAAACTGTGTTTAATTCAATCTTCTCATTTTAAATGTCTGATCTGTAGATATGATATAGCTAGGGCCTTAAATCTTTATGCACTCTGAAACTTGACTCTTAATGGAGAGTTTAGTCTCCATTTATACTTCATTTAAATTCATTTAAATTCTGAAATGCTTGGGTGCAAAATGTTTTACCATTTAAATGTTTCCTATTTCTATTGTTTCTGTCCCTTGTTAGTTTTGTTTATCTTTCATTGCCTTGATTTCAATAAAATATTTCTCAGTGCTTTAATTTAACAGCTTAGAGATTACAATATGTATTCTCAAATTATCACAGTTTAAAGTTATTAACAAGCAAATAAGAATCTTGAAATATCACCCATATACTGTAATTCTCCCTTTGTATACTGTAATCATATATTAACCTGCTATATACATTATAAAACCACAGTCAACTGTCTTTTATTTATTTTATTTACTTATTACTTGAGAGGTTTCGTCTCTTTTATAGCACCACCTTTCAATCTAATACTACTTACTGTCTCTTAGTTTAAAAATTCTCAGCATTTTAATGGTATACTTATATTGACGAGGGACTACCTAATTTTTCACTTGTCTGGATTTATATTTGTTTTATCTTTATTTTCAAAGAACACATTGACTGAAAACAGATTTCTGAGGTGAGAACTTTTAAAGCTGGGTGGTGCTTTACGTAAGAATCTGAGATAAAACTTTAAGGCCTGAGTCTAAGCCTAGCCTTGGTAACACACGGAGAGCCTGGGGCTGCAGGGTACAGCTGCGGAGCAGAAGTTACACAACTTCTTGTGGAAGTTCTGGCTCCTTTCCTTCACCTTTATTGGAGAGGTTGGATGTAGAGGTCAAAGGAGAACCTGCAGGAGTCTGTCCTTTCTTTCTAGCTCATGGGTTCCAGGGATTAAACACAAGTCTTCAGGATTAGCAGCAAGTTCCTCTAACAACTGAGATGTCCCACAGCCCTATTTCAAGTTTCTTAACCACACTTAAAATAGCTGATTTTTAAGTTACTGTTAACTGACCTCAACATCTAGATTTTTTCCCTCTTATATGGTAATTTGTCTGTCTCATCACATGTGACCTGGAACAGTATGGATAGTGTGCTGCAGTCACTACAGACTCTATCTTTCTTGAATGACGTTCACTTCTCTGCTGACATGAAGTTAAATACTGAGCTTCTAGAAACTGAAGCCTTGTTTTATCAGGGAGGCTAGGTTTCAGTTTTCCCCTTAATTCTGGGATAACTCCTTAAAGCCTTGGAGATAGCACTTACTACTAAAAACAGAACAGCTTTGAGCTTGAATTGGAAAATCTGTTGTTTTTTAAAAACAAAAACAAATAATCAAACCATCTCTAACTTTGAAGGACCCAAACTCCAAATCTGACCAGAAATATCTACTCAACAGCTTCCACTATAGATGTAATTTCCACTAGACCTTAGGAGTGTCTTCTATTACATGTGAAGTTAAGGGTCAGCCAATGATGTAAAAGGAGTATAATATATGTAGGTTTTGAGGCTTCCTGCTTTCTGGGGATTTCCAGCACCAAATTCTAGAGCTTGCAGAGAGTTGTACAGGAGTAACCTACAAATGTAGAGTTAAATTTTTTATTGTGTAATTGTATATTGTGATAACACCGTTTTAGAAAATATACTCTAGAACAGTCGTTCTCAACCTTCCAAAGGCTGAGACCTTTAGTACAGTTCCACATGTTGTGGTGGGTGACCCCAAACCAAACTTTGCTACTGTCATGAAATGTAATATAAGTAGTTCTGGAGATAGAAGTTTGCCAAAAGGATCGCAACCCACAGATTCAGAGGTAATGGGTCACAAAGTATTCAGAGGTAGTGGGTCACAAAGTTAGTAAGTTACTCTTAAATCATCCAGGGAATAAACTATTTTTATAACTCTCTTTCTCTTTCTCTCTCTCTCTCTCTCTCTCTCTCCCTCTCTCTCTCTCTCTCTCTCTCCACACACACACACACACACACACAGACACATATATGTATACACACACATACATTCTAAAATGATTAAAGAGTAAGTATTTCTGTGTACAGCTATTTACATTGTACTGTTGATGATTTTTATGTTAGCATATTAGATATCAGCACAAATTATGCAACAGGTTCTTTTTACTTACTCATCTTTCAGCCAACCACATATAAATAAATTATATATTTAGAACTTGCTGTGGTTAAAGTTGGTGTTAAAGACAAGAACTAACTCTGTTTGAAACATGTTTAAAACCAGGTGGTGGTTGGCACATGCTTTTAATCCCAGCATTCAAGAGGCAAAGGCAGAAGCAAGCAGATCTCTCAAGGCTAGCCTGGTCTACAAAGCTAGTGAGTTCAGGACAATCAAGGCTTTCAAATATATTTTCTATTCTATGGGCCAACCAAGATATGCAGAAGGCATTCCAGAAGAGCAGGCAATAATCAAAGAAGCTTTGGTCCAGGATTGAAAACTAGGGATTAGAAAATCCAGAATCTTGTAAGTGGAATTGATATGAAGTTTAAAATCTTTTCTTTTCCATTTTTTTTTTTTTTTTTTTTTTTTTTTTGGTGTTTTCGAGACAGGGTTTCTCTGTATAGCCCAGGCTGTCCTGGAACTCACTTTGTAGACCAGGCTGGCCTCGAACTCAGAACCTTTTGTTTATTAAAACAAAGTCAACTTCATCACAAAATAACTGTGATGGATAACAGTGACTGTCATGTCAACCTGACAGATCTAGATTCACCTAGGAGACAAGCCTATAAGGAAATTTCTAGACTGGGTTAACTGTGCTGGGAAGACCTACTCTAAATAACTGTGCCATCAATTTAAGGACTGGGACCAAAAGTGAATTGAACAACAGAATTTGCCTCTCTTTTCTTCCTAACAGAGGATGCCAGATGCCTCTGCCACCATGCGTGCATACATGCGTGTATATGAAAGAGGGAGTATGTGTCAGGGAGATAGAGACAGACAGAGAGACAAAGACAGAATTTTGGTTTCTTTAAAAAAAGACAGAACTATTATAATAGGTTTACACTGTAATCCCAGGTGTGGGATGTGCTGCTTCAGTGTCCCTAGCAGCTGACTATGAACTGTCTTGTGCTCTAACAGAGGCATGGTTTTGCAACATTAATATTGCAAATAATTGCAGATAGCTTCTGCAATATGTGGCATTTGGAATTCTGGGGATTTTTCATAAGGTATATAAAGGCCAGGGCCCCAGAGAAGCAGGGCTGGTCAAAGTTGGTCATTTGGGAGGGTTGGTTGCTGTTTGGTAGTAGTCATGGTCGAAGAAGAAACAAAAAGAAAGAAATTAGATTTAAGAATCTCTTTCTCTCCAACCTAGTGTTAGGAATTGAAAGGGTGGAGAATAGTGGAAGAAAGAAGACCCCACAAAGTGGCAAAAGACAGCTATTGAGAGGGACAAGAGACAGGGAGAAAGAGGGACAGACAGACACTGAGTGACTCACTATGCTGCTCAGGTTGATATCAAACTCCACAGCTCAGCCTGAGTAACTGAGAATACAGACACATGCCATCGTGTCCAGCTCCTAACATAACCTCTGTACTACAGTCTCTCTCAAAAGTCCTATAGGCCCAAACATGTTTGCTTTATTATTAAACTTAATAATAGGGGATAGTTTTAAGTAAAAATATCACAACTGAAGTACAACGCATCAATCTCCTGGGAATCCAACATCTCACTGGAAAATATAGTTAGACAGAGCAGGCATAGTCAAAGCCATGAGCTAGGAGCCAAGCCAAACTTGTCACCTGCTTATTTATAGTCTACAAGCTAAAAATAGTTTTTATATTTTAAAACAATTGAAAAAATCAAAAGGAGAGTATTTTGAGCATAAAAATTATATGAGATTTAAAGTTCATTATCTAAAAATAAGGTTTCCAGTTCTTTTGTTTATGTATCATCTCCGGTTGCTTTTGAACTATATAAGGGCATGGGTAAGTAGCGACCAGAGCATAGTAAGCTGACTGCCTGCAAAGTCTCCCTTTATAATTAATGTTTTCCAACTCCTGACACAATCTAAGTTCAGTTCAGTATCACTATCCTCCAATGTAAGAGGAAATACGGTTTAAAATGCTAACGGCCTTAATGGGCGTTTCTCGGTAGGCTTTTTTTGTTTGTTTTATTTCTTTTTGTTCTTTGGATAGAGTGAGAGTAAGAGACAGAGATGACGAGAAGATAGGTTTGGGTGGGTAGGGAGCTGGGCAGAGTATGGGAGGAGGGAGAAACATGATCAAAATATATTATGTGAAAAAAAATTAAATAAACTCTAGGTCAAATAGTTTATTTTAGGTCATTACCCACTGCTACTTTATTCCTTTATACTTGTAAGGAAACGTTAAATAGTATTTTTATATTTACAGTTATTATCCAATAATATGAAGTCAGTTTTATACTAAAAAAAAAAAAAAACCCTTTTTTGTTGAGTTATAAAATTTGTTAGGTATGACACATCATTGTCTTCTGACCAGTTCTGATTTAAAGTTGTAATGGGCTTTTTGAGTTGAAATGTAAATAACATTTCCACAGTAGAAACAAGATTATTCATAACAATAGTGATTAAAAATAGCTTTGGAATCTGAGAGTTTTGGAATTTTGCAAAGGTGTTATAACTCGTTCTAGAATGATTCCACATCTGCTTTTGACCACGAGGGAGTAAACACGTCTGGAATGATCCTCCCACTGCAAACAAGAACCACATGGTAAAGAAAACAGGAAAAGACCATTTCAGACTCAGGCGTGGGGACCAGGACTACAGAGAAGGAAGAAAGAGCTTCCCTCTCCGGCAAAAAGCGGTTTCCACTGCAACGCAGTAAGAACCAAACAGAGCCTTGCAATCCTGTCAACTTGAGCAGAACACTGGAGGAGACCGGTGTGGCTGAAGATCACACAGCAGAGCTGCTGAGAGGGCGAACGGGTTTCCTAGAATCGGGACCGGGTTCCTGAGTGTCAGCTATACGAACACTTGTATGCAACGGTAGCATTTCCCGAAAGGATGAAAGTCCGAGGAAATAAAGTTAACAAGGAATAAAAACATAAATGATTCTCAAAGCTGACACTGAGCAGAAAATTAACAAATTCTCTCTAGCATGAAGGGAAAAACCTTACTGAATATACAAACCAACCAGGAGGACCACAGATGGGCCACATCACAGACACATCACAGCCTTGGGGGAGGGGGGGGGGGACTACTCTGAACTTGTATGGAAGTCATCTGAGCTTAGGCTAGAAGGCAACAAATTAGTATGCAATTAGCAAGTTGTCTTTTAGGGAAAGTCCAATGTTCTTTAAAGAAACAAAATTTAATAGGAATAGAAAATTCACAGCTATCTGTCATTTAATGAAACTACTGGATATTTTAAGAGGCAGTAAAACTGTAATTCATAACCAGGAAAATATCCATCTAGAGACACTAAGAAATGAGACAATTAGCAGGCAACAAACATATAAAGTGATTCTTTAATTCTATTCTTCGAATGGTCCAGGATATGAATGAAAACAGGAACACGGTGAGTGTAAGTGAATTTGAGGATTTTCAAAACAAAATGGACAAATAAAAATTTAAGATTTAAGAGGAAATTGCGTGGAATAGACAAAGAATAGTTTATATTCTGAAGAAAAGAGGCATTGGTGAACTTACAGACAGAGCAACAAAATTTACCTAAAGGGAAGTGCAGAGAGCAAGAGGGGAGGAAAAAAAATTTAAGGGTAGGCTAGAGAGATGGCTTAGGGAGTGAAGGCACTTGCCACCAAGCTTGAAGATTTGATGGCCAGGACTCACATGATAGAGGACTCCACAAAGTTACTTCACAAACTTGCTTTTCGATCTTAACAAGTGTATCATACTTGTTACGTGTACACACACACACCAAAAATCAAAAGAAAAACCAAAAACTGACATAGTGGAAAAAAACCACTCTTGTAAAAACCACATCTTATGAGGCACGATGTGATGCCGTTCTAAGAAAAGAGATGTATTACATTCATAGAGCAAGAACTAAAACAACAAAAGCCAAGGACATAGACTCGAAAATAAACTGATGGTGGCCCAAATGAACCAAGAAAAGAAACTAAACAGAATCTAACAGCATGATTACTTTGAAGGGATGAGTAACAGAGAACAAACTAGTGAGGGGACAGATTCAATACAAAACCTATTAATATATTAAACATAAATTATCTTCCATATCGAGCTAGGACTAAATCCACAGCCTTGTACATGCTAAGCAAGTGCTCTACTACCACAGCTGTACATGTCTTGCTCTAAATCTTCAATGTATAGGGCCCACTTTATAACTGGGTCATGGTGACCCATGTAAGAGGAATGGGACATAGAATTTTGAGTTTGGGCTTGCCTGGGCTACATAGCAAGATCATGTCTCAAAACAAAACAACAACAAAATCTCCAAGTAAATAATTAAGACATAAAATGTTTAAGATCCAAACATATATTATTCCCCTTGACCCCCCTCAACACACACACAAAAATAAGGCAACAGGTTTAAATTAGAAAGACAAAAACCCTTTAATGTTAATATGGAACAGCCCCATTTATATAAAGTACAGTAGAAGACTTATTGTCAGAGATTGAAGGGCATTTTAGAGTCTACAAGAGAATTTATTCAAAAAGTGGGGAAATCCTAAGTGTGCACGCCAGAGGTACAAAATGAGTGAAGCAAAAGCTGTCAGAAACCATGGGCAGATGCCAGCACTGCAGAAGACACCAGATTCCCATGAACTAAAAGAACAAGTGTTCCAAACACACAGGAGGGAGATCTGAGAAAGCTGAGCATCACTGAACACTGAGCATCGCTCAACACAGAGCATCACTCAACACTGGTCCACAGCAGCGCAGCGCCTTTAGGATGACCAAGGCGTTTCTCAGAACACACCGCTGCCTCAACAAGAATAAGGCTGTATAAACCGAAGGAACGGAAACCACATGAAATCAAGTCAGAAAACAGCAAGAGAGAGATTCTACAAAGCCCCAAACATTCAGAAATCAAACAATATACTTCTAAAATAATCTATACAGTAAATGAGAAAATCATAGGAAAATATAAAATAATTTGAGTCAAATAAAAGTGGAAATCTAAATACAAAATCTGCGAGATACTTCTCCTAAGATGTTCTGAGCACATTTATAGTTTCTTCTACTTTTATTAAGGAGGTAAAAGACTAAAAGCAATTGCCTAAGATTCTATGGGGTGGGGGAAAGCAAATTAAATCAAAATAAGTGGATAATAACAAAAACTAAACAAATAAATAAAATAGCCAGCCGAAAACCAGAGAAAAATCCATGAAACTGAAGACTGTTTTGTTTTGTTTTGGTTTTTTTTGAGCAAGTATTAATAACACTAAGAAATCTGTGGCTAGACTGAACAAAAGAAATCAGTACTGAAGCAAAGGATGAAAGAGAATTCATTAACAATAATGAGGCTAACACTTCAGAAACACCAAAGAGAAGCCATAAGGGAACTTCAAGTGAAATGGTGAAAGTCTTCAATTTAACAAAGAAAAGTGTTCCATGCTGAGTTACTAAGATCTGCAATAGGGACAGAAGATGGTTTATTTACAGTATGACAAGTGCCTTTGCTTTCAGCTTCGCACTGGAGGTCCCGCCCAGTGTCCCCTACAGACAAGGGCAAGGGGCACTGCTACATAAAAAGATAATATGATAGCAAAGGAATGCAATGTTGGCTACAGGAATCTAGGTGTGATGCAATGCCACAGAACTATATACTCATTTGCACCAATATTGGTTTCTTGCCTTTAATACTGTATTAGTCAAATAAGGTGTAACTAATAAAGGGAATAGTGCTAACAGGCCTCTGTGCATTATGTCTGTAACTTCCTAATTTGTGAATTCTTTTATAAGGCTTACTTACATTATCTAAAAGTAAAAATCATTTTATACCCCCACCCCTACCCCAACACTTTGGTTTTTCAAGACAGGGTGTCTCTGAGTAGCCCTGGCTGGCCTTGAACTCGGAGACCCACTGGCCTCTGCCTCCTCAGTGCTGGGACTAAGGGTGTGACCTCCACAGCCCAGCAAGAATCTTTTGCTAAAAAAGAAAGTCAAAGTATCTTTACCTATAATAGGTTAAAAACAAGTCAAACTGAACTGACCACATTGCTTGCATCTAACTATGGAACTATGGAAACAGAAAAAACAAAAACAAAATAATGGGAGAGAACAGAGGGATGACTAAACAGGACACTGAAGATCTCAGGTCATGAAAGTCCTCTATATGACATTATGATAAAGTACACATTATAATGTGTCATTATATATTTGTCCAAGCTAATGGAATCTATGACAAGAATGAATCCTAATAAAACAAGGGATGTGGACTCCCTGATCTTTTTAATAGTCTTTCATTGTTCTTGTAAATCTGCAGAACAGCCACATTTCAGAATATCAAATCTTGAATCAAAATGTTCTGGCAATATATAAAAAACAAGCAAAGCTGGAAAGATAATTTATATAATTCTGATGCAAATTTATTCATATGCAAGAAAAAAACTGCAGCTAATGGCCTTTGGGGTTTTTGTTTGTTTGTTTATATTTGGAGTTGGAGCTACATTTTTCATTTTTAAAAGGCCCAAGAGCAAATGATTATCTATTTCAATAACTTTCAATTGTATGCAGCATAGTAATCTTTAAGTATCTGTGAAAATAATCTAATTTCACATTGAGAAATAAAAAATTGTGGCATACATGGTACCCAAATATTGAATTAGTATTTGAATGTTTATATTTACTTGATACTTTTTTCCCTGATAAATTCAAGTAGCAGAGCAACTATTTATAAAATGAGCTACAAAATATAAGTCAACATAGATTCTGTAATTCTTGTTCATTGCCTATCTTTCTATTTATGAAAATTGGACTCAACCCTTTGAATTCTTGCAAGCATAATAAGATATTAATGATGTCCTGAGTAATACTGAATGGCTTAACTGTTAAGTATATCTGAAAGAAGAAAACCAATTAAGATCTTTCTATAACTTCCATTGCCATATCTTTGTCACGGCTTCAGGGACAGACCTGGCTCAGATGGAGAGGGGACTGGGCTCTCTGGCGGAGAAACCACAACATCCTGCACACCAGTGTATTTATTACATACAGTTGAGCGATGGAAGTAGGGTTATTGCACAGATACACAAGGAAGCAGGAGTAGTATATACAGCTGAACAAGGAGTCAAGGGTGGCTAATCTCAGTAGCAATCTCTGTGGGGGAGCAGTCTTCAAGCTGTAAATGTCCAGAAGGGGAAAGAGGGCTAGATGGACATTTTCTACACTCACTATTCACATTTGCACATGTTCTAGAAGAAGGCTTTGCCACTCTTCTGATCCTCACCCCTGCGAGGGCAGGGCATGGGGGACTTTGCCATCTTCCCAAGAGTCTGAGGCTAAGGTCTGTAAAATGGCCATGCCCATGTTCATAACACACACTCACTCCGAGTTTCCTCTGCTCTTCCCACTCTAGTGCCATGTTAAATTTATAATATTCTGTTCAGAAAGGAAGCAACATTCAGACATTTTGTTGCCTGGGTGCTTAGATCGATCATACTAAAACATGCATGCACATAGAAACCAGCATCCATAATTTCTTCACAGCCATTCTCAGATTTAGTGAACATGAGTGGCATCAAAGAAGACCTAAATGAGCTTGGGGCTAAGATGGCAAAGCCCTGCTACTGCAAGGACCTCACTTTGCTCCTCTGAACCCACACGGAAATGTAGAGTAGCGTGGCATGTGCTTATGATCCCAATATTGAGAAGTCAGAGAAAGGTCAATCCCTGGGGATCCCTGGTCATCCAGTCAAGCCTAACTGATTAGCTCCAGCCCAGTGATAAACCCAGCCTCAAAGGTGGGCAGCATTCCTGAGGATAAAACCCAAAGTTGTCCTCAAGCTTCCACATGCATGCACAAACTGGTCACACACATACATGCACAAGGACATACATATATGCACACATACAATTAAAAATAAGAATTAAAGAGTTTCATATGTTCACTAAGAACTGCAATCATTTTTTTGTAAAGTGTCCTGCCCCAAAAAACAAATTACATGGAAAGATATAAATCTATACTCATCAGCTTCCAGGTAAAGTGCTTTGCTTAATGCTATTAGATTTATCAATGAAATGGAAAAAGGATTTAAATAATTTTTAAAAAAAAATTTAAAGGTAAAAGCCTTTATAAATTAAAACTATGTCTTCTACATTAAAATGTTCCCAGGAGTGGTGGCGCACATCTTTAGTTCCAGGACCTGGGAGTCAGATCTCTGTGAGTTCAAGGTCAGCTTGGCCTACATAGTTATTTCTGTGCAAGCTAGGGCTGCATATTGAGATGTTGTCTCAAACCAAAAATAAGGTAATGATAATAATAATTATTTTAATTATATAAGTATAATAATAATTATTATTATTCAATTATATTAGAAGACTATAGACATAGACCAAAGGAAATTTTTGACAGTTTAACTATATAATTCAAGTTAGCCTGAAACTACTTTGTTGTCCACCTTGGTATTGAACTCTTGTGTTTCAGCCTCCAAAGTGCTGGGATTACGGGCAAGTACAAGCTTTCAAAGAATGCTAGCTTTTTAAGAAATGTTTTAATCTGAATAAAGAGCCTGGCTGGCATGCAGCTAACCTAGATCAAGAACTCTTTAATCTGAAAGTCAAACCAAAGAAATTCACATGTCACAGGAAAAAGTGCAGTCATTTTTAAAAACTCTAATCCCTCAGTTAATCATCACAACTACTTTAGGGCCACTAAGTCACACCTGGATAATGAAAACCTTACAGTACTTTCTAAAACTGTCATCTGGTAAGGAAGGTTAGAGTAGAAATGATACAATAAAACTGAAGCTTCCAGGAACGATTAAAAATCAACTCAGGTGAAGAGGCCTTGTCACTTTCTAGTTTCAAGTACCATATAACAATAGGTTTAAAAAAATAGAACAACCATCTACATATTTTCTGATCAAATAGTAAGCTGACATATCATTTTAAAGAAAAATTCCTTTCCTGAACACAGTACTACTTACAGAAAGTTACCAAAGTAACATAATTTACTATTTCCTACAGCAAGATTAGTCTTTCTCTCTCCTTCCCCACACCCCCACCCTCACTCACACACACACACAAATATCCAAAATATCCAAAGAACTTGGTAAGTTAGACTCCAGAGAACCAAATAACCCTGTTAAAAATGGGATACAGAGCTAAACAAAGAATTCTCAACTGAGGAATCTCGAATGGCCAGAAGCACCTAAAGAAATGTTCAACATCCTTAGTCATCAGGGAAATGTAGTTGTATCCTCTTAAAGCAAGAAAGCATGCCAAACTTGAGACAGGTACTAAGTCCCTCAGTCTAGGCCCAGCTATGTGACCCTCAGCTACTTTGGTCAAGGGTACAATGACAGTGATAACATTTAACCCAGCAGAGCATGAGGACGCTTGCAAGAGAACAGAGAATTATTTAATGTGCTATACAAGTGGGAACTGTTCCCTTATCTGTCATATGGGAAGATTCAATGAAGGGATCTCGGAAGGTATCTTGTCTCTAAGAAGTCTTTGCTATTCACTTCTGAAACAGAGAAAGCAATGGCTAATTTCATATGAGATTAGCAACCTCATGATACAAAAATGAATCAAAAAGTAACAGATGTGTACAGCACACGGGAGCAGGGATACTGGACCGGAAAAGACTCAGACTTGTCTCCTGTGTCACTGCTCTTCTATCACCTGCAGCTATGTCTGTCACAGCTGCTATCCATGCTCACTACCAAAATCTCGTCCCCAGGGGATCAGGGAGCTTCCAAACCTATGGCTATGGCTTGTTACAAGGAAGAGCATAGGAACAGTATGATGCAATATTATACTAGTGACTCAATTCAATTACTACTAGTTACGAAGGTTTAGAAGTCACAAATACTAATGGGTATACAGAGATGCTCAGACTCAACTGCCAGGCTCATATGATGTAAAATCTTAATCAAATAGGTATGATGTAACCTGTCTAATCTTTCCCAGGACAGAGGTTTAATTTTGCCTTTATTACAAATTAACTATGTGATCTGAGATAATTCACTCATTTTTCTATCTTAAAGATAAAGACTAATATCGAAGATGTCACTTGGCCAATATGATGTGAACATGCTAGCCCATGTTAAATGGCACAACAGAGTCTGGCACTTATTAAGTGCTTGCAAGCATTGACTTGCCTTTGTAGCCTTCTAAACTTTCAGAGAATAGAGGGTGTTTTTTTCTCCTTGTAACTCCAAAGAAAGCATCCTTAAATAAAATGTCCTATCTCTCCATCTTGGTCCTGGTGCTTACCTTCAGTAATCAGTGGCTGAACAGCAAAGTTAAATAAACTGAAAAGCACTGTGACATAACAGAAGGGACACATGGCTCCCATCAGCACATCTGTCTGAATCCCATTGTGACCAAGAGCTTTTGACTTTAAGCAATTTGCCAAACCTTACAAAACTCTCATCATAAAATGAAGACCTTATCTAGCTTTTTATCAACCTGTCTTTCCTATTCCCAGGTCTCCGGCAAATACTGTGAAAAGGGCATGTCTCTTTATCTTTATCCTTTCCATGCTACTATGGCAAGACTCAAAATTAGAAGATTTAATGTTAGGATAAAGCAGAAAACTGATAAAAAGTGAAGCAAGAAAATGCTACATTATGGAAAGAAAAATAAAACTTATTTAAGTGGCTCTAACTCCTTGCTTCCAACTCTTTTTTAAACCAACAGACCTCATACATTCTTTTCATACAGGAAGATGAACTGAGAAATATATATAAGTTACAGATAGTTGAATTACTCTTTAATTTACTGTAGGCAGAATCAAACCTTGGCTTCCTCTGTTTGAGAGATGTTGGTTACTCTTTGGTTGGTTTTGGTTTTTTGAAGATAAGGATCAAACTCAGGACACACTGTCCAAGTGCTTTATCAACATGGACTTGGTTTTGTTTTCTTTATTCATTTGTTTGTTTTAAAACAAGCTCTTACTATGTAGCCCTAGATAACCTGGAGCTTGCCTTGTAAACCAGATTGGCCTCAAACTTGAAGGCATGGTTTTCTTTGCTTCCAGAATGCTGAGATTAAAGATGTGAGATTAGGGGCTAGAGAGATGGCTCAGCGGTTAAGAGTACTGACTGCTCTACCAGAGGTCCTGAGTTCAATTCCCAGAAACCCCATGGTGGCTCACAACCATCTGTAATGGGATCTGAGGGACGGTATATCACATACATAAAATAAATAAACAAATCTTAAAAGGGGGGAGGGAGATGTGAGATTAAAGATGCCTGGCCTATTTTTGAAGCAATAAAACAGCCAAGAGGTATTTTAGTTGGTTAATAAAACAAAGAAAAAAAAAAACTAAATGATATAGGCTAAGTAACTAAGAAGTAATCCTTTTCTTTAATATAAATAAAATTTGTTCTTTGTTAATAAATTGTAGATTTTAAAAAAAATCCTTCTAAGGCTAAACTTCTTAACATACAGAAACAAAGAGTGGATGTTGAATTTTTTGGAACAAGGGGAAATCAGGGATGAGGCCAGGCTGGAAGAACAGCTATGAACCACATATCCTAAAATGCACAAACAGAAACCAAATTTCACACAACTTTATTTGAGTCATGAAACCCTAGTTGTATATGTTGTGTATCTCTAAAATATTTTAGTAGACTCCAGGTAAGCTAAATAGTATTTAAGTTGTAGAATCTGGGAGTCCTTAAGCAACTTTGGAAACATGTAACACAAATTGCTAATTGAATAATGAAGAAACTAACCAAGAAAGATGAAGAGAACTCCAGAAAGTCTTGTTGCATTCAAGAGAGAAACACCGAGCCAGTGCTAACTCACAGGATGAACACACAGAATTTGGCATGAAGCAGGGCTTTGGGAACAAAGTACCTTCCACAACCAAACAAATTAAGAGGCTCCAATGTGATTTGGTGGGTATGTGATTAAGAACCGTGTAAACATGGATTATCAGTAGTTATCAGAAAAAAAGTTGTATAGTTATATAAATATATGAAAAGTTATACAAATTTAACCTTTCTTATCTGCACGTTATACAAGTACAAAATAGAAGAAAACCTTACCCTGCTTATAGGATTGTTTTAAGAATAAAATGATAAGAATTAAATATTTGACAGTGTCTACTAGTTCATACTGGGTGCTTATGAAATTATATGAACTGAAAAACAGTCCTTACCAAACTTTAGAAACAAAATCTGAAAACAAAATGTTTCCAGGTAAAAAACAAAGTGGGCAAATTGAAACATTTACTCACTATCTAGTACCTAGTACTAAGCAATCACACACTATTCGAAGTGTTATCAGACACACTGACCAGTAACCTACAACATCTGCCCATCTCATCCCAAATGTAACGCGTAGCTGTGAAAAATTAGTACTTTTAAATGAATAGTTTTATTATATCAAGCACCAGCACTCATCAAGCCTTCAGTGATAACCAACCACACACAGAACAAGCCCAGGCTTGCTCCCAGGGTAGAGGTTGAAGCATAACTCGCAAATTTCTCAACGACCCAGCTCGTGCCTGCATTTTCAGTCTCATCGTCCCTCTCCTACTCCGTGTACGTCAGTCACAGCGAACTATGTTTGCACCGCAAGTACCCTTTCCCACCGAACCATTTCTCTAGTTCTCCCATTCCCAAATAATCTTAATATGATGAAGTTAGGTACTTGAAATCAAAACAGTAAAAATATGGTAAGCTGAATTGCAGGGTTTTGGGGGGAACCTTAATTAACTACAAGTAGTTTACATTCTGAATGCAGTATAAATAAAGTATATCAATCTTTAAATACCCAGAGTATAGAAAAATAGACCTATGAGACATTTGCCATGAACGGTAAAGATTATGGCCATGTATCAAAAATTAGGAGAAGAAATAAATGTTTTCACAGAAAAATCTACTGCTTGCGTGAAAAGATACTACTTATCACTGCCTAAAGTCAGACAAGAAATTCACCTATGTCAAATTGAAGCATCTCTAAATGCTCTAAATAGAAATCTCTTTCTGTTTTTTTATTTTAAACATAGCTTAATAAGGTACCCAGTTCATATCTTCTATACTTAGGATAAAGGGGATTAAGAAACATATGCTGGGTGTCATGGTTAGGTTTCTGTTGCTGTTATTAAAAATACCATGACCAAAAACAACTTGAGGAGGAAAGGGTTTATTTCAGCCTACAGCTTGTAGTAAGAAGTCAGAGCAGGAAGTCAAGGTAGGAACCTAGAGGAAGAAGCTCATGCAGAAGCCTGGAGGAATGGGAGGAACCCTGGAGGAACGCTGGAGGAATGCTTACTGGCTTGCGCATCATGGCTTGGTCCTTTTGAATTCTATTATGAACCTAGGATGGGGTGGGACAGGGGAGATACCACCTACAATGGCCTGTGCCCTCCCCTATTAATCACTAATTTAAAAATACCCTACCAGTTTGCCTATATCCTGATCTTATAGAGGTCATTTTCTCAACTGAGAGTTGCCTCTCCCCAAATGACTCTAGCTTGTGCCGAGCTGACATAAAACTAGCCACCATACTGGGCCAGAGAGATGGCTCAGCAGGTAAAGGTACATACCAAGCCCAATTAACTGAGTTAGACTTAAGGGACCCACACAGTGGAAGGAGAGAACATTTCCACGCGGTCCACTGACCTACATATATGTGCTGTGACCCTGCCCCTGCTTCTAATAAATGTAATAAACTTCAAACACAATTTTAAAGAAACACAAATACTAATAACTATAGGATCACTTTGAAGTGTAAAATTCAAGCGGGTTTTTAATCTTCTTATTTTTGACACTGCAGATGCCAATTTTTTTGTCAGCTGTGCAGAAGTTAAAAGAGAGAGAGAGAGAGAGAGAGAGAGAAAGATACAAAGCAGAATCAAACTTTCAGTGTAACACTGTATGTCAGAAGGGATGGGTAATTCTCATCATGTGAAACAAAAATCAATGAATGAGAGGTTAAAAATCCTTCTGAGCAACTGCACTCACGCATATTGAAACACAAATGCTTTCATCCTAATTCTCAATTATGAAATTGCCTTACACATAAAATAACACTATAAAATAAATCTCAGCAAGGGAATGGGAAATGATAATATCAAGCTTACTAAAATGCCAAGCATAAAAAGAAAGTGACAGTCCACCAGTGTGACACTGGCGGCTTGCTGTGCTCAAGTTTGCTGTGGATAGTCCAGATGCTGCCAGTCAATATCACCTGCATTTCTTCTGTGTTCTATTATATGAAGAGTCTTCTCTTGACTCGGGTCATATGAAATTATTCACATGAGGTGAAACTGTAAATTATTAAATTCTTCTTGTAAAATATCACTCCTAAGGCTTTCTGACATGCTAAAATTATCACCAAGGGTTTCAATACCATTTGAACCATTGCTATAACTCTGGCTTCATGCTCTCCTAAGACTCTAAAACCATCAGCTGTAATACTGGTAGTATTTTCCTTCTAAAATCCCAACTTACCCATTGTCCCATAAGGCAGCTTCAAATTTCTTGGTATGGGACGTATGTCCATTCATGATTTGACCCCAAACCACATTTGTACACTCATCTACTGATGCTTGTCCTGACAAACTACATGGCAAGCACAGGGACACTCCATGCCTTTGGAAACCCTGTGTACCTGCTGCTCTTCTGACTGGGAATATCAAAGGTTCTTGCTGTTGCTCTTTTTCCATTTTCTACTTGTCCTAAAGCCTATGCTGATATTATTTCCTTGGTGTAGCCTTTCATGATAGCCTCTACCACTTACCAGCTTAGGCACTCTCTTCCCTGTGCTTTCTCAGTATTTTCACAAACTTTCATTATGGAGCCATTACATTTAGCTATGACTAGGAAAGAAAGTACATGAGCACAAAAGACTGACTACATATTGATTAATATTGGAGCTGGCCGCTGTGGGTTGATTACACTATCTTACAGTCCATGCTAATTTTTTCTTTAAAAAGTAGGAATTGTTTGGTGAGAAGGAAACACGATAGCTAACTGACATTTGGGTATAATGTACCACAAACAGTATGGCATTGCTGTTACCCCACAGGGTGCTCACAGTAAGTCCTCTGAGCTTAGGAAGACAGGCTCAAGAAGGCCATTGAGTCCAAGGCTCATTCTCTTTGCTCATTATGGGTGTGAATTTGCTACTTCAGAACAGTCTACTGCAGATCCAGGGATCACGTCTGTATTCATGAAGGACAAAGGATGGGAACAATTACAGATGGGACCAGTCACAGGATTCTCCTTTTAACAGTAAAAAAAAAAAAAAGTATTTTCCAATATGCTCAGCAAATTTAGCCTATCTCACTGTCCTCATGTATAGTGAAAGTCAACAGTATCTTGATGGCTGAACTTCTTCTTCAATGGTGGGGCCTACTTTTCTTCTTTAGTGACAATCCAGTACCCCACACAGTCAGCTTGGTCTACTGACTGGATGAGTCTAATAAAGGAAACTTCAACAAGTACAAAAGAATCTTCTTTCTAAATTCTTTTAAGTATGAATTTTTTCAAAGATTAATAGCGCTTTATAAATAGGGAATTATTACTATTCTAGTAGTTTACCATCTTATCACCATGTAATAAAATTATTATTGCTTTCTCCGTAGAGTACCAGACAGAATATTAACAAGGAATCAGGAGGTTTAAAATTTTGTCTATGCATGCTGACTCTGAGTTTATGTAAAAGACAATGCTCATGTCTCAAGGTAGTTCTAAGGATAAAAAAATCAACATAAACAACACAAATATGTAAAATACTATAACGTGATTCATAAACACAGTGACTGTTAAGACTTGAAAAACCCCTATAGTTCTGTTGTGTGTATGTGGCATCTAGCACATTAACATGGACTAGTGAATAAACACTAGCAATGTCTAGCAGGAAATCTGGACACTACTGGGTCATGGCAGGCTGAGTTCTGAGCTTCAGCCTCCATTATTTCATGCCATAAGAATAAACCAGTTATTCCTTCATCTATACTTCATTAAGGAAGAAATGCTTTCCAAAATAAAAAGCATCAGTTTGTTGTGGTAAATCTCCAACCCAAATATGCTCCAGCAATGAAAACACAACTCAATTAATATGAATCCATGCTGTGTGCCTAGATTGGGCAAATCTACTGCTATACTACCATCTAAGAGACCCCTTAGAACTTGCAGTTTCTCCAAGCCATGTGCTTCTGCTATGCTTTTCTTCTTCCTCCTCCTCTGCTTCCTCTCCCTCTTCCATTTTCTCTTCCTTCTCTCCCCCAACCTTCCCTTTATCTGCCCAATCATCAGCTCTCCTTTATTTTACAAATTAAAGTGGGAAGCAGGTTTACAGGAAATCACCTGAGTGCTGACTCTTTCCTTGTTCACAACCCCTCACAGGAGAATGAAATTAACATCAAATATAATTAGCCCCAGGGCTATCCACAACAGTCAGTGTTTTGTTGCAGTTACAAATAAAGGCACAGCATAATTTTAGAGTAGGATATGAAAAACAAAATAAATAGGCTAATAGGGAACGGTTAAGTTCCGAGTCATCAGTAAATGATGAATGCACCGTACTAAAGTCAGCCAAGGTTCTGAAGCACGCCTCGGTTTCATGAAGTGACGAGGAAGCAGCAAGACCACTGAGTCCAAGTTCTCATGTGCCCTTAACACCCGTGACCGGCTTATGAAGAACAACTCTCAGAGTGACCTGCACAGGTCACAGTGGCAGTCATAACTAGTCCTGTAAGTAACAATCTCAATGGTATGTTCTCCAAGTTTTAACTAAGCTATACATCTCTTCAACTAAAAGAATGTTATATTAAAATAAGCATACTGCGTATAATACTAAAAGAATGTTATATTAAAATAAGCATACTATGAATAACATAAACAAGAGCTAATGCTAAAGGGAAAAAGAAAAGACAGCTTGAAACCACTAAGTTCTCTCCAGAGTACTAGTGAGAACTGAACCAGCTTCAGAGGATTTGGAGACAGATTCTTTCTAAAAAAAACATGGTCCTCTCAGTTCTCTGAAACTAAAGAACTTTAACTTATTATTAAAGAGTCGCCATTATTTTCTGATTCATCTGTGTAGGCTACCCTGGCATTATGTAATGTTGAAATGAACTAAAATCTTAATACAGAACACAGCCCTGAGACAGACTTTAAACCAGCACAGGATTATATAAAGCATCATGAGTTTACAATAGTGGGCTGCAAAGATGGCTTGGAGGTTAAGGGCAATGGTTACTCTTCCAGAGGACCCTGGTTCAATTCCCAGCACCCACCTGGTAGCTCACAACTGTCTGTAGCTCTGGTTCCAGGAAATCTAACATCCTTACACAAGCATACATGCGAGCAAAAACACCAACATACACAAAAAAAGGAATGAGGTCACAGAACTTAAAGACTTAAACCTGGATGAGATTTATCTGACAGTTGTATCTGAAAGATGAACATATATTTTAGTAAGTCAAAACTGTCAGAAAAGTACAAGTAAGCTCATGTCCCACAGCCAGAGCCACCCAGGCTCAACTGCACGGGCTTCTATTTTTAAAACAGGACAGAGTTCTTTTCCCATTTTATCTGTATGCAGAGCTCTGCCAGCTATGACCTAAACAATGAGCCTTTCTCCTACAATGAAAATTTGGAGTACCTAGAGTAAGCAATACATAGATTACTTGTGAATGTATCAACATTTATAAAGATACAGTTAGCATAAAAAGTGATACATTTAGCATAAAAGTTACCTTAGTATTTAATTTTAAAGATAATAGGGGAAGTATACAAACTTAAAGGCACTGTTTTTTTTTTTAAATACTTTTTGCTTTCTGATTAAAAATAAAGAAGTGGAGGCTGCACAGTTGGCTTAGAAGTTGAGAGTACTGGAAGCAGTTGAAGAGAACCTGGATTCAGTTCTCAGCATCCACATGGTAGCTCAGAACCATCTGGAATTCTAACCAAGCTGGGTTCTGAGCCTCTGCAAGAGCAGATTGCTAAGCCTTCTCTCCAGGACCTCTACTAGGTTTTTAACCTAAAAAGTCCTAGTGGAAAATTTTTTTTGCAGAAAGCAAAATGCAGAGGCTTCTAAGACTTCATACTTTATAAACTGTAACAAGACAATAAACAGTAGTAGGTATTCATTGTGACCAAGTGTATTGGAAAAATAAATATTCCACACACTGCAGTTACTCCTGGTCCTCACTTTCTGCATGTGATAAATTCCACACAATTATTATTTGAAAAGAAAATAAATAGGATGAATCTAGACTATTAAAGAAATGGGATTCTTTTGGGGGAGAAGGGGCATCAGATTTTTTTAAATCCTGTAGTTTTATTTTTGTTTTGTTTTGTTTTTTAAAGACAGGGTCTCAGCATATAGGCCTGGAACTCACTATGTAGAGCAGGTTGGCATTGAACTCAGATCTGCCTGCTTCTGTCTCTAATGTAAAATGATTTTGTTACATGTGTAGTGGCGCATGCCTTTAATTCCAGCACTAGGGAGACAGAGGCAGGCGGGTATCTATCTGAGTTAGAGGCCAGCCTGGTCTACAGAGCAAGTTCCAGGACAGCCAGGGCCACAGAGAGAAATCCTTTCTCCAAAAACAAAACAAAACAACAAAACAAAAGGATTTCTCCTATGACTAAAAAGTATAAATGAGGCAATATAGCCTGTCAATCACTTTCTACTTGGTAAGTAGATACTCAAAGCACACTGCACACAGTGCCAACTTTTTAAATGGCGAAGGGTCTTAAGATGGGCAGTAAGCACTGCAGGGATGCTGTACGCCACACTGTCTTAAACTGCGGCCAGAGAAAAAGAAATCATGGACACTGAATGATTGTTGTGTTCCTTCCCCTTTATGTGATTTCAAGATTAATTTGAATTTTGTACTGTATTCAAACACTTAGTTGAATAGAGAATATGACTTGAATAATATGGGCAAGAAATTTACTTCTCTCTTAATGAGTAACTTTCAATTTTTGATTATTCAACATTTCACAGGCATACTTTCAGTTTTGTTACTATGGTTTAGGTTTTCTGATTTTAAATATTTAAAAACTCAGCCATCCTGGCATGGGGGTACAACCCTGTAACTCTGGGGCTGGAAAGAATGAAGCTGGAGGATCATAAAGTGAAGGCCAGTCTAGACAATACAGCAAGTTCTGGGCCAACCTGAGCTACACAGTGAGTCCTTGTCCCAACAAAGTAAAGTAATTAAAAAAAAAAAATCAGCCATTTTAAATAGGAAAACACTTGTAGTGCTACTACTTGGTATCCCTAATTCCAGCTGAGCAAAGCTAATGTACAGCCAAGATATAGTCTTGGTTTAGTACTGATTAGGAGGAAACAGTCATCATTGTTTGTGTTTCTAGTCTGAGAAACATAATAACATCAACAGTATTTACCTCAAGTTGCCTTCCGTCATATTTATTATTTCTCAAAAGTGTCAAATCTTTTGTTAACTTAGCATACTTAATTCCAACTTCAAAGAGAACCAGTAACTGTCCTTTATCACAACTCTTACCAGACTCTTAACTGCCAGATGGAATATAATGGCTTAAATGGTCTTTTAAAAATAACTTCTCTAGATGGCTATAGAGATGATGGGTCAGCAGGTAAGAGCATGCACTGCTCTTACAGACAACCTGAGCTCAGTTCCCAACATCCACGTCAGGTGGCTCACAGTTGCCTATGACTCCACCTCCAAGGGGAATCTGAAGTGTCTACAACATCCTTTCTAAAATAAGTGTTACATTTCCTCTCATTTGTGGTTCCTAGGTTGTATATAGTCACAGAAAATCATGCATGCATATATAAAATGAAAGCCAATAAATTGTATGCTTTTAAACTTTCGTGTATTTTTAAAATTATTTTTAAGGTTTTCAATAAAAGCCCTTACTGGGAATGTGAGGAAGCAATCATTAAATATATGATTATATAAAGAACATACAGGGAGGATGGTAAGAAAAGGGAGAATAGGGTGGTTATGTTCAATATACAACCTGTATGAGCAACTCTAAATTCAAAGTTTAAAATTTGCATCCATTGAGAAATGAATGAGAATAGATAAATGGTATACATAGAGTTTCTATAAACTTATTTTATTCAATACTGGGCACTATCATCGATTAATGAAGCCAAATTTAAGTTCGTTCCTTGACTCCAAAACCTCCCTCCTCCATGGTTTCTTGGTGTTTTTAGGCTATGAGAACTATGTCTTCAGGACAATGGGCAGCAGCATCTAAGGCAGAACAAGTAGATGTACGAAGGTGCTGGCTGATACCCTGCATCCCTTGCACATCCCTTCCGATTCCTCAAGGAGCAGCCAAACATGACAATACAGTGGGCCAACAAAGCAGAAGTTAACTCCCAAAACTCAGATACCAAGTCCCAAAGGTTGTCTACATCATTTTTCTTACACCCCAAAAAAATCTGTCACAATCTCTTCTAAATTGATTTTTTTTTTATTATCTTGGTAACTCCCTTTATAAACCTTCCATTCTCATCAAAGTGTGGGGATCATTACATAATCATATATTTAATGATTTCTTCCTCTCATACCCAACTCATAAGGGCTTTTATTGAAAACTTTAAAAATACTTTTAAAAAATATGAAAGTTCAAAAGCATCAAGAATTCATATGAAGTATGAAAAAGATTGATCCATATGATAGGACGATACTGATATTACATCACATCACCATAAAAGCTTAGGTTTCTCATTTTTCCAATAAAGATACTCTCTCCAATACCAATACCACAGCCAAAGTCAACACATTAACCTACCCTGTAACTGATAGACCTACTCAAGTTTCACTAGTGTCTTCTGTGACAAAAGGATCTGGTCAGTCATTATAGGCTGCAATTATCTGTAACGTTTATATAGTCTCCTTATACCTAGAATAGTTCTTAAAATTATTCTGGATTTTCACAATATTTTAAGTTGGAAAACTATAGGCTAAGTAACCTTAATTGGAACTCTCTAACCTTTCTTCAAAATTACATTTTGGCAATGCATTTTTGGGGAGAAGTATCAGAGAAATGAAACTATATTCCTACACTGCATCCCTTCAAGTTATACACACATCATTTTGCTCCTGACTGAGGAAGTATCTTTCAGGTTCCCTCTTTGACAAATTCTTCTTTCCTTTGTAATTGATACTTTGTGAGGAGAAAACATGACTATGCAAGGCCACCAAACTTTTTACCAATTAATTTTAGGATCTGTTATTTTATATATAAACTAGCAATATAACAATGGCTTTCAAATGATTTTTCTAATTCTTTTATTCTGTTTCTTTACCCATTAATTGACCATATCACTACTGATTTGTTAACTTCAATTTTTATTCAATGAGATATAATACTAATAGCTAGTAATTACTAATTTGATATTCAAGGAGGTGCTCAATGTGTGGATCAGCAGGTGGCTTTAGTACCATTTTAATGTAGTCCCCTCCCCTCCTTTGAGTCCTTCCTAACCTCTGATATAGTTGATATATATAAACACAGACATTTACTTCTGTGAATCCTAGTTCATGGCTTTCAGAATTATTCCAGAAGGACAGGAGGAAGAAAGTCAATACAAAATTGCCTACTTTGTTGAGAATGGCAATGTAACAGATTTCTCTGCACTTACTCACACCACCCCGACCTCAACACACCTCCACTCTGGATTTCCAGACAAGTGTATTTTCTCAATAGCAGCATTTACCTTGATCAGCAAAGCTGGTGCTCTCAAAGGAAGAGAGGAGCACTACTAATGGGCAGACGCCCCTAGAACAAGCTATTAAGGTAAGGAAATTCTGGGGGTATAATATTTAAGGATCATTTTACTACCAAGAAAAAAATGGTTTCCTTTTTTTCCCCCAGATATAAATAATTGAGTAGCTTTAGATATATTAATAAATTGTGAAATAACAACTAGCATTTCTATGTGTCCCATACTCAAATTCTCTACCAACAACTTATATTAGTATACCTTGGACACAATTAATGGAACAACATAAATATATTATTACTGAAGTCCACCTTTCCCTTAAAGTTCCTCAGGTTTCCCCTGACACCCTTTTTTCCTGTTGAGAATCTTAGCCAGAGGTGCCGATATATTTAGTAAGTACATCTTTAACTCCTTAGGTTACTCTGCTTGTGACAGTTTCTCAGATCTTTTTCCTGTGTCTGTGGATATGTCTATGTGTATGTAGGTGTATTCATGTAGGTATAGCTGTGGAGATAGCTGTATGTTGTACACATGTATGTATGTATATATGTGTACACACATAAGGAAAGGTCATCACTGGCTGCTTTTCTTGGAGGCAAGGTCTCTTACTGAAATCTGAGGCTTGTAAATTAAGCCCATCTCTGTATCCCGAGAACCAGGATCACAAGTGCATGCCATAACCCCCGGATGTTTGCATGGGTGCTGGGGGGGTCAAATTCAGTCCTCATACTTACACAGCAAGTACTTTACCAACTAAGCTCTCTCTCCAGTTCCCTTTCTTTAATTTCATGACTATAATAGTTCCTTGTGGCTACTGAAAGAAATTACTAAACATTTAATATCTTTGAAAAATAGAAATTTATCCTTAGACAATAAAAGTGGATTCCTCTCCTACAAAATATTGTCTATAATCTCTCAGAAGTCTCACAGGATTGATTCTTCTAACAGTAGCTAGAAGCAGGACCAGACCTTGGCATGACCAGAAAGAAATTCCTGACAAGGACAAAGAGATTGTTGCCAGAGTTTTATGGAAATTAGTTTGAATATGGAAAAGGGAGAATAGAGAAAGGTCAGGCTGCAGGGAGAAGGCTTTTAGAACAAGACAGGGACTCATAAATAATCTAACCTAACCACCTCATCGTATATAGACTAATTGTTATTTGTAATGTAACAACGGAGTTTATTTTTCAAATTAAAGCTGCTCTGAACTTGCCTTTTCTGAGCAGTAAGTGATGGACACTGTGCCAAGCTGGTACTGCAGATGCACTCCTTAAAGATGCATCTCATTCAGTATCGGTGCACGTGGCTTACAGGCAGGCTCACATAGGTCAGTGGATATGGACTATAGTTTCACTCCAGTGTCTCAATGCAGCAGGAGACAATCAATGTCATGAGACTTAGTGTATGGGCCCTTCTGAAGGTTCAGCCTTAGAAGTAGAACTGGTAAGTTCCTGGATGGTGAACTTCGCCAGGCCAGTGAATGGATGGTGCCAGATCACCTCTGGAAGGGAATTATTTCTTCCACAGTGACAAGAAGATGGGGAGGGGCAGATAGAAGTAGTCATTTCAGTCACTGGGTTCAAGGATGGATGAGCTTCAGGCCACACCACTGTTGCTGTAGAGAAGTAAAAAAAAGTCCTATGCAGCCTTTAATGACCGGCAAGTGACACCCAGGCTGAGGGTCACATGACCTCTTCCTTCAGAACTTTGGATCTCACTGCTTAACTTCCTCCTACAGAGGAAAGGGCTTTCCAGTGAGGATAACTCCAGCTTGGGACTTGTCTAATAAGAATCAGCCGCACACAGAAACACCTTCTATATTCCTCCTACCAACCCTGAACTGCTGGGAGATTTCTGCTTATTCTGCTCCCTGCTACCTCCAACAGCACCATGTCAGCACCCACTCCTCTTTCTCAGGGAACTGACCCCATCAGGAACCCTCACTGTTGCATCTTTGGTGATGCCAAGCTTTGGTCCTATGACCTGCCTGAGTCCTGATGCCCCAGGGTGAGTATTTTTAAATGAGTCTTGGAGGAGGCCCCTTGCCTACACACCAGGACATTTCCGTCTCTCTCAGGAGATTTGGCAGTGTTGTCACAGTGTCCTGTGTCTGAAGAAGGAGGCTATCCTTGATTTCACTGAAGCACACACTGTAAAGAAGTGGGTGGTACCTAACTGCCCAAATGAACCCACCAGGAACCCCCCAATCCTGGTCTGTGCCAAGAACCCAACTGCAAGCTCTACTGCAGGCCCTACAGGAACTGAGCTCAGGAAAGCTGCTCTCCTGCCACAGGACTGAATCTTCTTTCCCTTGAGGCTTAACTACCCACTGTGAATGGTGCTGAGCTAGTGTCTTGGACCCAGGCTGGACAGGAAGAGCCAAGTATCTGCCATCTCTCTCCATGAAGGAAATTGCTAGAAAGAAACCTGGACTTAAGCACTGTTAGACCCCTCTCCACAGATGTCCCTTATCCTCACCTCTTTTGTACCCTACCTTCTTTTCCCCGGAGGCTATTTCTAGGCCTGTGTCTCCCTACTAGTTACATGCTGACCAAGCCCTGGTCTGCCAGAGAACACAAAGCAGAGTGAGGATGGGGTACGGGAGTTGCAGTCCACAGGCGTCTGGGAACTGAAGGTCAAAGCATTTGCACCCTGGATGCACAGTACTCTCAGGCTGAACAATGAATGCACTCAGTCACCAATGGTGGCAGTTTTGCACAATGTCCCCTTTCTCCCAGAGCTCATCTCCACTATCTCTTCACAGCCAGAGGCAACTCAGGCCCTCAGTGAAACTGTAATGAGTACACATACTGTGGAGGCACAATAGGGTCCTCTCTGTACGGGCACAGCCAGGAGGAGGATCGGAGTCCATGCCGCTTGAGCTCCGATCTATGGGTACAGAAGTGCTCCTGTGCTATGGCAGAGCAAGCTGTCAGCCAAACTCACACTTCTCCAGCCCCCGAGCTCTGCATCCCACGCATGGCAGCTACCCTAACTCCTAAAATCTTCTTCCTGCACAACCTGTAAATTAGAGTTGGGACAGCAATTATGGATTTGACTCAGCCCTCAGGACAAAAAGAAATTGGGGAGGACAGGGGCAGAAAAAAGCAGGAAGTTAGTCTAAGAAGGATCAGAGACATAGCAGAATGGTAGTCATTCCAGAACTCTGGGAGTCCTAGACTTGATCCAGGAGGCAGGTGAGTGAAGTAGTTCAAAAGATGTGGATGTGGGTGCCTCGCAGCTCACCAGCAAGATTCTCAGGCTTGAGATTGTAGCGAGGTGGTGGCTCTGTTACAGTGGGTTTCAGAATAACTTCACTGCAGGGTGGCGGTCCAGACCCTCTCTAGAGGGGCATTGGAGAGAGGATGGTGAGGGTTCTGATAATCTATTAAGGATCCCTGCTCTGGTGACCTGGACTTGTGACAACAGCCTGACCAGGCCACAGACGCACAAGAGGGACACCATGACCATAAATATCAACGACAAAATTCCCTAAGGGGATCATTCCTAGAGTTCCCTTACAGTCCCATTATGTTTTAATGTAAAAAAAAAAAAAAGATGGAATCAATAGCTTTCAAGTATTTCAAGCCTAACTTCTGTTGGACTTTATGGGAATTCTAAGGACGTCTGTTCACTGTTTTTCATGTATCAGTTGGTTTATCTGCATACAGACTATATAGCATGTGAGGAATAGAAGGCACCAAATACTTCCCTGTGGCATTAGGAATACAAGTACATCCAGAAAAAGAATAGTTGTGGCCATTTAAGATCCTAGGAAATGGTTGTGTGATAGAGTTTGGTATTTGCGTTTTGAACTGCTGCTTTATCATCCCTCTATAGACTAGATGAAGGTTATTCTGCCTCATTGGCATTTTCTTATATCTTAGCTGCTTTCCTCTGACATCTGGAACTCAGTTTCAAGGTTGAAATACATTGCTGTAATCACAGTCAACCAAAGGCATTCCAATTCAAACTCTCCATAACTTCACCTGTCTATTGCACTTCAGCTAATAGGCAGTTTAAAGAATTGTCAATAAATCCAAGCTTACAAATTCTATGGCCACTACAACCTTACAGTGTAAGGTTTTTGTTAAATTTGCTGCATTCACCCTATATTACACACTATAAAGGTGACATGCACACCAGTGTCTTCAGAAATTAAGTGACTGCACAAGTTTCTGATGTAGAGATTCCACATACTCCACCGAAAGAATTCTCCACACTCCATCTTATTTTTATTATTAGGCCACCACTGACCTTCAGGCCTTTTCCCACTAGTGCTGGAGGGCAAATAGCCAAGTCAAGTCCCTGACCTGACACTCAGTCTAGGTGTTAAGTACTTCATGACTTACTTGGGCCTTAACTTCTTTGTAAACTGAAACCTGACAGGATAATCAATAAATTGGCTTAAATATGTATCAACAGTAAAAACTTTTTAGTTTCTAAAATTGATATTTCCACAAAGTATGAGGGACATTTGTAAAAACATTGCCAAAATAAAGGATCTACACAGTTGCAGTAAGTCATGAAGGAAAGGGAAGTAAGGACACACAACATGAGTTAATAAGATGTTAGCGCCATAATAAAAGCATTCCCTTGGACTCTGTGCTAAGCAGCTTTCCTCTCCCTCAGCCCAAATATCACTTTACCCAAGGAAGTCAACTAGTAACTATGTCTTCTACATTATGGCTACACGAAACTTACTCTCCATAAAGCATCTGCAAGGCTGGAGAGGTGGTGTGGTAGAGAAAAGCATGCACTGCTCTTCCAGAGGACCAGAGTTCAAACCCAGCAAACACAATGGATGAGGCAAAACTGCCTGTACCCTCAGCTCCAAGGGATCTGAAACCTCCACAATCACAGGTACGGGGTTCATGTGTGAATATAAAGATATAAACATATACACATAATTTTAATAAGATAAAACATTTAAAAAATATTTTGAAGAGGCAATGAAATTTGTTTTCTGTATTTGTTCTTATAAGTCAGAACATAGGAGATAACAACTGACCATGCCTTTTAGCTTTTACACAAATTTCCCTACACCACCACCACCACCAACAAAACGTAGAGGTTCTATCATTTGGCTCTTACATTTTGTGTACATAAGACTAGAGCATTTCATTGAAAAACCTAATGGAAAATATTAGACTATTTTATTTTACTATATCCTTTATAATACATATTTAACTAACAGATGTTTGTATGCAAAAGAAAATATATACTAAAAATGTAAAATTAACACAATATAACTTTACTTTTCAAAGTATACTGACATTTAAAATGGCTATTTTAATACAGGCTTTCATCTGACAAATGGCTGAAAGTATCAGGAAAAAAAATAGAAGTATAATAAACATACCAATGTGACTTAGTCTCTCTGAGATCCTATGACCTCATTTGTAAAACTGGAACCAGCTTTACAGGGTTGCTATAAAGTAAAACTAGCATGCAGAAAGCGTCCACTACCCCGTGCGACCTATTATCCCGCGGGGTAACTTCAGACTTATAGAGATAAGGCCTTTTCCACTTTGTTTCATTTTCAACATATTCCTCACTTGTATTTAAGTCCCTGATCACATTCCAGTTAATAATGTATACTTCTCTCTAATATCGGTTTCATTGGAAGTGGTAAGAGAGAAACTTTCAGTACATTGCTTTGCTAATGACACTATTTATGACAGTGAGCACTAAGGTTTATGAAGCAGTAAATAGTTTTTGTGGCTGATCAAGTATTTCTGTTTTACTTCACATGTTCTGGTACCACTGACAGTACCCCTAAATTAAATGTTTTTCTATGCTACATTAGGCCTTTTCTAGTCCTGAACCTGACAACAAATATTGCAATGCAGGGCAGGTTGAAGTGTTGGAGGAGATGTTGCTAATGCTGAAACTTCTGCTCAAAGCCAAGACAACAAGATTAGACTATGGAGATGTTTTACATTTTAAAAGATTAAAACACCAAAGCAAAAAAGCCCACTAAAAACTCTCCTTTGAAAAGATAAAGAATCCTAACTTAAATGTTTTTAGCTTTAGCACAAACAAAACCACAAATATCAGGTATGTGTGTGATGTATCCACATGTTAAAGTGGATATGTGCACATGAGAGTACGAGTGCACATGAAAGCATGCTGTGGAGGCCAGAGGTTAACATCAGGGTCATGTTACACTCACCTTCCACCTTACTTCTTTTTTTTTGTTTGTTTTGTTTTTTTCAAGACAGGGTTTCTCTGTATAGCCCTGGAACTCACTTTGTAGACCAGGCTGGCCTCGAACTCAGAAATCCGCCTGCCTCTGCCTCCCGAGTGCTGGGATTAAAGGTGTGCGCCACCACGCCCGGCTTTCCGCCTTACTTCTTAAGACAGTGTCACATTGAAGTTGCAGCCTCTACACATCCTAGGAAGCTCCAGGGATTTGTCTATGCCCTGCAGCGCGGAAGGTTGACAGACACGCTGACACACCCAGCTTTTGTGGGAGTACTGAAGATTTCAGCTTAGGTCCTCACATGTGTGTGGCAAGCACACTATCAAATGCCATATCCCCAGCCACTCCATTTTTTTTTTCTTTTGACTGTCTCTCTCTTGCTTCTTTTTGCAACAGTGGCGACAGAACCTACGACCTCACACTCACACGTTAGACGGGCACTTATCTCAAAAAAACCTCATCTCCATCTTGCTTTCTCATTTTTGCCAGAAATATACTAAATATTTACAAATTGCTTTATAATTTTAACTTTTGACTAATATTGGACTTGATTAACAAAAGGCTATTATAACAAAAAATTATCACAATAAAGACAGAGTATATCTTGTCTTAGTGTGAGGGTTTACCCCAGAGTACACAAAAGTTAACAGAGAAAGGTTGAAAAGCCTTCACAATTAACCTCAAGTTTCTGTGGTTCATACGAAGTTCAGCTGCCACCACTGGTTTTGACTCTCTTAATTCAAAAGAAGCAAAGGTGAAATCTTTACTTTGGCAGAGACAGGACTTATAAGGATGCCATAAATTATAATTCATACAGAAACTATGCTTTCTAGTAAGAAAACCCCCCACTTCTACAGTTCCAAAAACTCAACAATCTACATGTAGTGGGTAGGAAATGTTAAATATATTGCATGTATAAAAGTGCCCACATGCTACCATACAGCATGAGTGGGCAGAACACCGTCAAAGGGCCGCCTGAAGCATGGCCTGCCAGCAGTAGGAACCACTGAGGCATGCAAGTATGGTGTGGAGAGATGGGAGAGAAAGGAAAGCTGGATGGCTTGAGTACTATGAAGAGAGATGGAACTGGAGACAGAGTGGTAAGGAACAGCCTGATGTCAGTAGCCTGCTCTGACACCTGAGGCCATGGAAAAGTCAGTCACCAAAGTAGCACAGTAGAGATGGCCCTGCCACTTGTCTGCTGTGCAGTGGTATTGTCAAAGAAAAATGCCTTCCCCTACCCCTTACCACCTGAGGCAGGAAGGAGAGCTGGTCCCCAGGTCATGAGAGGGGGACAGTTGGCCCTGCCTCTCACTAGCTGCATCACTCAGGAAAGTAGGTGGTGCACCTTGACCTTGACCGGGTAGCACAGTAGAGCTGGTCCTTCCCCGGCTGTGCCGGCTGTGGCACTGGGTGAGCTAGCAGGGCAGTGTTGGAGCACTTACCCTGGAGGTGCAGGCACAGGAGAGCTGACCAACTCAGTTACCTCCTAATCCCAGATCTAGGGTTTTGGGTTGGTCTGCCCCAACATCTACCCCCTCTAGGATCTGCTGGAGCATGTGAAAGGGCCAATCCTGCAGATCCAAAGCTGCAGAGTCTCCTTGACACAGGGCAACAACAGGATATCTGAGAGGAGTTAGTTCCAGTAAATATCCAGGATTGATAGTGTAGTAGAAGCCAGAGGCCTCAAACCGACCAATGACTCACTGCAATGAACATTTGCAAGTAAAGATGTGTGGACAAAAGGATGTACTGTGTGACACACTGACACACCACAGCTTCCATGGCAAGATGGGTCCTGTTGTTGTTGTTTGGGGTTTTGTGTTTTTGTTTTTCTTTCTTTTGGGGAGGAAGTGCAAGGGCAGAGATGAGGAGACAGGGAAATGAGTGGGTTTGGGGTGCAGGATGTGAAATTCAAAGAATCAATAAAAACATCATTTTAAAATTAGTAGCTGATCAGATTGGAAATGAAAGTAGACATGCAAACTTAATAGTGTAATGAAATGAAGTGGTCATGCGGCAGATAACCATCACACACCAATTTCTGTTACCCAGTTATTCCCTATCCACACCCCATTTAGGTCACCAAATACAAATACAAATTAGTATCTATATTAGTTATTTTTTCTCATTGCAGAAACAAGCTTTCTGACAGAAGCATCTGGAGGGCAGGATGGGAGGGGAGGGGTCCTCCTGGCTCACAGTTTTAGGGAAAGGCACAGCAGCAGGAGAGGGTCACCTGCTATCAGCAGTCAGGAAGCAAAGTAATGACTACTGGTGTAGATAGTCTTTTTATTCAGTCTTTCCATCCCAAACCCCAGTCAACAGAACAGTATTACCTCCATTTAGGGAGGCTCTTCCCACACAATTAGTGCTATTAGAAATCCTCTCAGACAGGACCGGAGTTTTCTCTCCTAGATGGCTCTAGACCCTGTCAAGTCGACACTGGCCATCACAGTATTTAATAGTTTCCTTGGATAATTTGCTCTTATGTATTTTTGATTTGCCATTCAAACCTATTAATGTGTTTGATATAGATTCAGTATTATTTGTACTAATGGAAGAGGACATAGTAATAAGCCAAATCATTAAGAAAAAAATTTGGAGGGGTTAAAAAAAAGGTAAGGTGGAGGAGTATGAGGAGGAATATGTTTAAAATAAAACCTATGCATGTACAATGCTTAAAAAATATAATTTAAAAATTTCACAATCATATATGTGTATATGTATGTATGTATGTATGTAGAATCATTAAAGAATATAAGCCATCATATATGAATAACTAGGTCTATTCTACATGGCAAAAATCTACTTAGTGTAACTGGGCATGGTGGCACACGCCTTTAATCTCAGCACTCGGGAGGCAGAGGCAGGTGGATTTCTGAGTTTGAGGCCAGTCTGGTCTACAAAGTGAGTCCCAGAACAGCCAGGGCTATACAGAGAAACCCTGTCTCAAAAAACAAAAAAAAAAAAATCTACTTAGTGAGAACACAGTGGCTATCTTCAAATATGTAAGTTCTCCTTTCACACAGTGCAGAGAAACCAATGCATGAGAGCTGTAAGCAGGCTAGTGTTGGTTCAATAGATAGATGACAGTTCAGCTGTAATGATATCACATTATTAACACCTGACATATATTTAATCTGTCTTTATTTTCTTCTAAGGACATGTATAATCAGATATCCAATATGCTTGTGTATTTTAGCAAAATGCAGGTTCAGTGTACAAGAATTAATAGAGATAAACATGTGTGGTGTCATGTCCCATAAGTAAAGATTATATGTGTTCTGATATGCTGCCTTCCAGCTGTATGTGTATCATTCATGTCTACACAACCTTTCCATCACAATTTCCTAATGCACATATACACGTGCTTAGATTTCAACTCAAAAATTACTATCTCTGGGGGCTGAGGACATAGCTCAATGACTAAAGGGCTTACCATGCAAGCCTGAGGGATCAGAGTTTGGAACCCCAGAACTCACACAAAAAATGGCAGGGTATAGTGGTCCACCTGCAATCCCAACAGACACCAGACGGAGGGATGCCAGAGCAAGCTGGCCAGCCAGACTAGCCATAACAGAAGTTCTGGGTTCAGGAGACCCATACCTAAGTCCATAATGTGGAGAACACTCAAGGAGAACATCGGGTGTTAACCTCAGCACACACTAGCACAGAAGTGAACACCCATACATATGCAAAAAAAGCACACACACACATGCACACTCATATGGAAGGACTTATTTTTTTTCTTGGTTCTCAGATCAGACTACATCCCTTTGACAGGCACTGCACATCTTTTCCCCACTAGTTATCACCTTTGCACAAATAATACAGTGAGAGATTAATTGTTATTACTATTTGTCTTCCCAGTAAAATGTAAGCATTATGCCTTATTCATTACAGGTTCCTCAGTATGGTATCTTGAACATTACAAGCATTTAATGAATGATAACTCAATAATGAACTCAATGAATAAATGAATACACGTACATAGTAAAGTAATTGCTGTTCTATTAAGACTACACGTACACCTATGGGAAATGGGTGAGGTATCTAAGGAAAAAGCAAGGTGCAAAACAAGCTATAGAACAAGTTCCTACCTTTTATGTTTCAATAATAACAAAACTTACTTTATGAACAAAACATAAAGAAATAATCACATAACAGAGTTCAACATAGTTATGGCCAGAGGCTCCCTGGAGTTGAGTTACATACAGGCAGTTGTAAGCCATCTGATGTGGGCACTAGGAACCAAACTTCAGTCTTTTACAAGAGCAGTACCCACTCTTAAACACTAAGCCATCCCTCCAATCCCACCTTTAACCATTTTCCTAACATTTCTTTTTTTTTTTTTTTTTTTTTTTTTGGTTTTTGGAGACAGGGTTTCTCTGTGTAGCCCTGGCTGTCCTGGAACTCACTTTGTAGACCAGGCTGGCCTCAAACTCAGAAATCCGCCTGCCTCTGCCTCCCAAGTGCTGGGATTAAAGGCATGCGCCACCACGCCTGGCCTATAACATTTCAAGCATTGTTCATGTAGATTTAGGCAAATATTTCTGTGGTTTTAAGGAGGAAAAGGGAGGGTACTTTAGTAATGATCCAAAATAAATATCAGAATCCCGCAGTATAACTAAAGATATATGTAACAACTTGGTTACTATAGAACCACTTTTATATTGCTTCATTCTTGAAATCATAAAAGTTCAGAAAAGCAGGATAATGAAAAAGGTTCTTGGCGGGGCGTGGTGGTGCACGCCTTTAGTCTCAGCACTTAGGAGGCAGAGGCAGGCGAATTTCTGAGTTCAAGGCCAGCCTGGTCTACAGAGAGAGAAACCCTGTCTCAAAAAACCAAATAAGTGAAAGAAAGAAAGAAAGAGAGAGAGAGAGAGAGAGAGAGAGAGAGAGAGAGAGAGAGAGAGAGAGAGAGAGAAAGAAAGAAAGAAAGAAAGAAAGAAAGAAAGGAAGGAAGGAAGGAAGGAAGGAAGGAAGGAAGGAAGAAAGGAAGGAAGGAGAAAAAGGTTCTCATAATTTATCCTTGCTTTTGTATTTGGAAGCTTTTCATATTAGAATTTCTTTTTTTTTTTTTTTTTTTTTTTTTTTTTGAGACAGGGTTTCTCTGTGTAGCCCTGGCTGTCCTGGAACTCACTTTGTAGACTAGGCTGAACTCAGAAATCCACCTGCCTCTGCCTCCCGAGTGCTGGGATTAAAGGCGTGCGCCACCACACCCGGCTTCGTATTAGGATTTCACAAGTGTTCACAAGATAGTAACTCATGAAAAGGAAAGAGATACTAGAGGAGAAACTTTAAAACACAGATGTTCACCAATGGAAACAAAGCCTTGGGCAGTAAACTGGAAGTTTCTGAACAGGAAAGATGGTTTTCTGAAGTGTAACATGATTAGGAACGGCTGGTGGCTTATTTCCAGACTACTTTCTGACTGTACCAGACTTATGTCAGGAGGGAGGGAATACAGACTCTATTCCTCCCTCCTGAATGTGGAGGGTAGCAACTTCTTCCCAAATGTTCTCTGGCTGTTTTCTTACTGTCCACAGGTCTTCCAGCCAGCTACTGCTCATCAGAGCTGGTATTTGGTTTCCTGAACTAAAAAGCAACTAAGAACGTGGCCAAAATCTTTCTGAAGATAGCAAAGCTATCAATTTTAATTCAAAAGGTGGAGCTTTGCCAAAACTTGACCTTGAATCAAGAAGACTAATACCTAATGGGCTCTGGATACAATTCCCTTTGGTTGTGATAACATTCCTAACCATTACACTTGAACACTCAAAGACTGAACAAACATCCTAACCCAATGGCCTCCTCTCACTTTCTCTCTAAACTTAATTAACCCTTAAATGTCCTCCCCACCCCACCCCTAGAACTTCACACATTACACAAAAAATGTGGGGTGGTGGGCAATATCGAATTCTAGTAAATTGAAAATAAGCAATAATTTACCCCAAATAGATGTTAGGTTACAGATGTACTTACTGTCTGTAAAACTCAAGGCTTTGATTTTTTTTTTTTTTTTTTTTTAGTGATCTAAAATTATTCCTATTTCAAAAGAGACAAAGATTTTGCTGCAAGGACCCAGATATAGCTGTCTCTTGTGAGACTATGCCGGGGCCTAGCAAACACAGAAGTGGATGCTCACAGTCAGCTATAGGATTGTACACAGGGCCCCCAATGGAGGAGCTAGAGAAAGTACCCAAGGAGCTAAAGGGAACTGCAACCCTATAGGTGGAACAACAATATGAACTAACCAGTACCCCGGAGCTCTTGTCTCTAGCTGCATATGTATCAAAAGATGGCCTAGTCAGCCATCACTGGAAAGAGAGGCCCTTTGGACTTGCAAACTTTATATGCCCCAGTACAGGGGAACGCCAGGGCCAAAAGGGGGAGTAGGTGGGTAGGGGATTGGGGGGGTATGGGGGGCTTTTGGGATAGCATTGGAAATGTAAACGAGGAAAATACCTAATTAAAAAAAGAAAGAATGAGGAGAAAACAGTATGTGTTGCAGCTGTTTTCTAGCAATTATTAGAAGGTGGCAGTAGAAGTCACTAATTCAGTCTTTGAAAGCTTCTTACTAGTTTTAATTGGATTCACACAACAATCACACAATAACCACACCTACTTGTGGTCCTTGGAATATGTTTAACCCGTAAATGATTGTGGGGTGGGGGGATAGCAGCAGAGCCCATTCCTGGGCCCATTATCAACTGAGTGAGCCTCGTCTGAAGAAGTTTGTTTGCTGAATGACTGCTAGGATTCCTCCTGCATCTTAGGAAACATTTTTTGATGATGTATTTCTTTTTTTTAATGTAAAATAAAATGTGTCAAGAAAACGCTAAAAAAAAAGACAAAATTGTTGAAGAAATTGGTAAAATAAGATTATACTTAGCCACACAATCATTAATCCTAAAGTAACCAAAGAGTTCATTGTTCATTTTGAAAGTTCCTAAATAAAAGAAAGTAAAGGAAACGAAAAGCGGCTGCATCTGCCAGACAAGGAAGTCTTGATGGGTGCACAGAAAACTCCAGGAGGGCTTCTGATACAATGGGAAAGCACACTTTCGCTGAAAAACCCAGGACACAGGGATAAAAGGTTCTTTGAAGTATTTCACCTTTTAAGATGTTTGAAAGAATAATAAAGGACAATATCAACCACTTCAACCAGCCAACATACAAAATAGAAATTCTGGATGGAGACTTCTACAGCTCTGTGCAAATCAATCTCCCTCAATGGCTACTTCTATCCACAAGCTGTCTTGTCAGTCTTGAGACACCAGGCCTCTCTGAACCAAGTTACAGATGCATTCGAGCCAGAGCAGAACAAAGTGCCTGCTACTGCTGGCTGTATCACTGTGACTGATGATCTGTACTGTTTTTTGTTGGTTTTGTTTTCTTTCTTCATTTGCTAACGAAGCTGTTTCCAATGGAAACTGTCATTACAGGTCAACAAAAAAAGCAGGGCCAATATAAGGTTTTATTAAGAATACAAAGGACCTTTTTCTAACAAAATAGACACCACCACCTCCACCCATTTTAAAAGATTTTTTTATGTTTATTTGTGTGCGTATGCAAGAAATATGATACAACTTGTGAACAGGTATACATGAAGGCCACTTTCATGAAAGTGTCATGAAAGGCCTGGAGCTAGAACTACAGACAATTGTGAGCCATCTGACACGGGTGCTAGAAAATGACATCGTGTTCCCTGAAAGAGCATCATGTGCTCTAGCCCTCTTGGCCCCACAGGATATGTTTCCATGCTTTCTAGAATATACATATTTTCCCTTGCCACTGAAATTGTTAATACATAAGTTTAACATAAAAAAGGAGCTCATAAAAAATACTGATTGGCAAGACTGGCCCTCTCTCATTACCCACGCATTTGACTTCATAATTTTAGTTTCCTCTTTGTTTGCCCTTGGTATCACTGCTCCCAAGAAAACTCTTGAGTCTCTATGCACACCCTTGGGTCACTGCTAGCAAGAGAAATCAATTGGAACAGAATTCAACAATAAAATCCATAGCTATTACCAGCACAGTGCAATTATTTTATATATAGTTCTTTTTAGTACTGGCCTCCTAAAGAATAAAATGCACAGCCTCATACATTTCAAATCCCTGGTGTTGAGCATGAGGCTTGCATGTAGTTGGCCTCTAGAGAAATGGTCACAAAAACGTTTAATAACCACTACAAAATCATCTAGAGGAACAATTCCACTGTTTACTACAATTTTATTTCCCAGGGTTTTTTGGGGGGTGGGAGGAGGTAGAAGGAAATAGACTATCAACACCAACAACTGATGGTCTGTCTGTGCAGTTCACTGGTTTTCATAGCTGGGAGTTAAACCACCTCATTTAGAAGCTGGTTGAGCCTCTTATTTCTCTGTACCAAATTTTAAAGCTTAAAAAGTAGACAATGATATCCTTGGGGGCAGGAATCAAATCTTATTCATATCCATGCTTCTAGCATCTACTTATGGAATATGAGTGCAATAAATTTTTTTTCAATAAATGCATTATCAAATTGATCCACAGTGTATTTTCCATACTGTTTTTCACAGTGGCTAAAAATAATTTCTAATACTGTATCCACAATCTCTGCAGAAAATCTCTGAAATATGTGTCTGCTAGTGTCTGTAAGACAATTTGGCGCAGGGCAATGATGTATCAAATTGAATTCAATTCCCGCATCCCATACATAGTAAAATCTGAAGACAACACGAAGCAGGCAAAGCCAGTTACAGCCATTCTCTGGGAACACTTTTCTTAGTGTGGCCAGAGCAAGCAGGTAGAGCTGAGCAGGCAAGCTTTTCTACAGAGGAGACAAGCCAGAGCAGTAACTCTCCTCCTAACGCTTGCACTTTCTTGGCAAGCTAAAGTCCCTAGGGAGAAATGCTACCTTTCAATTTTAGCACTAATGATAAAATGAAGTTTCTAAGAGTTTTTATATACTTTCCCTCAATAACACACAAATCAATCTCAACTTATAAGATGAATAATAATTTTTTCCAACTGGAATCTCATAATCCAACTCTATCATACCCATTGCCTTTTTTATATCTCTCCCCATCATGCTAAGTTTGATACAATGTATTCATCCTGAAACATATTCAACTTAAATTTTACTTATGCTATATGGAGATAAATTAGTTTTGAAGATTGGAGTAAGATGGATAAAAATATGAGGTCCTTCTGTACAAACAATAGAACAACCAACACCTAGCATGAAACCTAACACTATCTAACTTCAATTTGTTTGCTAAATTTTCTAAATTTTAAGAGAAATCTGATCTCAAAATACTCCCTAAAACTACAGGTAATACAGTTAGATCTCTCCATTCCTAAGTCATTTCAGCCTGCTGTCCTGATGTGCTTAGCCTCCCCACGCGCTTCCCTCACTCTACTGTAGATTTTACAGAGTGACATAACAAATTCCAAGGTGACGAGACTATGAGCTTAGTTGAGGAAACTCAAGGACAAACATTCCAATTACTCTCTAATGTGGACAAGCCCAGAAACCTTGGATCCTGCTAATCTTACAACAGAAGAGTAAACAAGCAGACTTGAAATCAGGACAAGTAAAGAACCCAAAATGTCTCCAAAAACTCCAGAAATTCCAGGAATCACTTCAAAAATGAGACTTACTTCCTGAAAATGAAAACTCAGTCTATATTTCCTCCTGCTATAAACAAAGTGAAGGGATGAAAAGCTGCCCTGCAACCCCTCTTTGTTCAGCCTGCACTTCATCTGATGACAGAAGTCTGAATGCAGGAGTGATTCCCTTCATCACAACGCCTCTCTTGCAGATCAAGGTCCCACAGTCTTCGGAAGGACAAGTGTCTGTGATGTTGAAGAGAGCCCTAAAACTGACATTCAATTCCCTCAACACAGGCTGTATTCTTAATCCTATTCTATTTAGAAACTGATTTAACATATGAAATGCATAAAAATTTGCTGGTGACAAATGAACTCATACTATTGGTAGACGGAACAAAGCCTATTTCATGAACTGTATTTGGAAGGTTTCAGAAACTGATCCTACTCTCAACTAAACATATTCAACAATAGAGCATATTCAGATGTACTTATGAAATATGCTACATGAATATCATTTAAGTTTAAAGAAAACCTTTGGGTACTCAAAGAAAATCTAAACATTCTTAACGAGCCTCAGTGTTTTCCATGGTAATAAACCCAGATTTTAAAAACCAGAAAACAAAGCGTTAGGCTGAACTGCTCACTGCATTCCCAGTTCTAAGGCAGATCAGTTGTTAAGAGCGGGAGCTCAGTTAGTCTGAAACCAGCTGCTCAAAGAACCTGATAATCATTTGAAGTTCCAATGCCAATAAGATAACTCAAACGTGATTTTAATACATTCTAATGGGGGACTTTTGGTATAGCATTGGAAATGTAAATGAGTTAAATACCTAATAAAAAATGGAAAAAAAAATACATTCTAATTATCTGTCTGAATTCCTTTATCAACTTATTTTCTATAAATAAGGAGCAAACAATTATGAGGAAAACCAATTTTTATAATGTATATAAATATATGATACTAATACTCAGTATTAGTGGAACTTCATACAAAATATACTAAAGTACAGGAACACCAAGATGAAATATTTTCATTTAACAGAAAAGCTGTAGATGGGTGTTGGATTGTTTTATGCAAACCCTGAGAAGTAACATCCTACACCAAATGAAAAAAAAATTTACACAAATGCTAGATTATTCTGTTGAAAAAAAAATAGCCATTTAACAATATTTAAGAAAAGGCAGTATTATAAAAACCCAAAGATAAAATGATTAAAGTGTTTTTAAAAGGTATTCACACTCATACTCTGAAGTCTGAAAATTGATAGGCATGTTATGAAGAAAGAAACTCACCTTGGACACAGTAGCCCAAAACAGCAATAGTTCACATTGCCTTCAAGAATGCTCTGACATCACAAAAACAGCTCAGCTCCCTCGCAGCTGCTCCAGGACCACTAACTACTCTGTAGTCCCAATGGAGATGAGTCTAATCTGATAATGGAACCTTCATTCTCCAATAACAGGCTCGAGATCACTTTACATACACCACATGGACTTTAACCCACTGATTGGCCCATTAGTACATTCGAATGCTGAAAAAGCTTTCCCAGTATGATCCCAACTTCTTTTTCAATGGGGGAAAAAAAGCACACATATTTCATGCTGACATGTCCAAAGCTGTTAGCCGTACTGAACTGACACTGCAAGATTTCTGGTACAATTTTATACTTTACTATCAAGCAATATGATGAGATGGGGGGGCTGCTTGTTTGTTTTTCGTGTTTTTTGTCATTGTTATTGTGTTTTCTTTTTGGATGGCTGGTTTTTTTTTTGGGGGGGACAGGGTTTTTTCTCTGTGTAGCCCTGAACTGTGTTGTGTCCTCGAACTCAAGAGATCCACCTGTCTCTGCCTCCCAAGTTCTGGGATAAAGGCCACTACAGCCAGGCTTGATAAACATATTGTTAAAGTAGTTTTTTTTTTTTTCTTAAAAAAAAAAAGACATAATTGTATAAGAAATAATGAGAAAAGGAGAATTGAGGCCAGATGCGTTTTTTAAAGGAGCTCACCTGGAGGTCTGGCCTCCTAGAGCTAACATCTTCATTCACTACTCAAAGTGCTCTCTGTAAAATTACCGTAAACTAAAACAAGTCACCCAAGTACAAACTAAAATACAAATGAAAAAACAGAGCAAGCATCTGCTGTACGGTAGGCACAATGCTGGAGAAACAACACTAAAAGTCCAGAAGTAGATAATTCTACTGATAAGACAACTAAGGCACTGACGCTTTTCAGCCTAAGATCCTTTTCTGTCTGCATGGTACCAAAAATTGCTTTCTGGAGCTGAAGAAATGGCTCAGCAGTTAAGAGCACTAGCTGCTCTTTCAAAGGACCTGGTTTGATTCCCAGCACCAACACCGTGGGTCACAACAGTCCGTAACTCCAATTTCAAAAGATCCACCACATGCTCCTGGTCTCCCTAGGCACCAGTCACACATGTGGTACAAATACACACAATGCAGGCAAAATACTCATTTATGGGGCTGGGGAAATGGCTCTCTCTGTAGTACCACACCCAATGTGTGGCTAGTAATGAAGAAACTGATAAAGCGTAATTATTATAGATAGCTGGTCTGGGAATACAGGAGTTGTTTTCACTTAAATGTTCAAGAAAAACAACAAAAACATCCACTCAGCATCAGACAACTGCCAATTAGTCAAAGATGGACAAGTCAAACTTAAAAAGTATGTACTCATGGCGTAGAGCAGCGCAGTGTGTACAGAAAGAGAAAGACAACAAAGCAAACGGTAAGCCACACAACAGCCCATGCATCTTTAGATGCTCTTTAGAATCGAAAATGTAAAATGAGATATTGTTCTATTTCATAAAACAAATTACATTTCTTATTAATAGACAAAAGTATATCCAACAAGCCATGAAATGATGTTTCTGTTTATAAAACAACTGCCACTACAAATCTGTAATTCATCCATAAATGATTTGGAAACAAAATGCAAAATAAACTTGGCCAGCACCGTCTTCAAATACACCAGGAGAGGTTCACGTCAGAGCAAAGCACCACAACCCCCATTTGATTTCCCACTTGTTGAGTAGGCCAGAAGTCCAATTAGAGAGCTGCTGGTTACCGGCAGGGCACGCATGCCACTCGTGAACCCTGAAGGTTACTGTGCCATCCATGCTCACGCTCACCACTGTGATGCATGCATGCACCATCACTGGGTAGAACTCTTGGTTGCTTTCCTCCTTTGGAAGCTGGCATGGCTCCTTCGTGTACCATGAAAACTACTCAGCGAAGAGGCTTTCAGGTGAGGGTCCAGGTCAGGAGCTTCTGGGCCCTGGATCTAAAGTGTATGGTGTCTTCAGCAATAGGCGCTTGGGGACAGCCAGGGGTGAAAGCAGAGGCTGTAATTTGCTGGTCTTTTAATGCGAATTTAGTTATAGAAATATTGGAAACCACACTCACACTATTTTCCCCAGCACTCTTTTCTACATTATTAGCACTATCTGTTATATAACTTATTACTTTTAATGACTTCATGCTTCTAGGTAATATTTCCAAATGTCTACTTTGTCAATGCAAAGGGACTTGCCAGCATGTTATACCTCCCACTCCAGTCATCACACTGTAAGAAATAAACACTACACCGATCTATCCCTTCCTGGGAAATCTTCCACTAGGCTAGATATGATGGTTGTGGGATCTAGAATATTCAGTTAATACAGACCTTAATTTTAGAGAGTAAAATAGGAACGAGAACAGAGACACAAGGCTGGCTGCCATCAAACACTATACAGCAAGAGTCAACGTCACAGAGCGAATGGCTCTCCTAAAGAGCAGATGAGGCACAAGTCTTGCACCCACTTGTCTATAACCACAAGCTTCCAGGACAGAGAGTCAGTTTCATTCATGTTTGCATTCCAAGAACCATAATGAGCACACAGCAAAACCTAGCCATTTACAGCTCCAGGGCTAAATGCTCCACATGGCTGGTGGGCAGGTCTTATTTGTCCAGTAGGCTTGCCCTCATATTTCCTAACCACAAAGTGCCCTTTAGGAAACTTTACTAAGACCAAAGGCTTTTGTATTTTATCAGTCTCTTCTGGATGAAGGATTCATCCTGACCTACTCTGTTTTTACCTTATTCATAACAATGAGGCATCTTACCCAAAATTAATACTCTCTTATCTTCACCTTCTTTGGTATTCTCCTACAGCTACTATCCGAGAGCTGAGATCACAGGTATGAGTCCATGACACCAGGCTTACAAATACAAACTCTCCGTTCAATTTTGGCTGACTTTCATGAGAAATGGAGTTGTAGTCTAGAAATCCTTAAACAGTGCTCAAAGGAATATAAACCATATGGTCATTCTAAAGAAAAACTGGGTAATTCTTAGTGAACTTTATAATGGACTTCCAAAATTTTTCCAATTTTATTTTTAAATGCATATCTCTTTAAGAAAAAAAAGATGAAGCTTATTGCAGTATTGATAAGGTACAGCAAGGCATGATAGAGAGACCCCAGAGTCTGCCTGAAGTTTTGCCAGCTCAGAATAAAAAATGCCAACATAATTAACAAAATTTGCTTTTATGGCTATCTACAAAGAGACAATAATCCTTTCCTGCAGAGCCATTTCCAATAAGAATGTCAAAGCTGTAATGAACCACGGTTAAGATCTAAGCACACATAACCTTGAGTACGGCCTTGCTCCTTTCCCAGCTGTAAATCTACAAGTTTCTGGAAATCTCACAAACAAGACAATAAACTCGATTACAATAAAAACATAGCTGACTTCCTTTTACAAAGTTGGTGACCTATTGTTCTGCCCCACCAGCCTGTAGTCCCTCCCAACCAGTGTACCTCAGGAACCATCCTACAATCTCACTTACAGAAAGAGAAAAGGGGAGAGGGTCCCTTAGGACCCCTTTGAAATAGGTAATTTTAGAATCCACAAAATCATGCATATGAATATTGAAAAGCTCACACCCACACTTAGATGTGTTCTATTCTTCCCTAAACACCTTTCTTTTTTCTAATTCTCATGCTTAAATCTACTTAAAGCTGTTCCTTAGTAAGAAGCGGAACTGGAGTTACTAAGGAACAGCTTTAAGTAGAATTCCAATGTTAAGCAAATATCCAAACACAGTAACTGGATTAGAATCTATGCTTAGGGGAGGAAAGCAAAGATAAGGGAATGAGTGAGAAAAGGGATGACAAAAGAAGCTTAGGCACCAGCAGTACATGGCAACCTAAAGCCCGAGGTACCCCAAAGTCCCAGCTACCCCTAAAATCTAAGAAACAAAAAGTAGAAGTCCACTTAAACTAAACTAAGACAAGATAATAGAGTCATAAAATCAGCAAGAAAATTTAATACTATATTTATTTTGAAAGGGATCAAAATGAGGTAACACTAAATGAAGAAATGTCACTGAAAGACAAGTAAAAAGAGTTAGTGAATAGCCATATTAATATCAAGAAGAATGATCACTGAAACTTATAATCAATAATGGAAACAGCGTGAAAAGTGAGAATGGGATTGCTTTTTTTGTTTGTTTGTTTGTTTGTTTTGTTTTTTAAGTAATCGATCCTGTTAGCATCATCCTGGCACCTCAAGATCCAAACCTAAAATATCAAATGAGAGTTAAATACAGTCTGGAATAGATTCTAGACCAACTCAATTTTTTTTTTCGGTTTTTCGAAACAGGGTTTCTCTGTATAGCCCTGGCTGTCCTGGAACTCACTTTGTAGACCAGGCTGGCCTTGAACTCAGAAATCCGCCTGCCTCTGCCTCCCGAGTGATGGGATTAAAGGAGGCAGGGGTAGGCAAATCTGTCAGTTCCAGCCAGCCAGAGTTACATAATGAAACACTATCACAAAATAAAGAAGCAACTCAATTAATCAATGTGTAAAATTCCATAAAGAAAATGTAGATGCTAGTGAGATGGCTAAGTAGGTAAAGATCCTTGCTCCCAAATCTGGTAATGACCTGCATTCATCCCTGGAACCCACAGTGCAAGGAAAGAACTGACTCCCAAGTTGACCCCTGATTACAACATGTTCACAGATGCGTACACTGAATAGATGGATGCAAAAAGGGCTTAATAAAAAATTTAGGTCATAAATAAGTCATAGTAGATTCCAGAGAAAAACATAAAAAATTTATCTCTTGAGAAAATTGACACTATGGGGCTGGAGAGACAGTTCAGTGGTTAAGAGCACTGGCTGCTCTTACAGAGGATCTGAGTTCAATTCCCAGCAACCACACGGCAGCACACATGAGATAGTCAACACTGTTATAAAATAAGATTCCTGTTATATGATTTTGCCCAACTGTAAACAATATTCTGAACATATTTTAGATTCTTCATGCATTGTAGATATTGATTCTATGATTTGCAAACATTCCTCCTACTTTTTAGCATGCCATTTTACTCTGTTGGTCAATTCATTTTAAATAAAGGTGTTTAATTTTAATGAAGTCCAACTTACCCTTATTTCTTCTACTGCCTATGTTTTGGGGATTATAAAATAGCTGCCAAACCTGAAGACATTAGGCTTTTCATCTGCAGTTTCTTCTAAAACTTTTCTGTTAGCTCTTACAGCCTGGTCTTGAAGCTGTGTTGGGCTATTTTTTATATACAATATAAGACAAAGTTCAATTTCAATTTTCATATTCGGATGTCCAGTTTTCTCAGCATCATTTGTTGAAAACATGAACAAATAAACCTGACCTTCCCCAGGAAAGGTCTTGCTATACAAAAGTCACTTAACATATAAAAAGGTTAATTTCTGGGTTTTTGTTCTGGATTTGTTCTATTCCATCGCTCCATACATTTGTCTTTATGCCAGTACCACACAATTTGGATTATTATAGCCTTGTTATAGTTTAAAAAAAAACTTATTGTGCCAATGTGTGGAACTGTGTGTGCATACAGCCATGTATATGTGTGCCATGTGCACATATGGAAGTCAGAGGACAGACCACTCTTAGGAGTCAGTTTGTTGACACAGGGTCTCTCTTGTTTCTGCTACCCTGTACATTTCAGGCTGTCTGTCCTGTTAGCTTCCAGGCAAACTATGTCTACCTCCCATCTCCCTACAGGAGAGCTGGGATTAGAGGCATGTACCACAGCATCTAGCTTTTGAAAATCGGTTTTAAGGATGCCTTAGTTAGGGTCACTACTGCTGTGGTAAAACACCATGACCAAAGCAACGTGGGGAGGAAAGGGTTTGTTTTCCTTATGTTTCCACATCACTGATCATCATCAGAGGTAGTCTGGGCAGGAACCTGGAGGCAGGAGCTGATGCAGAGGCCATGGAGGGGTGTTGCTTCCTGGCCTGCTCCTCATGGTTTGTTCAGTTTGCTTTCTTATAGAACCCAGGACCACCAGCTGAGGGTGACCTCACCCACAATGGGATGAACTATCCTCCATCAATCACAATTAAGAAAATGTGCTATGGTCTTGCCTATAGCCCAGCCTTCTGGAAGCCTTCTCCCTGGTGGCTCTAGCTTGTGCCAAGCTGACATAGAACTCGACAGCACAGGGCACAGAACTCAGGTTTGCAGGCTTGCCAGGGAAGCACGGTACCCACTTAGCATCCTGCTCACCCAGCTTTATGGTTTGAAATAACTGGAAAGTGTGAGACCTATCCTTAGTTGTTTTCGTGATATTATATTTCAGAATCCTTAAGATTCCATGCTCTTAAGATGAATTTTTGTTTCAGGAAAAAAGTTCACAGGGATTTTGATAGGTATTATATTGGTTCTATAAATTATTTTGTATAGTATCAATGCCTTCAGAGCCATAAATAAGTAATATGTCTCCATTACATAAACAGAAGACTTAAATGATGTCTTTAATTTCTTTTGACAGTACTTGGTGGTTTTCAGTATTTAAAGATTTTCACCTCATTAGTAAAATTTACTAATTATTTTTTATTTCTAAAATTGTTGTACTGCTAATGTATAGAAATATATTATTCTATGGGCTAAAATGGTACCCAACAAACTGCTGAATTCATGAGTTCTAATCATTTTTTGCATAATCTTAGAATTTTCTACCTATAATAATGTTAAGTCCTCACAAATAGATAATTTTACTTTTTCCTCTCTAGCTTGGATCAATTTTATTTACTTTTTATCATCCCTCTGGTTAGGATTCATAACAGTGTCCTTGCTTTGCCCATGATATCAAAGGAAAAACTTACAGCATAAGATTGGCTGTGAGTACTTCATAAATGGACTTTATTAGGTGAAATAAGTTTCTATTTTTAGTGTGATGGTAACTTTTTATCATAAAAGAGTATTAAATTTTGACAAATTTTTTCGATTAACTAAGATGATTCTGTGACTTTGGTCATTCATTAGGAAACTAGACTGCTTCTTACCATGCATCTCACACAAAGGAAAAGTTATATAGTGCCCTCATTTTCCAGGGAGATCCTCTTAATTTAAAAAAAAAATTAAAGCAGAATTTAATGACATAAATTTGAGCTTCAAGAAAGGATTTTTAAAAGAGGATACTGAATGGATATCAACTTTTAAAAGAAGCATATTTCAAAACTTGAGAATCATGTCAAGTAAACCTATTAAAATGGATCAAAGCAAACCAGCATATCTGATATCACTGAGGTATGCCAGACCTGATATATTAGTGCTGTATTATTTATTTGAATACATTTTAAAAGCCTGAATGTATACACTGATAATGGCACACATCATGATTGAGACATAATATTTTTAAGGAAACCAGGAAGGAGGCTGGGAAGATGGTTCAGTAGGAAAGAGAGCTTGCGCTTGCACACCTGAGAACCTGAGCTCAAATCCCAAGTACTCAGGCAAAAAAATTAGGCATAGCTATGCACACCTGTACACCTACCATATTAGGGAGCAAAGACAGAAGGGTCCAGAGAACCTGCTAGCCAGCCAGCCCAACAAAAACTCAGTAAGACCTGCCTCAAGGTGATACAGTAAAAATGACACAGGATGACACCAACATCCTGTTCTGGTCTCCACATGAGTGCTCATGGGCACAAGCATATACACACTTACATGCATGCAACACACATACAGGGAGGGGAGAAAGAGGGGCAGGAAAGAGGGAGGACAGAAGAACTTTATTGAATGAAATAACACTGAGAAGCACGAAATGACACAGAAACCAAATGACATTCATTCAGAAATGTCCTCTCTTTTCCATAAAGTTAACTTAAGAAACAGAAGCTCAAAGAATCGCAATTCTATTTTGTGCAGTTGTTGCTCTCCTTACCAATACTGATAAATATGCTAAATCTAAGCTTTTGCCATAACAAAACTTTCAGTGGCGTCTCCCATGAGAATACATGCTGCTGTCTTGCCTAGGAATGCAAGTTGGAGCAGCAGGAAATGGCTCTCCTTTGTTCTGGCGGTACATTTTAGCTTACTTCTAAACCTGAAATCATTTCTGTCCCACAGTCCCGAAGAAAGGTGTTTGTGGGAAAACAGTTTCATTTTGCTAAGCTGAGAAGGATAAGGCCTTGGGGGAAAGGCCAACTCAAGCAGGATGGAAGCAGATGGGAGCAGTCAGTTCTCTTGCCTGTTCAGTGCTTTTTTGACTACACTGTACCAGCTCTGACACCACCCAGACAGCAGTGGACAGACTGAAGCCATCATTTCTCAAGAGTTTGAGAACTATAAGGTTTTCCCTTCCTCCAAAATAACTCTACTAGGGACAGAATAACAAACAACAGAGGAAAAAAAGTCAAAGATACAGAAACATTAGTTGAAGAAAACATTAATAGATTTTACTTTCCTGGAAAGAAAGGAATGAAGACACATAAAAATGAAAAGAAGGAAGAAAGCATCCATACATAACAAATAGAAAATGCACTCATTCTTTGACTACTTAAAGATCAATTACTAGGTTCACTTTTATGGTAAGTACTGCTGAGGTTGTTCTTATTTAATGCAAACCAGAGATCTATAAAATCATATATGTTTAGATAATGTAGAAACTAACATAAATGTTTAGATAATATAGAAAAGGTTTCCCTGTTTAACATCTTTCCTAAATTATGAAGTAAACTGAAATATTTCTTTTAGACGAGCTTGCCTCCAACTCAGGTTTCTCTTGCTTCAGCCCCCAGAGTGTTAGAACTACAGGACAAGCCATCTGCCTCAAATTTGGACATATTAAGAACACTATCCACCCATTTTCCTGATAGAATAGTGGTTTTCAACCTTCCTAATGCTGCAAGCATTTAATGCATTTCCTCATCTTGTAGTGACATCCATCCATAAAATTATTTCCTTGGTACTTTATAGTTGTAATTTTGATACAGTTATTAATCACAATGTAAGTATCTGATATGTAGGATATCTGATAAGTGACCCCTGTGAAAAGATCATTTGAACACACACACACACACACACACATATACACAAAGGGGTTGTGACCCACAGGTTGAGAACCACTGTGCTAGAGCAAGCCTACTTGGCTTATAAGTATATATAATAAGGAGCTCTATGCCTTAAAAACAAACTATACCTATTACAAACATTAGCTTGGGGATTAATTAGAACAAGGTACAATGACATATATGTATGAATCACCAGGGTACAACCTATTATATTGTTATGCTGATTTTAAAACTTAATAAAAATTTAAAAACAAAGAACTAGCTCATCTTACTTGAAAGACATTTTTTTACAGCACTAAGGGATTCTCAAATATACACTCTATGTTATATAACATTAACAAGACATTTTAATGGTGTTGTAATGTTAAAATTTCTAAGTTATGCTATCAAATGCATACATTTTTCTATAATACCATTTTTTTAGACACTAACCATTACTGAGAACAAGCGGGGGGTGGGGGGCAGGAATGGAGATCAAAGCTTGCTTTAGCTAAGGTACAATAGGTCTTCACCTAAGCTATATATTTATAAAAATGAAAAATGACTGGCATCATACCTCTAGCATGTGGGTAGCTCGGTAATCTCCCTCACGTTTCCCTCATAGGAAAATGAGGCACCACCCCCCACCACACTACACTCCTTGCAATTATTAAATGAAACAAAACAGGTGAAAATTAATGGAACCTTGGCTTACCATCTGACAACCATGTGCAACAGCAAGTGATGGTAAGCAGAAGATAAAAGGAAATATAATCCTACGTTCTAAGTTATAAGAACTGAACACAATGTTAATGGGGCTAGGCCAGCCACGAGATAAAAGGCTGGCAGAGAAGGAGCCAAGAGTTTGCTTCAGCTCTGAGTCTGGAGTCACGGTTATACAGCACTTTATCATGTACACACAAACTGGTCTTCACAATAAGACTGACTCAGGAGGACAGGAAGTCACCAATGTCAGCTTGCCGGACTGGAATCATGACTAAAACCTATGACACATCCTCCTACCTCCTGAACCAGTGACTGAAAGCCTTTCTTACACATAACTGAGTAGACAAAGAAATGTGCTTCAGCAAGCAGTTGTTTATTCAATCAATAATCGAGTCACATTCCAGGATACAGTCCCATGCTGTGTTTAGCAGAATCAATCAGCTTCTTGATACAAAAATGTTCATTATAAGTAAGAATAAATTACCAAGCTAAGTGGTGATGGCACATGCCTTTAATCCCAGTACTCTGGAAGCAGAGGCAAGCAGATCTAGTCTACAGAGTGAGTTTCAGACAGCCCAGGCAATACAGAAAACCCTATCTTGAAAAAAAGAATCACATCCCCCCCACACAAAAAAAAGAATAATTTTCCTAAGACAAGTATTTTAAGAACATTTCCCAAACCAAAACTTTAATTAATAATAGCTTAGGACAAGGCAGACAATCATTTTTATTGTGTTTATTCACAGACTTCAATCTTATAGCTGGGTACTGAGTTTCTGGGTATTTTATCATAATCAAAGAGTTTACCGTTTCCAGCATTAATGGCTCTACTATTCATATACTTTGTTCCTTAATCAACTCTTTAAATTGCCCTTCCATTACTTCATACTCAGAGTTTAAGCTAATCCTTCTGTAAATAGGTCAATCAGTTCCTGTATTTAGTCAAGATGATTTACATTCACACAACAATTATTTTATAAAAATGGCATTATTAGGCAGCTGGGAAATTGATTAAAAGAAAATCTGGAGGCCAGCCAATTGAGTAGTAGAGCACTTTAGTCACATTTTATCAGATGTGTCTAAATGTCACTAAGAAAACAGACGTCTGCTTGGTATTTGTGTGCAAAGTTATACAGGGAGAAGAGTACCTCCCTGCAAAAGCAAGGCTTGGTAGGAAGAAAAGGTGAGCAGAGGTCACAAGAGATGTCCCACAGGTGATGTGAGAGATTTGAATGTAATCTCCAAGAAAAGATGACAGACTGAAAGGTTCTGGGTACAAGTATGAAAACCACGCCAACTTATGGAAGTCTTTCTGGACATACAACAAAAAGATAGATAGACTAAAAAGACTAAGAGCTTAGAACAATGAAACCTGGCAGACCTACTGAAAGATTCTCAGCCCACTACTTCCTTTGGATGACAGAAGTAGGACTTGGACTTCGATGGCCACATCTCTTCCTAAGTAGTGAGCAGTACTGAGCACCCAAAGGAAGTGCTACTGAGTCTGACTCCTAGAGATTACTCTCCACCCATAATGCCCTAGGTCCACTTACAAGACAGTATATGACCCACTAGGACTAAAGGGGAGATGAATGGCAGGTACTGAAGCATGGTAAGGGGCTGTGCAGACAGCCCTGACATTTGTCCACAGGATACTTGCTCTTCCCAAAAGACTGCACTATAGCTAGTAGGCTGCAGCATCTGAAGGGAACTGCAGGGGAGATGCCCCACAGTGACCACACTCTGAAACATAGCTGCATTCCTAGATCAGGTGCCATCATTCAGAAGTCTCTGTGGTCCTCAGCTGAGGCCTTTCTTAGGCCCTTTGACATCCACTTCCTGGAAGCTGGGAAATATGAAAGACTTGGTTCCAAAGTCTCCCTCAGCCCATTTCTACTCTTGTCTCATTTATCTGTCCTTAGCCTGCCCTGGATCCATAAAACATCCTAAGGGCCACCCCCTCTGTGCTGAGCTACCCACAGCAAGAGCTTATACTTTCATAGGTTCGGCCTCTTTTTTATCCTAATTCAGCCAAAAGGTTAGAGAATTTTATTTTAACTTTTTAAAAAGCTGACTACTCAGAAACTTTCTCTAGCCCAGAGTCTAATACAAACAATAGAATATCATTCTGTGACAAAAGGTAATGGGGGACTGACACATGCTACAACATGAATGAACCTCTACACCTTACAGATTGTGCAAGAAACATCTAGAATGGATCAGCAGCCAGCACGCACATCAGCCGCCGACAGGAATGACTACTGACTGTCATATACTACTTTACAGAGTATTAAAAATATTTCAAAATTAGATTGTGGGAATGGCTGTACATATCTGTAAATACAACAAAAAGTACTGAACTGCACACTTTAAGTGAGTCAGTTTTATAATGTGCAAATCATTTCTTGATAAAGATGTGTTATGAACTAAACAACTAGTGCTTAGGGCACTAGTGTGTTGGAGGAAAATATGGAGAAAGACTAGATGTTCTCTGTGAAAGAGTCTAAATTATTACATAATCCAAAGACACTGAAGGATTCTGAAAATCAGACAGGCATGCTGGCATTTATACTTTAGGGAAAAAATACCATGTTGACAATTACAAGAAAGGTGTGGAGCAGCCAGACTCCAGGTAGAAAGACTAGACTGGAGATTTAATGGTCTACTTCAAAGTGTTTAAATGAAGGGGAAAAAAATTTTTTGGAGAACAGGTTTCATGCATTAATATGTCTAGCCTCATGCTCTCAAGGTAGGGGACCTTGAACTTGTGGTCCTCCTGTCTCCTCCTCCCAGGTGCTGGCATTACAGGCACTATGGCACTGCCATGCCAGGTTAATGTTGTGCTGGGAAGCAGCTCAGGGCTTTGTGAGCATTTGGTAAGTACTCTACCAGCCGAGCCTGCCATCTCCAGTCTGCTCCCAACAATTTTTTTAATAGAAAATTTAGAAATGAAGAGGACTAAAGCCAAGACAGGTAAGGAATCAGACAAGACTTTAGTTAGTATTATCTTTAGAGTAGAATATTATCTAGAAAAGCTTTCTGTAAAAGGGGAACGGTGTGTGGAAACCAATTAGCACACTAATGGGTACACTTTATTACATAAGGCCAATAGAGAGAATTACAGAAAGTAATCCAGTCTAAGGACTAGATTGTATGAAACCCTTTACTAACTGGCCTTTTAAATAGCCACTGTCTTAATCTGACTTAACTAACAGAGGGTTTGTCTTTAAACATGTCAGATTAGGGTGTGACATTGCACAGTTTCAATTCTAGCACGACAGAAGCAAGAAGCAGGTGGATAGACCTGTGTGAATTCAAGCATATTGGCCTACAAAGGAAGTTCCAGACCAACCAGAGAGAGATAGTGAAACTGTCTATAAATCAATATATAAATATAAATTAAAAAATTAAAACCATCAGATTATAATGCCAAAATTTTCCTTAAGTGTGTCAGATCAGCAACATATGTGTAACTCCATTTTCAAGTAGAGAAAAGCAATGAAAATATACTCCAAAGTGTCTTAGCAATGGAGTCAGTTTATTTCCCAAACTAACCCACAAACTATAAGCATTCAGACTGCTTCATAGAATTACAAAAAAGCTTTGCTTCCTATTGAAACACTTAAGAAAATATATCATCGTCTTTAATTTTCAGAAACAACTCATTCTTATTATAAACTACATATAAAGTGCCAGATACATTCATAAATATCTCACCTTGGGTTTTCTAGGCAAGCTACCAAGAAACATCTAGCGCATAAGTCCTGGGTTGGACAGACACCTAGAATGAAGAGGAAAAAAAAAAAAGACATGGTCAATAAAACTACGTCTGAGCTGGCATCTCACTTCCTCACATCAGGAAACTTTAACTCCCAAACTCTTTTTGTGATCACAATGTTCTTTAGACGACTGGACCAAGTCCAAACTTCAGAGCTCCTGAGTCTGGTGAGATGAGTCAGAGCTTGTGCTGGCTAATTTTTTATCCACTTGACACAATCCACAGTCATTTGGGAAGAGAGGACTTCTGATTGAGAAGATGCCCCACCAGACTGGTCTGTGGGCAAGCGTGTGGTACATTTTCATCATTGATAATTGATGGGAGAGGGCCCAGCTGACTGTGAGTGGTATGATCCTGGAGCTATAAGAAAGCAGGCTTGAGCAAGTTATGGGGAGTTAGTGCTCCAGCCCCTGCCTCCAGGTTCCTGTCCTAGATTTTCTCAGTGATAGATTTATAAAATATAAGCTTAAAAGCTATAAAGATCCTCTCTCAAAATAAAACAAGAAAGAAATGCCAGACTTTCTATTGCCTTTGATGATTTAATGCTATGTTTTGGTTGTTCTGTGCTGGGAGTTGAAAAGAGGGCCTCGCACATGCTAAAGTCAGCACTCTACCTCTGAGCTACATTCCCTACCTTGTTTATTTGATGTTAACGATAATCCTCCACATTAAGGCTATGTGAGTGCACGTGCGTGTGCATGCTGGTATGGTTTAAGAAGTATGTTGTGTGCCCTTACCAGCACTCTGCTCTCTTCCCTTAAGAGAGGGTCTCTCACAGAACTTGAGGCTCACAGGTAGCTGGCCAGTGAGCTTCTGGGATGCATTTGGTTTTGCCTGCATGCTAGGGTTACAGGTATGTTTGTGGCCATGATCTGCTCTTTTATGTGGATGCCAGGGATCTAAACTCGGGTTTTTGTGTTAGTGCAGCAAGTGTTGTGTCTTAAGTGTTTCTATTGCTATGATAAAACTGTATTAGCTCAATCCTCAAAAGTCAAGTCAGCAATTGCCTCTGTCCTAGCACTATTGTGGCCATCGTCTCCACAAAAACAAACAAGCAACCAAACAAACAACAGAAACAATCTGAAAACTCTGAAGTGCAAAAGTAAGCCAATAGCATATTATTTATAAAATTTAAATTAAAAAGAACATTAAAAGTCCTATAAATTCTAGTCTAGTCTAAATAAATAAAATTCTATTTTATACTGGAAAAAAAAAATCAAACTACTAGCATCATCTTTTGTCAATGAAGTTAGAGTTGTTTTTAAAATGTTGGCCATTTATGTAGCTCCAGACCATCTTAAGCATCGAGGCAAGATGACTTGATGGCTCAAGATACATGCTGCCAAGCTAGGTTCACCCCTGGGATCTCAACAGAGGAAGTAGAGACCTGACTCCCATAAGTTGTCCTTGACTACACACATTCACAATGGCATGCTTGAGCTCCCTACTATAAATAAATTCATGTAAAACAAACAAACAAACAAACAAATAAACAACAACCCTTTTTAGCTCACAGTAAGCCTGCACTTTAAGACCTTTCAAGTTCAGTATGTCTATGTTACCACTAAATGGTACAGATGTGAGGCATCTCTAGGTATAAACTTAAGCCACGACACAACTAGAAGAGTAACACATTTCCACAGAGATTACAGGAGCAACTGACAGTGTACGTGAAATCTATGGGGATGATGGTTACCTGAAGAACTCAAAAAAAGAAAGAAAAAAGTAGGCTCTCCTGTTGATATAAATAGCAGATACAAAAATAAATAAATAGATAGATAGATTAAAAAAAATAAATAAAATATGTTGTAATAAGCCACAGAGATTTGGGGGAATTGCTTGTTACTCTAACATAATTTAGGCTATTCTGATTGCTATGAAATTAAATAATGTAATATACTATAATATATACTAGAATAATACATATTATGGCTATCTTTGTGTACTGTCCTTGATCATGTAAAATAGTAAAAATCTTTCTGGAAAGCAATTTATAACAGTCAACAGGAACCTTAAAAAGTTCCAATCCTGAGGTTAGGAAACTAGCGTGGGTTCTTAGCCACTAGCTCTGCACTTGCTCTGCAGGCATGAGGCCTCAAGCTAGAATCCCCAGCACCCACATAAGGCTGACATGGCTCCATGTGCCCATGGCCCCGGCATATAGGGGCAGAAACAGGCAAATTCAGAGCTCACTGCCTCAGGGAAAGGGGGGGGGGGGACACACCCGATCTCCTGCTCAGGCCTTCCCATGCATATATGCACTGGCACATACACCTGCATACTCATATGCATTCGCTATATATACAGACAACGAACACTCAAAATTCAACCCTTTAAACTAATGACTTCTTTTCCAGCTTTTCTTCTAAATAAGCAGTAGGGTAGGAGGTGGGAAAGGGATGGGTAAAGAGAATTAATCAATATTGAGGATGTATAAAAAAATCCTATGGTGACCTACCACTTCATAAGCTAATTTAAAAATATAATTAAAAAGAAAATGGAAGTATCCCACACGGACAGATAATGCTGCTTCCAGAAGCTGTAGGTTATTAGACAGAAATCCCAGTGCTGCATATGGGAACTTTCCTGAGTTGTTGGTCAGGGAGGCTCATGAAGGTCCCAAAACAATACAGGCTCTTGGTTACCATTGCTCTTGCTTCCCCACTGGAAAAGATGATAAGGCCCTACTGATGAAGACATCAAGACACCTCGCACTACTTTTACAAGGCAGAGAAATTAAGCTGGAACTGAGCTGGAAGCCTCTTCCCTGCTGGCGAGCTTTCACGATACTAGTGGGCTGCTGGGGGAGAAAAGTCATCAAGTTTTACCCAGCCATGAACTTTGCATGCTACAATACCAACCTGTCAGTCAAGAGGTACCCCACTGGTACAAGAGGTATGACTGTCATCACCTTTCTGATTGGATCTGAGGCCTACTCTGTGGGGAGGAATCATATCTGACACTGTAAATATATGGTCAAAAGCCCATAGCTGGGAAGGTCATGGGCTACAAGGAACCAACTACACATTTGGCTAAGTAACATTTATCAAGCTGCCCTCTAGATATTTATGTTTATACACACAGGTTAGTGCTGAGCTCAGCCTTGGTCAGAAAAAGTTTTTGCACTGGGCAGTAGTAAATACAAAGACTCAAAGTGATAAGGATATGGTCAACCCTAAACAGGACATCTATGGGCTTAGAGATCCCAGAAGTGGGAGCAGAAAGAACAGAAGAGATGAAGGCTGGGGACTGGGGATGGGGGAGGTGGGGGTAGGGATTAGGGTGTTGGAAATAGCATAGCTATTGAGCCCATGAACTCACACAGTTATGGTTAACTGCACAAGACCCATTGTGTGGGTTCTGGGAAACAAACTCCGACCTTCTGGAAGAACAGCAAGTGCCCACCCTGGCCAGAACAGGGGTGTTGGAAGGTGCTACACTTGCATACTCAGGGGCTGTACGCTATGTGTGTGTGTGAACTTTATATGGTCAAACAAGGAGTGAAGCCTGACACCTGTCAGGATGATAAATCCTTACTAGGATTGATGATGGGGCAGCTGGTTTCTTAGTGCCAGGTTGGAAGCAGGAAAGGAGTTAACTCCTGCTGTCCTCATCTGAGGTATCCAAGGTTAAAGTTCTCCTTGACCCTTCCTCCATGATCCCTGTCCATTACAGTCCCACACATACATACATATAGGTAAAAGATACATTAAAAACAAAAGAAAAGAAATATGTAGTATAGACATTCTGTGCCCACAAAGCACATCTGATTCTTTACCAAAAGAATTTGGTGGCTTCTGAACTGAATATTTCACAAAGAGATAAAACAGGAGCTGGAGACATGGCATAGCAGTTAAAAACACTGGCTGCTTTTTCAGAGGACCTAGGTTCAATTCCCAGAACCATCATAGCAGGTCACAACCATTTGTAACTCCAGTCTCACGGGAATCTGGCACTCTCTCTTGGTACTGCATGTATGTGGTGCAAATACATACAAGCAGGCAAAACATCCACATATAAAAAAATAAAATTTGTCATGTAAATAAACATGTAAGTAGGCAAGTTCCCAGCTAAATGTACATACAAGCAAGGTTATTTGTGAGTTAGTTAACACAGGAGCAAATAAGTAACATGGGACTGAATATCGAGGAAAGAACACCAAGATTGTGGAATCAGACCAGGCAGAGGCCCTGGGCTGACACTATGTTCCTACAAGGGGGCAGGTTACAGAAAAGTCTTCAACAAGTCTACTGTTTCACTGATGTCAGGGGACAAGATAATAAAACCAGAACCAGGTTCTATGACATTTTGACTTTGCTGTTTTGCACACAAATACAAATTTCTGGACATTCTAGTAATACTGGGCAGAAGTAGGGAACCCACAGCTACCACACTTTCCTAAGATTGAGAAAGTAGCACAGAAACCAAGAACTGGAACACCCACCCAACAAAGGCAAGACCTGATACCAACACCTACAAACATTCAATCATCATGGCTCCAGATGCCTAGACACCAGCACAAACAGCCAAGACAATATGCTCCCACCACAACCCAGAACTCTACTATGGGAGGCCCTAAAAAATGCAATATAGCTGAAGAGCAAGACAAGAGCTTCACAATACCAACTATGAATGTGTTAAAGGACCTTCATGAGGATACAAATAAACTGCTTACTGAAATGTGTGAAAACACAAAGAAATAATGGAATAAAATAATGAAAACAATTGAAGACATGAAAGTAGAAATTGAATCACAAAGGAAAACCCAAACTGAAATAAAAGTGAAAATAAAAATTTCAAAGTCAAATAAAAACCTCAGAGGTAAGCCTCCCCAACAGAATGCAAAACACAGAAGAGAAAATCCCAAGTATTGACGATAAGGTAGATTTCTTCTTTTGACTGGATACCTCAGTCAAAAATATGTCAAAGCTAAAAACTCAAGACCAGTGGTGGTGGTGAAAGTCTTTACTGCTGGCACTCAGGAGGCAGAGTCAAGTGGATCTCTCCAGGTTCAAGGCTAGCCTGACCTTCAGAGAGAGCTCCAGGACAGCCATGACTACCCAGAGAAACCCTGTCTTAAAAAGCAAAACAAGAGTCTAAAAATTCCAGGTACAAAACATCCAGGATATCTGGGACAGTATGAAAAGAACAAATCTAAATAATAAGAACAGAGGAAGGAGGGAAAAAAAAAAAAGCCAGACCAAAGGCACAGAAAATATTTTTAACAAAAGAAGCAGGTGTCTCTTAAGCTACATAAAGTATAACAGAACACCAAAAAGGGCCAGAAAAGAAATTCCCCATGTCAAGTAGTACTCAAAACACCGCATGTACAGAACACAGAAAGGCAGTAAAAGCTGCAAGGAAAGAAGAGCAGTGGTGAATAAAAGCAGACCCATCTGATAACACCCAACTTTTCAGTGGAGTCTCCCAAAGCCAGAATGGAGAGCATCACAAGCCCTCTTTCCCAGCCTACCCATAAACCAGGAAAGACACTGTGCAAAATGTGGGTGGGATCACCCCATATCTCCACTTCTGAGTATGTTAAAAACAAAGGCACATTTCTGAAACATTGCATTGAATGTAAACTAGCAAAAACAATCATTTGAAAATAGCAGTACATAAGTGTGGTAGTTTCAATGAGAATGGCCTCCACAGATTCATAGGGAATGGTACTACTAGGAGGCGTGGCCTTGCTGGAGTGGGTGTGGCCTTGTAAGAAGTGTCAAGTGCGTCACTGATGGTGGGCTTTGAGGTTTCAAACACTAAAGCCAGGCCCGCTGTCTGTCTCTCTTTGACTTTATTTCTCTGCCTCCCCCTCTCTCTTTGTCTCTGTCTGTCTCTCTTTCTCTCAGCCTCTCTCCCTCTCCCTCTCAACCTCCCTCTCTCTCACCCTGCTGCCTGCTGATATGGATGTAGAACTCTCAGCTACCTCTCCAGCAACATGTGTGTCACCATGCTTCCCACCATGACAACACTGGACTCAACTTCTGATCTGTTTTCCTTTGTAAGAGTTGCTGTAGTTATAGTGCCTCTTCACAGCAATAGAAACCCTAACTAAGCTTGATAATGTTGCAGATTCTAAGTTGAAAGTCTTGAAGACATTCTTCATCAGTGGGCTTTGGTTTTACTGGTTCTACCTTAAGAGACATACATACATCAATCATCATCATCATCCTACTGCCAACCATGACAATGACACTGATCCTGATCACATCATCTTGCAGTTCTTCCACCAATACCTTTTCTTCAGTTTGACAGCACTTGTTTCAAAATGACAAAATACTTGCATCTGTATCTGCATCTGCTTGACCATCTAACTGAGTTCTCTTCCTTATGCACACTGACTCTCATGCCAACCACCTCATCTACTTGATTGTGCCTGCTGAAGTCTTCCATTACTACCAGCAACAGCACTTGAACCCGAATACCTGCGGACATTTAGGCCATGGCAGCTGGCAAGGGTCCAAAATAAATACTTTTTTTTAAAGTTATCAAAACCCTCAGATTTAATATGCAAATTACCAGTACTCAAAGTAGTTGAACCACTTCTGCTTGCCTTTATTAACATAAAAATGCAATACACCTGCAAAATCAAACAAACCCTGTGTGTTTAAGGTTGAACTATTCTTTTATAACATTAAGCACATTAACAAAGCTAAGACTTTTCACATGCTGAATTCTTTGGTTTCCTTTTCACTAAATTTATTCTACAAACGGTAACAACTGATATTCCATTCAATCTAATCTAATTCAATGCTATTTAAATATGTGCTTAATAATATTATGATATGATACACATTCCATTGGAAATAGTTTTTACTAATTAGACTATTGGGAAATAAATGATAAGCAATGTTGATAAATAAAAATGAAGCTATCAGAAAACCTAAAACCACTCCTATTCACAATCATCTCTGAAACAAACCATTAGCAACTCAACTTTATTGTCACCTTGAACACTAGATATAAACACACACCAAGACAACCATTTTTACTACACAGTTTCAAGAGAAAACTCCTAATTAGATACTTACAAAAACATCACTTGCAGCTGGGCTTGATAGTGTATGCCTTTAATTCCAGCACTCAGGGGTAAAAACAGGTGGACCCCTGAGAATTCCAGGCCAGCCTGGTCTACATAGTGAGCTCTAGGACAGCTAGGACCACACAGAAAGACATTGTCTCAAATGAAAGAGAGAGAGAGAAGAAGAAGAAGAAGGAAGAGGAGGAGGAGGAAGATGAAGAGGAGGAAGAGGAAGAAGAGGAGGAAGAAGAGGGGGAGGAGGAGGAGGAAGAAGAGGAGGGAGGGAGGGAGGAACGAAAATCACTTGCTCACTTTTGTATTTCACACAAATTCTAGCAGAGAAAAGATGTTTTCAGACGACTCAATGAGCTAAATTGTCAATGTCTTACAGGCTCGTCATTGCTGTGATGAAACACAATGACTAGAGCATCTTAGGGAGGAAATGGTTTATTTGGTTTACACTTCCACATCACTGTTCATCAATGAAGGAAGTCAGGGCAGGAACTCAAACAGGACAGGAACCTGGAGGCAGGAGCTGATGCAAAGGCCACAGAGGAGTGCTGCTTGCTAACTTGCTCCTCATGGCTTGCTCAGCCTGCTTTCTTACAGAACCCAGGAATGATACCACCCACAATGGGGTGGCTCTTCTACATCATTCACTAAGTTAAAAAAAAAAAAAAAAAAAAAAAAAAAAAGGCCCTGGAACAGTGTTTTTCAATCTGTGGGGTCACTACTCCTTTGGAGCAAAAAGACCTTTTGGCAGGGGTCACCTAGGACCATGGAAAACCATAGATATTTACATTGCAATTTATAACAGTAGCGAAATTACAGTTACAAAGTAACAATGAAACTAACTTTACAGTCAGAAGTCACCACAACATGAGGAACTGTATGAAAGGCTCACAGTACAAGGAAGATTGGGAACCACTACCCTACAGGCACACCTCCAGCCTCATCTTATGGAGGTCTTTTCTCAGTTGGGGATACCTCCTCTCTGATGACTCTACTTTGTGTCAAGTTGTCTTATAGAGTCACAGAGAAATCATTTTCTCTATTTCCCATGACTTTACTGCTGTGGTTCTCAACCTGTAGGTCATGAGGTGATCATGCAACTTTTTCATGGGGTCCGAGTATCAGATATCCTGCTTATATAATATTTACATTACAATCCATAACAGTAAATTAAAATTATGAAGTAGCAACAAACATAATTTTATGGTTGGAGTCACCACAAACGTGAAAAACCGTATTAAAGGGTCACAGCACTAGGAAAGCTGAGAAGCACTGCTCTACTGTATTTCAAAGACCTGAGTCATTCTGGCAATAAAACCAGAACCTATACAACTACAGATGTATGACATTTTCCAGAGTTCTCTGAAATAAAAGAGATGTGTTCCCCAATCCCTAAAGTAGAAGATGATACAGTGTTTTGCTCTTGCTGTCTGCTATATTTAGATGGCTTTGAATTAAATTATACAGCATATACAAATACAATCTTGAAGGGGTCCACATAATTGCTTCTGACAATCTGGAAACAAACGCTTCTATTCACAGAAAAGATGACAGGCAACTGGAATCTGACAGGCTGGTTATTTACTGCATTTTCTGCACATTTGAATTTGTAGGCCTCCATAGCCATTAAGCAAAATTAGCTTCATGATGTCAGCCAAAAAGCCTCACAGGCAACAGTTTGATGTCATTAAAAAACTAGCATCCTCAATCTGTTTGCTCATTAGAAGTCTCTTGGTAAACCAAAGAGATTTTAATTGCAATCTTGCTCTATCGATGCTTAGTACAGCCCTGAACGCTAACAAATCCCTATAGTCCCTCCTTTTCCTAGGTAAAGAGAATTTGGATACAGTTGAAGAAACTTCTATATCAAACACTCCAGTAGTTCTCTAACCAAAAGAAAGCAATTTTTCTTTTTTCTTTTTGTAAAGATTTGTTTATTTTATGTATGTGAGTACACTGTCAATCTCTTCAGGCACACCAGAAGAGGGCATCAGATCTCATTACAGATGGTTGTGAGCAACCATGTGGCTGCTGGGAATTGAACTCAGAATCTCTAGAAGAGCAGTCAGTGCTCTTAACCACTGAGCCACCTCTCTAGCCCAGGAAGCAATTTCAAAAGTCATAATGTGGTGTCATTTATCCAACTTGACAAGCAAGTGTACAAAAGTGTTTTGACCTTTGTGATGGTCTGAATGAGACTAGACCCCATAGACTCATATATTTGAATGTTTGGTTCCCAGTCGGTGGACTCTTTAGGATGGATTAAAAGGTGTGGCTTCGTGGAAGGAAGTGGGTCACTGAGGTGGGCTTCAAGGCTTCAGAAGCCCACACCATTCCCAATCTCCCTCTCTTTCTGTCATGGGCTTGTGGGTCGAATGTAGTCTGCTCCCCCACTATGCCGGCCTGTCTGCTGCCATGCTGCCCGCCATGAAGATTAAGAACTAAGCTTCTGAAATTGTAACATGTTCCTAGTCAAATGTTTCCTTTTATAAGCTGCCTTATTCGTCTTTTCAAAACACAACAATGACTAAGATAACCGTCCTCTGTTCCTGGCATCTCTGAATTCACTGTACATTTTCACACACTTAGACCTTTACCTTTCTACCCCAATTCATTTAGAATCTCCCCAAACATATTTGGCAAAATATTTTACTTATAACTGAAGTCTTACTGGTCACTACCCCCTCAAAAAAGTTCTCATAATTCTTGCCCTATATAGTTATCTAACTTCTGTTTATCAGTATCTCAGTGTTCTCAAAAAATTATGAAGTTCATTCCAGCACTTTGGAGGCAGAGGCAGATGGATCTCTTTGAGATTGAGGCCAACCTGGTCTCCACAGCAAGTTCTAGACCAGACAGGAGACCCTATCTAAATAGATAGACAGATAGACACATAGACAGACAGACAGACCAACCCTTCTCTGTAACATTTTCATACATGTATTTTGATGATCATGTTCACATCCCTCATTACCTTTTTTTTCCCTGCCTGCACTCTCACCCTTGATCACTTCCTCTTCCTAGTCTCCTTTCTACTCTCATGAAAAAAACAAAAAACAAAACAAAAACCCACCTAGATTCTTTATATGAGAAAAATGTGCAATATGAGCTTTTCTGAAGCAGGCTTATTTCATATAAAATGATAATCAAGTTCCATTCATTTTAATACAAACAAGATTGCAAGCTTCATCTGCCCCTATGCACTTTTTACAGACCTCCAATAAGTACCTCACAAACTAGTTGTGATTGTCTCTTAATAGAAAGCACGCTCTCTGTAGCTAGTACCTGAACACCTCCTGACAACGCTAGCATTAAGACGGTATACTACAGCACATCTCGAAGCAATGGCCTAAAGTACCTAAATACTTTGTAATGTAGTATGGCCCTGTCACTGCCTCATGTCCCACCAGCTCTGAGGTACCTGCTGAAAGCATGATCTACCACCACCACAATAACCCAGCAACCAAACAGAAAAGCTTGACACAGAATAAAGATTGGGAAACCTTGACTTCTTCAAATCTACGATCTAGTGAGAGGGCCATCTTGGCTAGGTGGTGCCTCTGTTGTACTGTCTGATTAGTACACTACATTATACTCTTGTGCTTTATATCCAAAGCAAAGGGCACTGTCCTTTTCATAGTCTGTGATAATAGATTTTTTTAACTCTTTGCCATGATAAATGAGGGCATATCAGACTTGTCAATCCTGTCAAAGTTGTGTAGACACTAGCCAAATTTGCAAGAAAACAAGAGATCTTTAAAAACTACAGAAGAAAATGGCCATGTCTACCTGTTTTCTACACTGCCTTTAGCTTCTGGTGAAATAAGTTCTTAGTTTGATAACAAGGACAAAAATCTTCAATATGCTACTCTACAGAGTATATAACTCTAATTTTTTATGTTTTTAAGCAAAGTTTAATTTTATTTTTCTTCTTAAGTTTCTCGAGAAAGGGTTTCTCTGTGTAGCCTTGATTGTCCTGGAACTCACTCTGTAAACCAGGCTGACCTCAAACTCAGATCCACCTGCCTCTGCCTGCTGAGAGCTAGGATTAAGGGCATGGGCCTTCACTGTCCAGACTTTACTCTTTTAACCATCCCCAGTGATCACAGACTTCTCATCAGTGTCTCAGTCAAGGAGACAAGTATCACTAAAGAAGAACATAAGTAATTAATTCAGGAGCAGGAAAAGGTAATAATGAGAAGAGTCAATTAATTATAAACAGCATGTCTAATTACAGATTTTGCTAGGGGCTCCAGATACTTTTAATTAGTTTTACCTGGTATATTAATTATAAAATAGAACATCTCAAGAGAATGTTCTAATCACAGAAGTTAACTGAGTATATAAAATCAGAATTTAAGTTATCTTTATAATTTAATAATTAAATGTTCAATAATATAGGATAATTACTTTGAAAGTCATTGATTAAATATGTACTACATATTGTTCAAGTTAGGACATTACTAAAGAAAGAACAGAGTCACTTAAAAAGCCATAAGGAAACAAGTGTGCAACTGAAACATGAATATGTAGCTTTAGTAAGAAATTTGTATTGTTCTTTTGTTCTATTTATTTATTTACTTTTGAGACAGAATCTCTCTATGTAGCCCTGGCTGTCCTGGAACTCACTATATAGACCAGATTGGCCTCAAACACTCAGAGATCCATTTGCCTCTGCCTCTGGAGTGCTGGAATCAACGTGTATGCTATCATGCCAAGTCAAAAACAAGAATTTTGAATTTAAAAAATGGTAATATAACAACATTTTAAAGCTATTTACCTTCCAGGAGGGAAATCATCTTTCAGACATGCGGTATATAATTTCAGAGATCCCTAAGACTGAAGTGTTGTCCTTTTTCAATTTTAAATTAATGTATGTATCCACCTGTGTGACTTTATCTGTATGCATATGCCTGTAGAGGCCAGAGGGTGTCAGGTCCTGGAACTGAGCTACAGGTAATTATGAACCATTTGATATAGATGCTGGGAACCAAACTTGGCTTCTCGGTAAGAACAATAAGCATTCTTAAACACTGACCCATCTCCCTAACCCCATTAAGGGCCTTTTGAAAAAGTCATATGAAAGTCTATTATGCAGAAGGTTCCTAAATACATATACATATTTTAAAAAGAATCTAGGTGGAATTACCCTCTTCTTAAACAGGACAGTAATGCCCACCATGTGCTAACAAAAAGCTCAGTGCCAGGAAGGGGTTACGTCTGAGTTGTTGGCCAGTGAGGTCGCATAGACACCCTCAAGACACTATGGGCTGTTGCCAATGCTCTTGTTTATACTCTAGAACTTGATGGTAAGATCCTTCTGCTGAAAACATCTTATACATGAGTCACAGAACACAGAGAAATCAAGCTGCTACTGACCCAGAGGTTCCACCCTTACTAGCTAGCATTTGTAGCATGTGAAGTACTAGTCATGCTAGAGAGGCAAATGTCATCATCAAATATGACCTCTGTGAGCTACAATAAATAACCAACTTGGCAGGATGTGTGCCCACAAGTGCAACAGTGGTGCTACGGTAAGAGGAGTAACCAACTACTTCCTAGCTGGATTTCAGGCCCACTCCATAACATGGCACCTTTATCGGAGCACTTAAAAAACACAAACATTACTTTTTTTTTCAATGCTGGAAAGAAGAGCAACAACAGAAGCTTATCTAATTTCAACTCTGTCCCATTAATCCAACATTAATCTTTAAATAATGTGTTATGCCCTACGTATAGTATGATATTGACAAAGTCTCAAGCAAGAAGAATCACATATTTATTTAAGAAAATTAAGAAGACCATCCACATTTGAAGGAAAGTATAATGGTTGTTTTTGTCTGGTTGGTTGGTTTGAGACAGGGTCTCTCTACATAGCCCTGGCTGTCCTGGAACTCACTGTGTAGACTAGACTGGCCTCAAACTCACAGACATCAAACTGCCTCTGCCACCAAGTGCTGGGGTTAAAGGAGTGTGCCACTATGCCCAGTTTAGAATAGTTGTTAAATTAGAAAAATTAAATCATAGTGTATCTTAATTGTAAGAAAAGTTTCTGAATCCTTAAAAAAATCAATTTATAAATTTTTATAAATTTTTATTTTGGGAAGGAGGCAGTGTCATGGTACATACATAGAGACCAGGGGACAACATGCAGGAGTGAGTTGTCACCTATACTATGTGGATCCCAAGGATCAAATAAGGTGGTCAGACCTAGAGGTAAGTGTCTTTACATCCTGATCCATCTCACTGGCCCCAAAGTCAGACTCAATTACCAAGCACATTCTGAGCCTCCAGCTCTCTCCCTTTTCTGAGACCATCACAGAGGTTCTCTGAGAGACAGAAGAATGCTACTGTGGATTTTTAAGTAAGGACATCACAGTGAAAATCATGCTTTAAGATTAATAACATTTGGAGCTGGAGATGGCTCAGTGGTTAAGAGAGCTTTTTGCTCTGATGGAGGATCTACATGGCAACTCATAGCTGGCCTGAACTCCAGTTCCAGGAGACCCAATGCCTGCTTCTGACCTCTGCAGGCACCTGCATGCAGGTGATGTACATAAACTCACATAGGTGTGCACACACACACATACATACATACATACATACACACACACACACACACACACACACACACACACACACACACACGTTAAAAAATGAAAGACACAAACCTTTTAAAAAAAAAAGATCAAAACTACACAAAATCATCTAGGACCACAGCTGGAAAACAAGAGAAGCAAGAAAAGCAATGGAATACGAGGTGACGGCTGATCCAAAGAGAACAGGGGAGCAGCTTTAAGAACAGTAAAGAAGAGCTGAATCTGATCTTTCCAATACACTCTCCATTTTTATTATCAATTTGGTTTACATGGGAAATAGGTAGATACAAGACAGTAATTACTTTTCTAATTTGTCTGATGGAAGAAAGGGAACCTGAAGAGTTCACTTGTGAAGCACAGATCAACTTCTTTCATCCAGGTTACAGAGTGTCTCAAATTCAATCACCAGGAAAATTATCTTTTTCAATTACACTAATTCTCCTGGCATTTTCTCCCCAAATACCTTAAGAGCAAATTAAAGGCACTCATTTAGTCTTTACTGCTGCTCTGATGGCAATTAGCTTGCCTCCTCATCTCTGGGTGCACTTACCTCTACCCTGTCCTTACCCACCTACCCCTACCCTCACTAACAGTCAGGGCAAAACACAATCAAAAGATCTAATTCCTTCTGACCTGGATGTGACACTAAGAGAGATCACACACTCTTGCCAAAATTAATGAAACTAGAATAAGAACCTAGGAGCATTGAATTCCTAATGTCAGGGGATTTTTGTGTTTGACTGTTTGTTTGAGACAGGACCACGTCATCCCAGGCTGGCCTTGTGTTTGTGTAGTGCTAAGGATTAAATCTAGGGCTTCATGCATGGTAGGCAAGTACTCTAACCAACTGAGTTACAGTTCTAGGCCTAATGTTAGATCTTTTAGGATAATCTTCATATATTCTTTACATCACACATACCAAAGAAAAGAAGAAAAAAGAAGAATTCTTAGATAATGAAACACAAAAAGGCTCCATTCCCCCACTTTTTTTTTAGTTTTACTTCAGTGAGAGCAAAGTGGCTAACAGACAAGCATAATAAATCAGTCTGAGACGCTCCACAGTTACCATCCAGGGGAGACTTCATAGCATTCAGAACTGTCATCACCTGACGCCCCAATCCTTTCCCACGCCACTTTTCCTTGCCGATGTGATAAATTAAACTCACCTTCTCCCAGAAACTTGGAGCCTGAAGCATAACCCTCCAATCATACAAGTAAAATGACTTTTCCTCCTTTACCTACCAAAGTTCTCAGAAGGTGAGCTACCAAGATGGCTATGCAGGCCTGACAAAGTAAGCCTAATCCCTGAACCCACCAAGAAAGGAGAGAACCGACCTCTGACCTCCACGTATTCATGTGACACTCTTGCTTGCTTGCCCTCTCCCTAATCAAAACCTCTGCAGTGTTGTCGGTTCACTGGTGAATGCTTGCCATCTTCTAGGTACCAACATGACTTAGATCTAGCACTCTGCTCGGCCTGGCCACACTGCTGCTTCCCTCTTCGTCTTCTACTCTATCTATTCTTCCTACTCACTAGAAAGTTGTAAGCACATCTGGAATATGGCCACTAGCTTCTTAAGAGAAAATCCAACGGGGATTAAATAACTGCACAGAGGACTTTCCATGTAAGGATCAAAGGGCTCATCCAATCTCCAAAAGGAATTTTTATTAATATTCATACTACTGCTAAGACAAATCTTTAAACACTTTATGTTCATGTATCCACTTAGAAAATGTACTCATACATTATCTTCTAAATTATCAAAATGCTGAGATATAAAGTGTGTTTACAGCCAGATATAGTAGTGCACACTTACATCTGCGGCACTGGGGATGGGGACAGCACAAGGGTCACTGCAAGCTCCAGGGCAGCCTAGGCTACACAGTGAGTCCACAGTGGGACTTTTTTGTGGTGGCTTTTTTGTTGTGGGGATCTTCTTAAGTAGGATAACTGTTAAAAAATGCAACAAAATATGGTAGCTGACTACAGAGTAGACAGACAGCTGTACAGTTAGTGTGCAATTAGTGTGGAAAGCAAAAGGAATGTTCAAGAAAAATAACATCTAAAGACTACAGATACACAGTAGAGCTATGGAAGGGCCAGGGGAAGGACTGAAGGAGCTAAAGGGGACTACAATCCCATAGGAAAAACAACAATATCAACTAACCGGACCTGCCCTCCTCAACACCCCCCACCCCCGAGTTTCCAAGTATTAAACCACCAACCAAAGAATATACATGGAGGAACCCATGGCTCCAGATACATATGTAGCAGAAGATGGCCTTATCTGGCATTAATGGGAAGGGAGGCCCTTGGCCCTGTGGAGGCTTGATGCACCAGCATAGGAGGATGCAAAAGCTCTAAGGTGGGAGTGGATAGGTGGGGGAGCACTCTCTTAGAAGCAGGGAGGAGGAGGGATGATGTGGGGGAGTTGCAGAGGGGAGACCAGGAAGGGGACATTTAAAATGTAAACAAATAAAATAACCAATTAAAGAAAGAAAAAAAAAAAAAAAAAAGACTACAGCTACAGCCTCAAGCCCACTGCAATCCCGCTGTGATGTTACTCTTGGATGTCAATTTGACAGATCTATAATCACCTTTTTCTGGTTTTCTCTTTCTTTTCTTTTCTTTTCTTTTCTTTTCTTTCTTTCTTTCTTTCTTTCTTTCTTTCTTTCTTTCTTTCTTTCTTTCTTTCTTCTTTCAAGCCTCTAGATACACCTGTCAGGGGTTATCTAGGTTAATTGAAGAAATGAAAGACCCACTTTAACTGGGCAGCATCATTTCATGCACTGGGATCTTGAACTGAATAGAGAGGAAGCCAGCTGCGCAGCAGTGTTCGCCTCTCTCTGCTTCCTGACTGCTAACAGTGTGCCGAGCTAACTTGAGCTCCTGCTGCCAGCACTTCACTGGCATGTGTGATAAACTGAACCCTTGCACTGAGCTAAATGACACCCCTTTCGGTTGCTTTTAGTAGGTATTTTATCAGAGTAACAAGAAACTAATGTGCCATATGCAATATAGTTTTCATACATGTTTCAGGAAGTTGGTTTTAATAAACACAGAACTGTGGTTTAAGATTCTCAACATTTGAAATGTTTGTTAAGCACTAAGATTAGATGACTGCAAACCCACCATTTAAATGCATTTTCTAAATGTACTCTCTGTATACTTTTACTGGCTTTATCTCTAAAATCTGCCAATCCTAAGAACATACTTAGAATAAAAAACTAAAACTGTAACAAGGTGTGAAGGTGCATGCCTAGAATCTCAGCACTAGAGACAGGCTGAGGCAAGAGAATCACAAATTCAAAACCAGTATAGACTATATTAGTGACTATAAGTCACACACACACACACACACACACACACACACACACCATACAAACACACACACCACTACCTACAAAAATGTAAAAAAAAAAAAAAAGCTTTTTTAACAAAACAATTCAACTTCATGTCATGTAGACTGCAAATAAAAATAGAAGTCATCAGCTGGAATCAGGAAGGTAAAATCCCAATCAAATTATTTACCTTAATAATAAAAATATATTGGTGAACTCAATACTAGTTGACTTAGTACTGATCAGAATGAACAGAACTTAACTAGACTCAAATTTTAGTGCAGAAACTGCAAACACAAAATAGTGTGTTTTGTCCTTTCTTGTCCCTTGCCTGCTGCCAGGCACCGGCTCTAGATGCTCTCGAGCAGAGGAATCCGCAACAATGCCCTTCTTCCAAGTGCAAACTTAAGTCAGGATGTCAGTTAAAAACAGAAATCCAAAATTTAATTTGGTGAATATCTACTGAAGAATTGAGTATACCTTCCTTGAATGGTACTAGATTTTCAATTTATCATTTAAAAACACACAAAGAAAACTAAAAATCTATACATGGAGCCAAGCAGGTTAACATGTGAGTTTTAAACTCTGCACGCTCTGAGTATGAGATCTTACATCTTCCCACTCTGCTCTTTGCCCACAGTGTCCTCACAGTACATGCTACTCACTCAGTAGTCATAGAACCACTGTCTTAGCAGTGCTCAGTGCTTGTGTTCCAGTAACTCTTCCTTCACTTTCATGATGGCCTTAAAGCAGAAGATGCTGGAAATGTGGGTATGCTACAGGAATATTTGATACCTCCTTTAGATGAAAAAGGAAAAGAAATATCTCTAATAAGAAAAACCAATATGTATAGATTCTGGGACTACCCATGGATCTATTGTCCCACAGATGTGGGGACCATGATATAAACTGCCTGTGTCAGCTAGTAAAAGCTCGAGTCAACTGAGAGGAGGAAGCTTCAATTGAAAAAAACGCCTCCATAAGATTGGGCTATTGCAAGCAAGCGTGGAGGGCATTTTCTTATTTTGTTATTGATGGCGAGGGCCTCGCTCACTGTGGATGCAGACACTCTTGGGCTGGCAGTCCTGGTTTCTATTAAGAAATCGTGTTGAGGAAATCATGAGGAGCAAGGCAGTAGGCAACGCTCCTCGATGACCTCTGCATCAGTTCTTGCCTCCAGGTTCCTGCCCTGACTGCCCTTGACAATGAAGGGTGAATTAGAAGAGTAAGCAAAATAAATCCTTTCCTCCTCAAGCTGCTTTTGCTCAAAGTGTTTCATGACAGCAATAGCAACCCTAACTAAGACACTGCCTATGGCTGCTCTTGTTCTACATCAGCAGTTGGGTAATCGTAGCACATCACCCGGCTCTTTACCAAAGTGTTTGCCAACTCCAGGACTTTTCAAAATAAATTGGGTAAAATTTCCTTACCTATTCATCTACAAATGAAGATGATAGAGCTTACAGAATTCCTTACAGATTGTTGTGTCCAATCAAACTTCTGAATATTTACAATATTTGAACCAACATAGATATTTCATGAATTGCTAAGCAAAGCAGAGTTGACTCAACAGCTCAGGTGGAGTGAACTGTGGGGTTTAGAATGCAGTCATGTATAACTCGGCAGCACCCTGACTTACTGTGACTCAGCACGGCACTGTCAGAAGAGGCTGGACGATGACAGAAGCCTCTCTGGGTGCCTTTGTTGGGACTACAGGATTTTCAAGTAAGAGAAAATGGCTGGAGGTGAGTAAAACAAATAGACTTTAAAGTTTCATAATAGAAAACAATTGGTTTTCATTCTCAAGCAGCAAATCAAAGGACTAAGTTCCAAATTAAAATGTCAATATCCTTAGTCAGTAAGCATCCAACGAATTAAATGGAGCACAGCAATTACTGTGTTAACTTTTCACACTCTAAAGGTAAGAAAAGTAGATCTGTTAACCATTCCTCTTCAACCTCACCACCACTGTTCTCCCGGACCAGCCCAACACCTCTCAAGGCCAAGGTCACAAGAAAAACTGTATTAGAACTGGGTGCCAAGGCTGCTTTGTTTTGTGGAGGAAATGGACAAAAAAGAGGTCACATGGTATAAATATAATCCTTAGAAAACCCTGAAGCCTCAAAGGCACATCTATAAAAGGGTGGTGGCTGGTCAGGTCACTTTGTCCTGACAGAGGTAGAAATGTCTACTTAGATGTTATCTGGGACTTGAGATGGCTCACACTAACTGCCTCGGATTAACAGCATTTCAGATTTCCAAAGGAGCAGGCTGAGAAGCACAAATGGAAGAGACTCTGGCACAAGTCAGAAACAACTCATTTGAGCCATAATTCCAGCACTCATTTTCTGTGTGATCTTGTGCCAATTAATGCTCTGAGCATCGGTCTCTTCAATGAGGATTATGATGGAGTTATGTTCACAAACTATGGCAATTAAAGCACACATCATAGGTGCATCTGGCCCTCAGAATGTTAAATATCAGCTAACTATAACAGGACCACAGGCCAGGAATATAGTCCTCAGGCTTCACTGTCAGATGGGAACTGTCCTTCAAACTTGCTAACACGACAATGTGGACCCAGGTAATAAGGAATCAGCATCTAAGCTCTTCACTACCACACTGTGTATTAAAATGAGCATCTAGGTGTTCCTAAGAATAGCTCCATGCAACACAAAGCGTTTTAAAGCCTTTTTCAGCAATGTGATTTTTTAAAAAAAATGCTATTGACTGCAAAAGGCTAATACGATTATGGTTTTAAATTCAATATCTATTTAGGAAACTTAATTTCAATCATAGAAGAAAAAAATAAGCCAAGTTCAAGAACATTTAGCCTGGCTTTACTCACACCCATCAGAAGTAGAACTAAATAAGGAAAGTAAGATATTATGGAACAAAAACATTTTTTATCCAAGAAAATAACAAAGACCTTTGGTGACATCATAACCCTGAGCCTCTAAGCCAGAAGAGCCATTAAACTCTTATTCTACAGAGGAGAAACTGAAACCAAGAGCCAAATGGACTATCTAGAGCTAGTCAAGCCAGCACATCACACCAGGTGAAAGAAGGCATTCCACCACACCTGACTCTGGTAGACTCCTCTCAACAGTAAGCTCAGTACCTCATTAGAGTCACATCTCAATTAAAATACAACACAGGAAAGGAGCAGGTGGGAAGGGAGTTCTACCAAAGTTTTGCTTGGATTTGAGTTTGAGTTTTTTTGAGGCAAGGTCTCACTGTGTAATCTGAGCTGGCCTTAAACTATCTAGTCCAGGCAGACCTACAACTCATGGCAATTTTCTTGCCTCACCCTCCCAAGTGTTGAAATTACAGGCAAACATCACAGGCCTGGCTTACCACAAATTTTTAAAGGATCGACTTGAATACTAGTAAATGTGTAAACGCTGAACAAAATGCAGACAATGAATCTGTAAATATTACTAATGTGTCAGGGAGTGATAGAGCATGTTTTTAATCCTAGCACTCAGGAGGCAGAGAAAGACAGATATCCAAGTTCAAGGCCAGCATGGTCTACACTGAGAGAGTTCCAGGACAGCCAGATCCACCCAGAAAACCCCTGTCTTTAAAAAAAAAAATACATATATAACATTTATATATATGTATATATAAGATGTTCTTCAACTGTTTCTGTGCTTTGAAACTTTATTATCATCATCATTATTTTATGCATATGGATGTTCTGCCTACATGGAGGTCTATGCCTTTGCAAGGCATTGGGATCCTGGAAATGCAGCAGTTATACAAGGTTGCGAGCTGTGATGTGGTTGCTGGGAATCAAATCTGGGTCCTCTCTGAGAACAGCAAGTATTGTTAACTACTGAGCAATCTCTCCAGCCCCTTCTGGGATTTCAATATAAAAATAATTCTGCAAGAGAAATTCTTTCTTCCTATATATACTACAAAAAACAAACAAAAAAACTGCCTACAAAGACTTATTATATTTCTGAGGATCTTTTTCTACAAAAAATATCTGTCCTGTTCCTTTAAGTAATATTAATAAATTATAAAATGTTCTCTTCCTTGGGGGAAAAAAGTCAATAAACAATACTTTCAAAATGCTGACTTACTACATATGTATAAAACAGAATTAGTATGCTCCCAAACTCTATTCTAAAGGAATAGGAATTCCTTACATTAGGTTACAAATATTTGTATTCAAATATACCTTTTGTTTAAGGCAAAACAGATGGGTTTATTGTTCAAATTCAAAATGATCACATATGGGAAGTGGTTTTATCTCTGTTTAACAGCTAATGTTTTTGACTCCTCTTCTGCCAACCTTGCTTAATGTGCACAATTTCTTAGAAATGAACTATGGTGCCAGCTGTGATGGTTTATACCTGTAGTCCATTTGGGGGTCAGGAATTTAGAGCATTCTGGGTTATAGTGCAAGTTCCAGGCTAGCCTGGACTATACGAAAGCCTGTCTAGGAAAAAACTAAAAGGAACAGAACAGAACAGTACCATGGTTACAAACAGAACTGAGTTTGCTGGTGCTGCGCAAACCTAATTTTTTAGTGATTTAGCTTAATTAAATCACTAAACTAAGTAGAAATGAAAGAAAGGGCTGAGGGGATGATCAGCTAGTGAAGTACTCACCATGCAGGCACGAGAACCAGAGTTCCCAGCACTCCCAGAAAAGAAACCCGGGGCTGGGAAGTGGAGACAGGCAGATCCTCGGAGCTCACTACTGCCAGCCTAATCAGTGAACTCTCTGAGGGCCTGTCTCAGAAAATGAAAGGTGGAGGGTGAATGAGGGATTCACCCAACCACCACTGGTCTGTGGCCTGCCCCTCCAACCACCCCACATGCCCACACCAACTCATATCCACCATACACATACATAGACAAAAGAAAAACATCTGAAAACTTGCAAGAATTCTTCCCCAAAGCAAACAATTATCTTTTTCTCTGCAGCAAAAATAAATTTAAAAAAAAATTAGATTTGTAGTTCTGAAGAGAAAGAAACAATTATTCCAAAGAACTACCAGACTTGGCAAGCTATAAATAGGAGAGAATCACTGAGTCAAACAGCCTCAGCACTTTGGAGAGAGGACAACTGTGTGGATGGCAGCTTCCTTGACAAGGCAGTGAGTGAGAGAAGAGCTAGCAGCACAGGAAAGGAGGAAACAGGAGAAGAGGTGGAAGCCCTACTCAGACAGACTTACACATGGGCACGGTTAGTACTAAGTATAAACTAAAGCCTGAGTAAAGCAAAGATACATGATCTCAGCCCCTGTAGGGGGCTCACACATAAAATGCTAAAACACCAGGGAGATTTGTTCGAAACAAAGCTAAAGCCTCTGGTATGTAACAGAGATAACACCAGTATATAACTAAGGAAATTTATACTAAAGACACCTTCAGATGGTTGCTGTGTCTTCCTCCTTGCCATACCCTTTACACATTCCAAATAAAAGTTGGAAGCTCCACACTGGAACCTATTTCTAGAAAGACATAATTTAATACTATGGCAACAACTCCAGAAATTGTTCTTCTTGCATTGAAGAGCACTCACCGTTAACCTTCTTTCTCTGTATCTACATAAAGCAGTCCTCAGCACACACACCTCTAACACCTCATCTGCATCACTGTTTTCTATTAAATATCATGACAGTTCTATCTGCATACTTCTCCTGCTGTTAATATCCTTTCTCCTATCTTCTAGGCATAAATGTAGTATGAGTTTTCTGAGTTAGCAAGTGTGATCTTATTGTCACCTGGCTCGATTAACAATTACCTAGGATATGCTTCTGGGTGTCTCTATGAGGTTACTCTGAGAAAAGTTGAGGAGTTTTTTATTGTTTCTTCTTTCGTTTTTTGTTTGTTTTGTTTGGAGGAGGGAATGTTAATGGTGGTTGTCTTTGAGACAGTGTCACTATGTAGCTCTAGCCGTCTTGGCGTTCCTGTGTAGTTCAGGCTGGCCTCAAACTCTGAGATGATCCTTTTGCCTCTGCCTCCAAAGTGCTAGGATTAAAGGCCCATGTCATCATGCCTGGCCCAGTCTAGAAACGTTTAAGGAAGAAAGGAAAGAATGTGGATGATACCACCCCAAATGCTAGAACCAGGCTGGGGCTGTAGATTGAATAAAATGGAGACAGCCAGCTGAGCCTCAGCATCCCTCTCTGCTTCCTCACTGTGGACACAATGTATCTGCCTCACATCTCTGTTGCCATGACTCCCCTAAATGATGGGCTGAGCCTTCAAACTGTGAGCCAAACAAACCCTTCTTAAATTGCTTTTGCTAGGTATTTTGTCACAGCAGTGAAAAAAATAACTAGTACACCAAGTTAAACACCACATGCTACCAAAAACTAACCATCATTCATCAGACTAGTCAAATCTTCTCTGGATTATTTCAATACCCAAGATACTTGAATGATGCTGTTTCAATTATTTTTTTAAGATTTATGTTTTTAATATGTATTAGTGTTCTGCATGTATTATGTAAGTGTGCAGTGCCCATAGAACCAGAAGAGGGCATCAAATCACTTGGAATTGGAGTTCTAACAGGCGCATGCTTTCATGTAAGCACTAGGAACAGAACCCAGGTCCTCTGCAAGAATAGCTAGTGCTCTTAAGCACTGAGTCATCTCTCTAGCCCCAAAGTTCCATCAACTGATAATTGGTCGAAATTAACCAATTTACTCTTTTTCACAACTTCTTCCTACTTATGTGACTTCTTTTCCCTATTCTCTTTTAGTCATACCATATTTTTGGTATTTTTCTAGAGAAAGACGTAACCTAATTTTGCAATTCAAATTTCTATTGTTTTGTAGAGCGGAGATTCAAGCCAGGGACTTATACATGCTAAACATCTCATCTGCTTGAGTGAATCCCAACAATGTCATTAAATATACAGGCAAATTCAGATAAATTATTTGACCATCTGAGCCCCAGTTTCTTCATTTGTAAATAGGATATAATATAATCCTATCACGTACTCTATTGCCCCTTTCAAATTAAAGGGAAAGAAATATAAGAACTCTAGGGAACTGGTAAACAGTATTTATAACAAACGATTACATAACAAACTTTTTCATTTAAACATTTCCTACATCTTTTTTAATTATTATGCTGAGTGGGATGATGCTTATAATTCCAGGATTGGGAGACAGAGGCAGATGCAGCACTGTGAGTTTCAGGCTAGCAAGGGTGATATGGTGAGTCTTCTGCCTCAAAAACAAAATTAAACAACCACTAATGGTATTTCCCAATTCTGTCTTCAATTAAAGAGCACAGTAAATCACATTTTTCCAGTTTTATCTTAGGAGAATTTAAGAGGAATAGATAATGGAAATCTGACCTACAACATCTGGGCAGAGACCAGGTAGAAAAGTCAAATCTCATATTGTACTGTATTAGAGCATCCTTTTATGCTGTAGAAGACAGAAGGTTTGGAGATGGCTCAGTCAGTGAAGCACTTGGTGCATAAGTGTGAGGATCCAAATTCAGATTCCCAGAAGCAACATAAAAAGGTGAGGGCAGCAGCACAGGTCTTCAGTCTCAGTGTGGGAGGCAGGAGAGGAGGACCCTTGAGCCTGCTAGCCAGCTGTTTTAGCTGAGTCACTGAGCTCCAGGTTCAATGAATGACTGTCTCAGAAGGTGGAAGTTACCAACACAGACCTCTGGCCTCCTTACACATATTCACTAGCATATATGTACCTGCAACACACATACACAATCTTGACTATAAAAGAAAGGCTATGGTATATTCCAACCAAGTGACTATTACATTCTGTTTAGACTCACTGCTCCATGAGAAAATGGATTAATGTTGTCTGTCTGGGGGTGCGGGTGGGAGTGGTAAGGAAGTAGAATGGAGATGTGTTGAAATAGGGCTCTCACACTGTAGCTCAGGCTAGCCTAGAACTCATTATATAGCCCAGGCTGGTTCAAATTCATACATGACAATCCTCCTGGCTCAGCTCCTAGTTGGAACTGAGGGTCTGACCCACGACTTCTGGTTCAGTACTGATTTGAAACCTAGGCTAAATTCGTGGTGATGATAGGTTTACCACCTTCCCAATGCCTGCAGCTTATTAGATGTGAGGCACTATGCTGACAGTTTTATATTCATTACTAATCCTTGCAATAACCCTATGAAGTTGATGCTTTTAGTCCATTTGAAAAAAAAAAAAGAATTCTTGCCCCCTAAATAAAACCTGAAGTTTAGCAAAGGTGGGTTTAAAACCCATACATATAATTATAAAGATTGTCTAATATGGAAGAACACAGCAACAAGTTATGTGCTGACAGTAAGATATCTAATATTTCCGCAGTCAGAGCTATTTTGGTATCTGTGTGGGAAGCAGAGCATCGTATCCACTCAACTGTACAAGCAAAAGCAGGAAGGGGCGGGAGAAAAAAGGTCATACTTCATAGTAGAAAGTTCTAGTAACTTTCAAATATTAAAAGTATGACACCATCAAATTTAACATGACCTGCTTTGGGGTAACTGGAGTTACCTACCTGTTTTCCACCTGACATACGGTGATAGGTGAGAGCAGCAGAAGCCAATCCATATACCACCGTATACACAACTCACCAGGGACAAAGGTAGGCCTAGCTAGGACCCCCAGCCCATCAGCCATACCCTAAGTCTCTTCAGCTTGCTTAGGGTAGCAAATCAGAATGAAGGTTAAAAATAAAAGTATCAGCTTAACTCGAAAGCACATCCCTAATTTGTATGTGCAAGGCCCTGGATTCAATCTCCAGTATCGCAACAAAGAAAAATGGGAACTTTCTTTGTGTCCAGTAAATCTTACTATTCACTGAGCAATTGTATCATACATGCTCTAAGCTCTTTGCCTATACTAGTCTAAAAATGACTCTACTAATTAGGTACTGTGTTTGTTCCATTTTATAGATCAGGTAACTAAAACACAAACAAGCAACTTGCTCAAGACCACACATAAGGAAATGGCAATGCCAAGATTCCAACAAGGAGATGTCACTGCAGATCCAAAACTCAAAGAGGCCAACCACTGACTCTCAGTCTTCCCCGAGACATGACACGTAAGTTCCATCCATTTCCTCCAAGATGCTACAACCGAAAAAGAATTTTGCCTCTCTCCGGGTAAGCTCAAAATGTCTGCTAGAACTGGACAGCACTCCAGAAGCACAGGTGAATGGATCTCTCTCTGTATCTGAGGCCAGCCTGGTCTACATAGTAAGTTGCATAGCAGAGCTAGGTCCTGAGGCCCTTCTGTCCCACCTTCCAAGGGCAGCCTATATGAAAGAAGTTCTTGCTAATTTCCTGCTTGCCCTCACTCTCACTGGCAAGTTCATTCCCTCACTAGCATTAGAGCCTACATCTTCAGGATTCTGACATATACTTAAGATCAGCTGAGACATCCAGACTGTGCCCTGAAGAACTATTGGATTCTTAGATTTGAGAGACAATGTTGAAACAGCATGGCCACAGCCTGTAAGCCACTCTAATAAGTGATAGATACATGGATGGATGGATGGATGCATGCATAGATAGATGATAGTCATTCTAGCAGTTCTGTATATCAGGGAGACAGAACTCTGGTCATGCATGTAGAGTCTCTAGATTGGAATAATTGGAGTGGGAAGATTCATGCTAAATTCAGGGGGGAAGGCTAGACTGAATAAAAAGGAAACAAGCTAAACACAGCATTCATCTCTCTCTCTGTTCTCTGAATTAGACACAATGACACACTATTTTATGAGGTTTACTTCATTTAAGACAGATAAAAGCAAGCTATTTTATTAAAAGAAAAAAAAACCTAACAAATGAGAACTATCCGACTTTTCAATTGCTGGGGATGAGTCAGGGAGTAGGCAGTTATAAACCCATAGCTGATGCTAGAAAAAGCTCATGTTTTCATGAACACTGTCAAACGATGGTCTGGGCGCGTATTATTATTCACTCTGCACTGTGCTGTTGTTTGACTTTGAAGCATTGCATACCTCACAGGGGGAGAAGACACTGCTTCCCTCGGCGTCATAGGAAAAAAAGGAAGCCAGTTTGTGTGTGGCCTTTTCTGAAGATGAGAACTGTATTTCAAGTTCTTAAAATATTGCTACTCCAATGCCACCATTTTGGCATCTAATAAGTTTGTTTGTGCCTCGTAAATACTGTTGATCTTTAGATTGATAAGGATCGACTAGAGTTGAAAACAGTCAAGTTTATTGCCTAATTCCAACAAAGAGACTTTAAGTAAGTTTTCAGCAGCGGGGGAGATGTTTATGTGCTAGCTATACTTTAAATAAACATAATGTAGGTGGGGTGTGGGCATGTGTGTATGAGTGCAGAGGCCAGAGGAGGATGCCAGGTGCCCTGCTCTTTCACTCTGAGGCCAAGTCACTCACTGAACCTGGAGCTTGCTGTTTTCAGCTAGAATGGTTGGCTGACAAGCCCAGCAGTTCTCCTCTCTTCACCCCCTTCCCCTAGCCCCAGCACTAGGGCTGTGCAGGGCTGCTTGGCTTTTACATGATGCTCATGCTTCCAAAGCACGTGCTTTTACCAACTAACTCACATCACAGCCTAATCCCTGAACCCACAATCCTCCTGCCTCACCCAGGCTCTCGCGTACTTGGAATCACAAGCATGCATCACCATGCCCAACAACAGAGAAATATTAAAAACAATTTTTGCTTTTAATTTCTATTTTGTGGCATGCAAAAAAAAATTCTCTAGCATTGATAAAACTGCATTTTGTTCTATTAGAGATAACCCTGTCTGTTTGGATTATCAGGAAGTGCTTCACTGAAATCAGGATCTCAAATCCACATTGCATTCAGAAGCTGTGCATAGCTGGGTCTGGGGTTATGAACCTGTAATTCCAAGTCCGTGAGAGCCTGATCACTCGGAAAACTGAGGGCAGTTTGCAAATATTCAAGGGCAGCCTGGACTACATGGCAAGACTGTATCTAAGGTAAGAAAATAGATTTTTTAAAAGCCTACTTTTCCATTATAAAATAGAAAAGACAACAAATTTCTTATAATTGCCAACACATCTCTTTAAATTTTTTCAGATTTATTTTATTTTTTATGTTGGGGGACTTTTTGTTACTGTTGTTGTTTCGGTGTGTGGATATTTGACTGAGCATTGTGTACATGTCTGGTAGCTTCGCAGGCCAGAAGTCAGGGTTGGAACCCCTGAAAATAGAGTTACATAGAGACGGTAATGAACCACCATGTGAGTACTGGAAATTGAACCTGGGTCCTCTAGGAGAGCGGCCAATGCTCTTAATTTCTGAGCCATCTCTCCAGCCCCACCCAATTCATTTTTTAAAAGAATTACTTTAATTTTTACTTTTTGAGACATGGTCTCAATGTAACAGAGCACGGCCCTGAGTGTCTGCTCTGGCCTCCATGTGAGTACTGAGATCACAGGCATGTACGCTGCAGGAGCTTGAACTTGGCAGGGACTCTCCCGTCTGACCTACATCCCAACCCTAGTTGTTATTCTTATGATTAATAAGATTATGATGTATGTGCACACAGAACTGTAAAGTGCGTATGTGTGTATTATGCATTTACGCCTCACTCCATGGAAGGAGCCATAGCAGTGTATTTTCCTCAGGTGTCAAGCTACAGGTGTCCTTGCAAATTAGTTATGTGAATTCCTAGAAGATGGAATTCTTAGAGAATATTCTGAGAATTGTACGGAGAATTTCCAACTGGCTTTTAGACAACTGCAACTTTAACACAGATGTGTGACATGAAGGTCTACAAATATGCAAATACAAAATTTTATTGAGACAAAGCTTTGAAAAAAACTCTCATGAGGCACAAAAACGAGCATTCAGTATCCACAAGGCGGCTTGGCTTTGCTGTTTTATTCTCACATAATCCTCCAGCGTACCTGTGAAGTGATGGTTTATTGCATATTATGGAGGAAATGATTTGTTCTAGAACTGTGCTAACACTACCCAAATGTGGCTGAGCACGTGAAATGCAGTTGGCCTGAACTAAGATGGGCTGTAACTGAAAACATACATCAGATTTCGAAGACAAAACAAAAAATTAAAATCAAAATGTGGGAAAGCTTTTATTCAATTAAGATACACGATAAAGACGTGTTTCATCTACTTGTACTGTTTAAAATGTGAGCCAAGAAATTAAAAATTACCTAGTGGCTGATATCAATCCTACTAGACAGCACTGGTTAGAGATTTAAGACATATATTTTGAAACTATCTATACTACTAATATATTTTATACGACTGTCAGTTTTTAACATCAGAAAGGTGGGATATTTTTAAATGACATATTATCAGGAAAAAAAAGATTTATAAGGTTATTAAAAGGGGGTGCTACTTCAAATATTCATTTTAATATTGTTAAAGTATAGTTTATTGAATGCTGCTAAAGTTTAGTCTAGCAGTATAAAAGAATAAAAGGGAAAATACCAAATTTTCAAAATGAGCAGAATTCCCTCCACTAAGCATGAATTTGTATCTGCTAAACCACTCCAGCTCCCACAGACTTGTCACTGGGGGCAGCCAGCTTTCTACTGCCTGTAACTGACGCATAAACCACATTCCTACTTTATATAGAATAATATCAAGTAGATATATTGCTATATATATGTGTATTTATTACATTTATACTAAAATCAAACAAAACAAAGCAAAAACCCTAGGTGGACAAAGGCACCAAATTATGAGCTTTAGTTATCCCTAAATGGAAGGACAGATTTTCTTTTTACTCTATGTTCCATTGAGTCTGCATTTTTCTCTACAGCAATAACTTTTCCTATCTTCAGTGCTATTAATTGGGGTAGGGGTTGCTAAAGAGAAGGCTCAACCGTTAAGAGCATATACTGCTCTTGCAGAAGGCTCAGTTCTGAGCAACAACACTATAAAGTTCACAACCCCCTGTAACTCCAGCTCTGGGGCTCTGACACCTTCTTTGGGCCTCTGCAGGCAAATGAATCCCAGTGCACATACCATCTCATTCACTATGTACACGAGGCTGGCCTCAAACTCTTGGAAATGTACCTGCCTCAGCCTGTTGAGTGCTGAGATCACATCTGCCTTTTCAAAAGCTATTAATATGCTGGATGGTGGTGGCACACTCCTTTAATTCCAGCACTCTGGAGGCAAAGGCAAATGGATCTCTGAATTCAAGGTCAGCTCCAGTTCCAGGACAGCAAGGGCTACAGGGTTTCAAAAGAAACTGTGCCTCAAAAACAAACAAACAAACCCAGAAATAGTAATTATTATCGTCATCATTATTATTAATAACAATAATAAAAGCTATAATTTTTAATGTGTGGTATAATATATAATGCTAAACTATACTTCAGATCTTCAGCTAAAAAGGATGCAGAAGATTAGAGGGAAGCTTTTGTGTACAGCAGGACTTGTCTAGCCTAGTCAGATAGCAAGCCCATAAAAAATACAGGCCACGCGGACCCAGAGGAGATAAGAGAGGATTAGCATTCCGTCCTTTGTAAAGCCCTGTAGTTGCCTTTTGCAGAAGAATATAAAACATGGTGTTTCCCCCATGACAAGATTCTTTGCTAGACATTTGGAACACAGAACTGGGGGTAGAACCAGAGCCTGCATTTATAATAGGAGTCAGATTCTGCTTACTTGTGTTTCATTTTTAAAAAATACATAAAATAAAATGAAAGATTTCAAAAGTTCAACTCCCTAAATTAGAAATGACTGTATTTATAGACTATGTCTGTGCTGCTGGTGGTGTGGTTTACAGAGTCACAGATGCTACCATTCCTCAAGCTTCATTTGTATGGAAAGGAGCAGGAAAGAAGCGATTTAAATATGTTCTCACACAGCGTGGATCAGAAAAGGTTATCAAATGACAGGGCTCTCCTCTCTCCCTCTCATCGCTCATTGCACTAACTTCCTTGTGCAATCTGGAAACCAACAAGCTCTTTTAACTTCAAGATGAAGAGTTCATTTGTAATCCAGGCGTTTTCTTGAAATATTTGGTTGTAAAGTTTACCACTGTGGTTACCACTGGCAACAAAAGGTAGAGATTATTAATGGGTGGCATTAGCAAAATACTTTCTACTGCTTCGCCAATACTTTAAGTCTTCCTTTTCACACAAACTCCCACCATTCCGCCTACTGCCTACCCAATAAAGTCCCAAGTACCGCCCCACACCTGTGAGGAAGGCAGGTTTGCATCCTTTCAGATGTCTGTCATTGCACCATTTAAGAGTTGAATCATCCATTGCTCTTCCTGTGTTATAAGGTAAGCAAATCTATTTTGAAAATTAAAAAGAAAGCCCTAACTTTAAACAATGAAAAAGTGCTACAGCCAATGGGCTGTGAATAAAAATATAAATGTATACTAGAAAACTACAAGGTCTCATTTACTTCTAAGTATAATACTTGTACCATTAACAAATATGTGGTACTAACTACACTTCCAATGTTAACTCATTAGAAACCCTCTTGGCCCTTGATTAGCTGTGGCAAAAGGATCAGGAGGGAGAAGCAAAGTGAGGAAATCATTTTCCCAAGGACGCAGCTTACACATGGCAGATGTGAGAATCAACTAGAGCCAACGTGGGCCCTGTATTTATTCATCCAGCTTGTAGGCACAATATGGATATGTTTATGACATATATGCTAATTTCACCTCAACTCCTATAACATAAATATGAACACTACCACCATCTTACCAATGAGGAGACTGAAGCATTGTTAGGAAACTAAGTTAAAGCCACACAGTTAGCAAATAGCTAACAAGACAGGCTGACCTCAGAAATTAGAATCCTTGACTACTCCTGAAGGGTAGGTTTATGAGCTACTTGAAAGATAGTAATTGGGTATTTACAGAGCCTAATATGAGGGAGTTACCACACACACTCATTTTATTTTATTTTGACCAAAGTCTGACTTGGACAACTAAAGTTTTTGGTATCTAATATTGTCTCAAACAAGCTAATTAAAGCTTCAGGTCTTACTACATAAGGGTCAAGCATCTCTGAGATCCCTTCATCCAACAAGCCTTTATCCACTAAGTGCCAGGGACTGAGCTAGCTGTCTGCACTTCACAGAGAGTCCATTCCAGTCGGCCCAGAAGTATGCTTAGGTTTCTCACAACTAATAAATCCAACAAAGTAGGACATAAAAATGAGTGACGGCTTTGCCAACATTCGGTGGTAGAACTAAGAATGCAGTCCTGTGATTACCTGCCCCTAGCCTACAAAGTACTTAAATCTCTCATTCTTCTTATAGTTCCTGAAGAGTGACAGGCACCTAAATAATTACTAGATAGGTAGTATTACCCTGCTTCAGGTGATGCCTCCTTTTAACAGCTGTCAATGAATACCTACCCATTTTTACTAGAAAAAAACTGAAAGATGTTTTACTAAAACCTCGGTTTACCAGGCTGCATGTTTGAATTACTTTTACATTGTATTTTACATTGACTTTAATAATTCAATGATAAATGTAAAATATCTAAGACCTTCTATGAAAGAAGTTGACAATTTTAATAAATAAGCATATCCAGATGAGGTATTATTAAACATTTAGTAATGTTAGTAATTAATGTTGAATATTTAATAATTAAATAATATTAGAGCATATCCAGATATAATATTTAATAAATAAGCATACCCAGCAGATGGTTGATATTTATGTGGAATTTGATTTTTATCCAGTCTTTTACGTCAAATCATATTGATTGTGAAAAAGTTGCAGAGATCCAAAAGTTAAAGTCAAGTGCAGGGCGGGAGAGATGGCTCAGAAATCAAGAGCACCTGCTGCTTGCTCTTCCAGAGAACTCAGGTCCGAATGCCAGAGCTCGCACGGCAGCCCACAACTACCTTTAACTCCTGTTCCAGAGAATCTGACATCCACCTCTAGCCTCCTCCAGCACCAAGCACTCAAGGTACACAAAGATAAATGCAAGCAAGATGCTCATACACAAAAAACTAAAAATAGAGTGAAAGTCAAATGCAACAGAAACCAACAGAGCGCAATGAGCCCCTTGATTGAAAGCCTCTGAATATAGGTATGGTTATCAAAATCAAAACACAATGAACTCTTTACTGGTTGATAATTACTAGTGCATACATGAAACCGTGGTACATTTCAGAACTGACATAAATTTACACCAATGTTCAAATGGAGCTTGTTTGAGTTCATCCTTTCTTTTTCCCTCTCTCCTCTTTCCCCCACCCCTTGATACAGGGTCTCACTATGTAGCCCTGGCTTGCCTAGAAGTCACTAAGTAAACCAAAAGGGCCTCAAACTCACAGATACCCACCTGTCTCTGTCTCCTGAGTGCTAGGATTATAGGAGTTCATTGTTTCTTCTGTTTTTCTCTACCAAGCTCCAGCAGTATTTAATGTCTATACCATTAACTGGTATTTTCCCCCTACTGCTATTCTTTGTAAATCTATAGTCTATCTTTTCCTAGATTATACATTATGGAGGGAGGAAGCAATGTTAACCCCAAACATATCTCAGTATTTTCAAGATATTAAGTACTGAATAAATATTTAGTAATGACAGATATGGCATTTATCTTGTTTGAGACATGCAGCCAAATGGCTTATCCTCTTATTTCTGACTGAAACAAATCATTGGTACATCTTTGAATTTCTTCTCTTCTTTAGCTACACATACCTCAGGAGATGTAATCTGCACTGAGAACTCCCAAGTATACGTGGCCTGGAACAATCTATTGTGAATTCTAGCTTGATAGATAGGATGTCTATTTAGCATTCCAAACACTTAACCAGTGTGTGGTAATGCATTCCTCTTATCCCAGTGCTAGGAAGGCAGATCTTCACGAGTAGGAAGCCAGCCTGGTCTACATAGAAGTTCCAAGCAGCCCAGGATACATAATGAGATCTTGTTTCAAACAAACAAACAAAAACAGCAAAACCTTTAGCTAATCTGCAACGGAATTCCTGGGTTCTCCACAGAAACTTCCTCTGTTCTGCTCTGCACCATTTTCCACTCCAACTTCTAGGTGCTTAAGACAAAACTCCTGAGTTATCACTAGCTTTTCACATTCTATCCAAAATCAGTAGCAAACCTTTTGCATCAAAATATACTACTTATAGAGTCTGATGGACACGTGCAAGTTTCTATAGACAGAGATAAAAACAGCCGTGTGAGATTTCATGTGTATTCCTGACAAAGCCTAGAAGCTGTGACAGAACAGTAGTGATGGGCACACCTACCACTCAGAGCTTGACTTCCAAATACAATAAAAAGAACTAGAATCATTGAACAAAAGACTGATTCTGAGGCTAGAGAAGGAAAAACAGAGTGGGTGCACATACATTCACAAAGGACAGGAGCATTAAAGGATACGGAGGTCAACCTAAAAGAGCTCCCAAGGTCCAAAGCCAGAGTAATTTGAATAATGATAGTATTGAATTATAACTGTAAGTATAAAATACTCATGAATTTAAGCTGATATACATGATTAGAGACAGATGGGACAAACAATCTTTACAGAATGATGGCTCAGCAGTTAAGAGCACTCACTGGCTGCTCTTCCAGAAGACCCAGCCTCAATTCTCAGCACCCACATGACAGCTCTGTAGTCCAGTCCCAGGCATCCAGCGCCTTCTTCTGGCCTCTGCAGGCACCAGGCACACACATGATGCACAGACATACATACAGATAAAACATACATACGCATAAAATAAATATAATTACTTAAAAGTGATAAATAAATGTAGAAGAAAATCAAAGAAATACAAAAGTATCTTCAAAACACCACAACGATAATTATTCCAAGCAAGACAGACTGATGAATGTTAGAATCAATGGGCAGAAGTAAGAGAGTGGCAGTTTCCAGTCTAATCATGAACGCTGAGCATGGTGGTACATACCTTTAATCCCAACAATTGAGAGGCAGAAGCAGATTTCCATGAATTTAAAGCTAGCTTGGTCTACACAGTGAGTTGCAGGCCACCCATGAAGCTATAGCAACTCCCTGCCATTAATTAATTAATTAATTACCATTCTAAGTATGGTAGGAGGTATCACAATTCAGAGTCAGCTGCCTCATCAGGTAAAAGCTCTTGGGGGCAAGCTTGATAACCTCAGTTTAATGCCAGGATCCCACCTGGTGGAAGCAGAGAACCAACTCTCAAAAGTTGCCCTATAGGGCTGGAGAGAGAGCTCAGTGGTTTAGAGTACTTGTTGCTCTTACAGAGAACCCATGTCCAATTCCCAGTACCCACATGGTAGTTCACAACCATCCACAACTTCAGTTCCCCAATGCCTTCTTCTGGCCTTTGTAGGCACCAGACACATCCATAGTACACATATGTAGGGAAAACACAGGTATAAAATAAACTAATCTAGAAAAGAAAGTTAAAAGTTGTCCTCTGACTTTTGTATGTGTTGTTGTGGAATATGCCACTGCATACACACACAAAATAAATTAAAACAAAAAAAATTAAATAATAAAAATGTAAAAAGAAAAAACACAAAGCAATCCTCAATTGGAGAAAATATATTAAATTGCCTGATCAATATTCTCTGTGAATATGTGGATATGCAGGTGCACATGTGTATGTAGAACCCAGAAATCAACATCAGTTTGTCTTCCTCCATTGCTTCTCCACTTGTCTTTTTAAATAATAATAAATGTATGATTTCACACAAAAGACAGTAAAAGCAGAGCCAATGAAAGGAGTAACTGAGGAGTTAAATATCACTGAAACTAAATATACTGCTATGTTAAATCCATACCAAGATAACAAGATAAGCAATATCTCGGGGGAAACACTAATGAGACATATCTTCTGAGAGTAGACAAAAAAACCTTAAAATTCAACTAGAAAAGAAGTAATCCAACTGAAAATGGGCAAAATAATCTGCTCAGACAATTCATCAGAGGTCACACCTTGTTTTTTGAGACACGGTCTCTCACTGAACCTGGAGTCTGGCTGACCAGTGAGCCCAGATGTCTGTCCGCCTTGGCCCCTACCCTCTTTGCTGGGGTTACTGAAACACATGCACACAGGATATGTATGCCTGCTTTGTATTTTATGTGTGTTCAGGAGATCCAAACTCAGATCCTTACACTTGCACAACAAACAGTTCACCAACCTTGCCAGCTGCCCCGTCCCCTGACCAGTAGTCTTTAAAAAAAAGTATCAAGGTCCTAAAAGAACAAGAAACTGCCACACAATAGACAAGATAAAGAACTGACAACTACATAAGATGTGGTGTGGAAAACAGAATGCAAAAAGGAAAAACACAAGTTGGGGCATCATACCAACGTTAATCTCTTGGCTTGATAAGCTGTTCTGAATAGTTAAGATGTTAGCTTCAGAGGAAATTCCGTGATACCCATTTGTCAATGGTTCATAATGGGAACAGTTTTGCCCACTGTTCCTTTATATCAGTTTTTGCCAGCCTTAGCATGTCTGATATTTTGGACTGGATAATTCTTTGTTGTGGGTGTTGTCCTGGATACACCAGGAATTAAGCAGCATCTTGCTTGGATTTGGGCAACTCCTCCATGATTCTAAAATTTTCTGAAAATAAAAAGCTAAAAAAAAATCCAGTTCTAATCACTTTTCATTAATTCTCTGGTTGCTGCAAGACACCACAGTCTCTTAATTAGATTCTTTTTTTAGCAGTGCTAGAGATCAAACCTAGGGCCTTGAATATGCTAAGCAAGCACACTACTACTGAGCTATACCCCAAGCCCCAGTTTAACTAAAATTTTTATTTGTGAGTTTCTGAGACAGACTCTCACTATGTAGCCCTGATGGCCTGGGACTCACCAGGTTGACCCGAAACTCATAGAGATCCCCCCTGCCTCTGTCTTAAGAGTATCCTGGAATTAAAGGTTTGTGCCACCATAACCAGCTCAATAAGTACAATTTTTAAGGAAGTCTCCTAGTTGGTCTCATTTCTGTATTTTTCTTTCTAGATGACAACCACTACAGTAATCTAAATGAAGAAAAACAAAAAACATTCACAAACACAGTAAGTCTAGTCACATCAACTTTCTGCTCAGAACTATGTAAGAATCCTAAATTCTTTAGCCCCCCAAGCAAAACTTACTCTCAGGCAGGTGAGATGGCTCAGTGTAAAAAGGTGCTGTCACCAGGAATAACAATTCAAGTTCAGACCTTTCGACCCACATGGCAGGATAGAGCCAACTCCCATATGTATACCACTACACATATACAAGCACAACTAATTAGTTAGGAGATTTAAAATTCACCCAGACATGGTAGTTGCATGCCTTTAGTCCCAGCAGTGAGGAGGTTGAGGCAGAAGAATTACCATGAGTTCAAAGACAGTTGACACTACCTATCAATACCTTTCTCAGGAAAAAAATAGCACAAGTCTGCTCCTTTTGGCATCCCTAACAGCCTTTCTTGCTTTATTCTTCTCTCTAGCACAACCATCTTCTAATATAACAATTTTTGTTTAGTTCATTACTATGACCCCTTCTCTAAAGCAGTACCTGGCATACACACTCAATGCTTCACAAACATTTTCTAATGATATACCTCAGAAGGTCCAAATTAAATATCTCAATGTTTTTCTTCTACTCTCTACGCTATATGGTTTGGAGAATGAGAAGGCTTTAAATACTGGTTCACTACTTATTTAACCTCTCGAATCCTCAGTTGCCTCATCTAAGGGAATGACAAAGGCAAGCATATAAGCTGTGTACTTCAGGATTAGGATCAGAAGTACTAAAGTGTGAGCAGATAGCAGGTACTCTTCCTTCGCCCCATCACTAGCTTTGCAGCTTTACACTCCTTCTATGCTTTCCATGGTTAGATTTATAATGGTACCCATATCCTCTCATGCCTTCCAATTAGATAAACCCTCCAGGTTATCTGCTCATGATCCATCATGGACTCCACAATTCTTCATACAAGTCACAATTCTGAGTATCCGTAATCCCCCAGCTTTAGGTATCTCCATTAAACTAATACCTAGACAGCAGTTGGTAGAGACCTGGGCTCTGAAATTTACAAGTAAGATTTGAACTCTCACTATTCATCTTACAAACAAGGGATATAATAGTAAGAAAAGGGTCTCATGGATACTGAATAGATTCTCCTGATATAATCAGACTGAATACAACTGAGAAAAAAAAATCAAACAACTATGTCAATAAATCCAAGGTCTACAACCTCAAAACAGTCCTCAATATTCTTCAGTTTCCTGGCCATTATCTATCTGGCTCTCTGATCTCCAGTCTCTCCTGTAGGTAGTTTCAAAGTCACATACTCTTTTCAAGCTCTGTTCTACCCCTTTCATTCTTAGTGGCTAATCAAAATCACCAAGACATGCTACCAAGTCTTTCCCTTCCCTCTCCCCACCAGTTTCAAGCTTACCCCACCATCTATCAGTCTTTACCTCCTCTTCTGCTCACTGAAAAATAGTACTTCCCATTTGTGATGGTTATTCTTGGTTGGCAATATGACTACATCTGGAATGAGCTAACCCAAACAGGCTGTACAAGCCATGGGGAGAAAGCCGGCAAACAGCACTCCTCTGTGGCTTCTGTGTCAGCTTCCAGCCTCCAGGTCCTGCCCTGTGTGAGTTCCTGTCCTGACTTCCTCCACTGATGAACACTCAGCTGAAACTCTTTCCTCCTGAGTTGCTTTTGGTCATGGTGTTTATCACAGTGATAGAAATCTTAACCAAGACACCCAGGGCCAAATTCTCTACCTCTGCCCAGGATATTCATGTTCATATCCTTCCTTCCCATCTCCCTGCTCACACCTTCCTCCCTACTCTTCCTCTGTGCTTTCCTCTCCTCTTTCACCCATTCTTCTCTCTTTCCTTTGAAACTTTCCAGTTCCACATAAGCATGCCCAAGACACTCTTAATTTATAAGAGCTTTTTTTTTGGCAAAGTTCTCTAACTCTTCAGCATGTGGCTGCCTTATACTTTCTCTGAGTCCTTGGTTAAAAGCACTATTCTTGCTCGGACATGGTGATACACACTGGGAGATAGAGGCAGGAAGATCAGCAGTTCAAGGTCAGCTTTGGAAACAGCTAGTTTTAAAAAAAAAACAAAAAACAAAAACAAAAACAAAAAACAAAAAACAAAACAAACAAACAAAAAAAAAAACAGCCTGGGTTCTATGAGGTACCAGTCAAGACTTTTAATCCCAGCACTTGGGAGGCAGAGACAGGTGGATTTCTGAGTTCAAGGCCAGCCTGGTCTACAAAGTGAGTTCCAGGACAGCCAGGGCTATACAGAGAAACCCTGTCTCGAAAAACAAAACAAAACAAAACAAACACACAAAAAGAAAAAGAAAAACACTGTATCCTTCTCAACTAGCTGAACTCCTAGCTGTATTAAACTCTTCACTCCTCCTCTATGCATTACAATGTAGCTAACTGCTCTAAATTATTTCAGACAATGTAATCTCCAAGTCTCAGAATTCTTTCAAACTTTATTTTACTTGCCCTTTCATGGCAGGACACAGGTTGGTAGCTCCTAGTCCTTGAAATATTCTCCCTCGGTTTCCATATAAACCCTCTCAGTCTTTCTGGGTTTTGTTGTTGTTGTTGTTTGTTTGTTTGTTAGCTTCGTTAGTTGGTTAACTGGTTTAGTTTGGTTTGATTTTTCCATCCTTGGTCTATCTGGTATAGATGACTGACTCTTTCCCTTAGATATTGGCCCTATCCTTAATCTCCAGTCTTCCTCCACTCATCCATCCATTCATTGTGGAGGGAAGCATGTATTATGGTATGCATTTGGAGGCTAGATGATAATTTGGAGGAGTGGGTTCTGTCCCACCATGAGCATCCCATGGATGAAAATGTGATGCCAGGATTGACAGCAAGTACCTTTACGCACTAAGCCATCTCACCAGACCCTATCTTTTCTAGCCCCTAACCTATTTGTCCAAATTACTGATAATACTTCATAAATCTCTCCTACATCCATCCACTACACTCCTTGTCACTTCTACACCAGGGTTGGCTTTTTCACTGTTCTTGCTTCTAGTTGTACCCCTTTTTAATCCAGCTTTCATTTCTCTGTCAAAATGACAGGTCTAAGCCAGCTCTGATTAAACTTGCAGTGTGGCTTGGGGGTGACAGATGGGGAGTGTTTTGGTGGTGGTATTTATTTTATGGGTATTTAGGTGTTTTGCCTGTGATGCCTTCTGGCACCAGAAGAGGGTGTCAGATCCCCTGGAACTAGAGCCACAGATGTTTGTGAGCCACCATGTAGGTGCCCAGAATTGAACCCAGGTCCTCTTGAAAAGTCATCTCTCCAGCCCTGTTTTTGCTTTTCAACTAAAACTTCACAGCCTTCAAGTTGGAAGCTAAAATTCCTAAGATGGGAATTTTATAATCAGTGGTTTTTACTTCATTTGCCTCTGCTCTAAAGCTGTGCTGTTGATGTGTAGAAGGGAGTATATGACTGTAGTTAGTCTTAATTGGAATGTGCTAAGATGTAAAAAGCAACACCAAATTCTTAAGACCCTGTATGAAAAGGAGAATATTAAATATCTTAGTATACCGCTTTATATTGATCTGAATTTTTATTTGTTAAAACTACTAGAAATTTCAAATTAACATACATGGCTTATGTTTCCTTTTTTAAAGAATACAATTGCATGAGGATAAATATATGTTTCCTCTTTCTGAACTTAGTTGATTCATATATTATTCAAGATTAATGAATAACTCACTAAGATTCCAGAACTTCCCCCACAGTCAAGAATCCAAGTCTGAGTCAACGAGCCTTCCTGTGCTCTCCTTCACAGGCACCTGCGCACACACCTGTCCTATATCACACCGTATTATAACCACCGGTTACCAGCTAGCTCTCCTCCTAAGGTATAAGCTGCTGACAAAAACTGCATCATTCTACACATATTCAGGTCCTAGCACCAGGCCTAACACTTTAGAAGACACTCAAATACTTGTCTTTTGTCAGACAAATGTGAACTTGGCCTGAAAGTTACAACAATATTTGAATTCTCCAAGGAAAACCCAGCTAGCAGGGAGGCAGCCTGTATCAGAAGTTCTAGACTGGGGCATAGGAATCACAGTAAAAGACAAATGAGAAAATAAAGTTCACATCCACACTTGCCTCTTACACTGAAAGAAAAAAAAAAAATGGGGATTAGCAAAAGTGATATGGAGCCTCAAACTCACACTTGGCAAGCCAGGGGCCACAATGTGGTTCCTAAATTGCTTTAACAACCCATCCAACAAAAGAGTAGGATTTGGCAGGTTACAACACAAACAGCTAGAGCCCAGCACCTGTTCCCCTTAAATAGCACATCATTACGGTTAAAAACAACAACAAATCTCTCTCCTGAAGCAAATGCTAATCTCATGATGCTTCACCATGGAGCAATTTAGAAGAGTTATTATATGAAATGTGCCAAAGCCTGAATTTATGGCTGATACTTCTTTGGCAAATATGGTTGGCACTGCTGGCTGTTAAAAGGCATGTATGCAAATAAGCAAATAAAAGTTTTTAAGCTCTCCGACTTAAATATTTACATTACCATAAATGTACAAAGATAAATGTTTATATGCATTCACATATAATGCATTTCAGGAACGTACTTTTTAATGTGACTGTCAGAAAACAGTTATGAAGTGGCATTATTTCTTTATGGGCCTCAGGACAGACTCTTAAAAATAAATTCTGACAGAATGTTAATGGGGTTTAAACACCACTGTGTAAGTTTTCTGCACTATTACTAAACAAAATGAATAAGCAATACCCTAACAACTCAATCAAGCTTATCTTTTCCTCTCACCAAAACACGCCTTACAACACTGGAAACTAGCCAAACATAAATGTCAGTCCCTAAAGAAAGGGTGGGAGAAAGGAGGACCACAAATCAAAAAGCTTTAAAGAAAATAATTTGCCATTTTCCCCCACATAACATAGTCATACTACTCTCTCCCAAATAGAGACACGATAAAATATTTTCTCTTCTTCCCCTCTGACAACTCTGGGGAGGGGATCTTTGTTTTTTCACATAGTTTGTGACCTGATCGTTGCCAAAACTCACTTGCAGTAGTATGAACTCTGCTTCCATTGTTAACTGTTAATCTCTGTGATAAGGCTATTAACTCCTAACTTGGAAGCCAAGAAAATGTACCTCACCTGCAATTATAGTTTACTGAAAAAGTCACCAAAGAAAGTGCCAGGCACTTTGGAAAGTAATTAGGGTAGTCAGTGAATTGAAAGATCTAAAATGCTCTGAGATTACAAAAGAAGCCATCATGAAGTGAGTATCCAAGATTGCTCATGGAAAGTTTTACCCTTGTGGATAATTCAAGTTTGGGCTTTCTGGGTTTTTTTTTTTTTTTCCTCTTTGCAGAGAGCAATATGTGTTCTCTTGACTACATACTTAATTTGCCAAGGTAGATAAAGGGAGGACAGTGTGGCTGAAAAAAAAAAAGAGAAAGAAAGAAAAGAAAGAGAAAGAAAGAAAAAGATCAAGTCAACAGATAGGCCACCAAACAGAATACTCAAAGCAATTCCGACTCAGGTGAAAAAGCAGTTCATGCACATCATCCAGTGGCTTAAAAATAGTCTTTTATGTAAGTCACCAAGTATTTAATTGAGAGTGTACTCTTACCACATTCAACAGAGGCAAAGAAAAATGTACTGGGTTTTCTATAGTAAGGCCAATAAAGATGAAATCATAGTTTTCCTCTAACTCATCTCTATCCTTCAACACCAGCCATCCAATAACTCCATTCCACAGCTCTGGTTCCTCAATTTGGGTCCTTAAAAACTGGACTGCAGACATGGGGCCTGGGGGAGGGGGACTGGAGGGCGGACTACTCTTTGATATTGCTCTCAGCAGTCCTTAATGAAGTCCAAGAACAAAATCAAGCTCTCCAACAAATGGAGCATAAGATGGGGGATAACGAGAAGGGGACCCAATTCAGATGGGTAGTCCTCTTCGAAGGAGGAAAGGAAATTGGCAAGAACCCATAAGCCAAAGGGCAAAGAAAAACAAATGTCTAACCCAGCCTCTCAAAATCCCAAACCCCTAAGCAACCTAGGAAGCCTGCGCACATTAGGGGCTCCCTGGCCAGAGCGTAAAGTGAGCAGGCACAGAGCCACCGGTTCCGTCCTGACTGCTGAGGCAAGGCTGAGCCTGATCCTCCAAAGTCTGGGAGTGAGGCGACCATACAGACTAGGCAGAAGCCCTTCTTGCCCCAGCCTCCACATCTCCAGCTCCTCTAAGGCTTCACTTTCCCCTGGAGCCTCGCAGCCCAGCCCCGGGAAGTCCCTAGCCGCCAGGTTCCAACTTTCCCTCCTCTGGGGGGCGCCGCGCTCCCGGGACCATCGCAGCCAGGGTAACGAGGCCTGGGCCGGTGGGGGGCATGAGAGGGCTCGCGGCGCCCGCGGGGCGCGTGGGTGGCCGGGGCACTGCAGCCCGCGCCCCGCAGGACGCACGGGCTGCCGAGCCCCTGCGGCGCCACCCAGTCCCGATCCCCCCTAGGTCCGCGTCCTCACCTCTCGGCGACCCTGGCCCCATAAGCCAGCGCGTGTGGGAAAGGGACCGGAGGGTACGTGGGCAACCCTGCCCCCGTTACCTGAGGGGAGCACAAGCCGTTGCGATATTCAGCATTGCCTCCTGTCCCGTCCCCTTTCTGGTGATCGCGGCCGCCTCCACCGAGCAACTGACACAACTAACTAACTACTCGCGGCCGCGGAGTCCACAGCGCGCTCCCGGCCGCTCTCCGTCCGCCCAGCCCACCAGTCCGCTCGCTCCTCCCAACCCTGCACGCCGCCCCGCCGCGCGCACCCTTGCCGCTTCACTTCTTCAGACCGCGCGCGCTCGCCCGCGCGTGCCCGCACCAAACCTCGGCGGTCTCCGAGCTCTACTCTCAGCCCCATGGGAGGAGTTGACAAGAGGCCACGCCTCCCTGAGTGCCAATATCCGGAGAACACGAGCTAGAGAAAGTCTGATTGGCTGAGGGGTGGAGCCAAAGCCAGGGGGCGGGGCGGCAGGGACCTTGAGTCCATGTGACGGGGAATTTGGGTTCAATTAAACGCCAGTGGAAAGAAACAGCGCAGATTTGGATTTTTTTCGGGGCCGAATCACCTTAAGTCAGCCATTCGTCTAGTACAGAATAACTATCCTCTAAGAGTCCAGTATACAGTAATTAAAATTTAAGTCCCACTATTTTTTGAGAGCCTTAGCAATGAAAATGAAAACTACATTTCCCAAGAACCTTCGCGAAAGTGTGTCTCACCTTGCGTGGTCACGTAGTCCTTCGCCGCATTGGGCAAAATAATCCCTTCATTTCTCTGAAAGTATCGGGTATAACATTTCACGTCTCTCCTCAACGGAACAATTCTCAGTATTACCACGTTAAAAGAAGTTACCTATCTGGAGGTGACTAAGTGATTAGGTAAAGAGTAAGAAAAGACACCAAAATAAAGTACTGCGGAGGAATTTCTGTCAAGCTGTGAGACGACGGAGTGAAGAGTGAAGGCGATTGCGAGGGGCTGAGGGAATTGTCCTCTGTGCAAGGGACTTTCATTAGTCCCCAGGCCCCTGCCTGCTCCTGCCGTCAGCAGGTTAGTAAGCAAGACGAGCATGGGGGTGGCAACAGTCGAGATGTCCTTCCCCCTTTGAAGATCATCCTTCTTTTGCTGCTGCTGTTATTGGTTTGTCTTGGTTTAAGGCCCACTGAATGGGGGCGCCTCACTTCCGGTTGGGGGAAGGGAGACATGCTGTCATAGGGGAGGGGGAACTGTAACTCACTTCCTGTGGGGGTAGGATGATGTTTGGGGGGTGTCCAAGCCACTTCCCGTGTTGATGAGAGCCAGAAAAGGTGTTGGTTTGTGCCATTCTCAGAGAGAGTTCCTACAGCCTTGGGGTTGTATTTTCACGTCACAAGTTCGGTTATTTCCCCAAATTATGATAATCACCAGGCCACGATCAGAATTTATGTATTTTGTTTCTGTGTGTAAATTGGAAAATCTCTCCCCAGCAAGATTGTCTTAATGCTGTCTCCAAAGAATTTTAAACACCTTGTTAAAATTCTCTGCAAGATTACATACTTTGTTATGTGACTTGTGAATTGCCCACCCTTGCACCCAAGTCAAGCTTGTCCTTAACTGAGTGAAGTAGTGTAGGCTCTACCTAGACACGGAACAGGAGCTCCTTAGCCGCTCTTTTAAGGAGGTAGTTTATAAGTTAGAGTACCGAATAGTTCACACAAATTACAGGGCATTTTCATGTTTGCAGAGGGAGAGAGTGTCATGCTGCAGTACTCCGATTTGATGTTACCGTAATAAAGGGCACTAATGTGTTACATACTTAGAACTGTTCCTTTAGGACTTAAGGATTCACCTCATGCTGGAGAAGACATCATCCACTTTAGTGTTGTTTTCATGTAGCTTTCTTGGGATGTTTATGAAAGATGCATTTTATGGTGTCTCCCCGTTTGTAATTTGAGTTTGTTACTGATTGAAAAATGAGGTCTATTTATGGTTTTAAAACCTGGCCAAAGGATGGCAAGTTCAGTGACGTACTGAGTGAGAGGAAAATGTCTCGGGAAGAACTAAAGATGAGGCAGACAGAACTTTCTGGTTTTCTATATTCTGCTTAAAACACACACACACAAACAAATAAGAAACTATATCTGAAGTAATAAGCAACTATTTTGATTCCTTGCAACACAGTATACAAGTGTATGTTTGTTGGCAGAATCAGTGTATTTGGAATGGTTTTTTAAAAACTTTGGCTATCAGGTGAACCTAAAATTGCATTGTCTTCCAATATTAAGGTGCATGTATTTCTAATTTCATAGTTTGCACTTACAATAGAAAATATTTTAAACTAAATGTGAAAATAAAAATACTTTAACCTTAACATGAACATTAAAAAAATATTCTTGGTCATTCTAGAAACACCAGGACTGGCACACATATGTGCTCACAGAGACTGTAGCAGCAGGCACAGAGCTGCACAGGTCTACACCACATGGAGTCCTAGAGCAGAAAAGAGAGGTAGACACATGTGCCCATCCCTAACCCAGAAGCTATCTCCAATTTATAGCCATTTACAAATGAAAAATTACTTTTCTCCAAAGTAGTCTCACTGAAGAAACGCTCTTAAGGGTAGGCCCCATGGCCATCACAATATGAACTCAGCAAATCTTTGGAGGTTCCATGTATTTTTTTCTTTAACCTTATGTTTTTTGTGTAAATGTTATGGCTTCCAATTTGGGTTTAGGGTGTGTCTCTGCATCTATGAGTTTTGTGTGCTTTTTCTTTGGCTCTTTTTCTTGTTTGTTTTGCCCTATTCTGATAGTGTGTTTTATTGTATTTTTTCCTTGGATGCCTGTTTGTTTTCTAATAGAGACAGAAAGGGGGTGAGTTCAGATGGGAAGCGTCAGGAGTGGGGAAGCTAATCAAAATATGTTGTATGAACAAAATCTATTTTCAATTAACAGGAAAGAATTATTTTTAGGCTGGAAGTATAGCTAAGTGGTAGAGCACTTGTCTACTGTATGTAATATGAGCCTCTGGATTTGGGGTTTGATCACCAGTACTAACAGGAAAAAAAACAAAAACAAAAACAACCCAACCTGTCTAATTTTGGTGGTGCACGCCCTTAATCCCAGCACTCAGGAGGCAGAAGCAGGCGAATCTCAGTGAGGTCCAGGCAACCTAGTTTACATAGCGAGTTCCAGGCCAGCCAGAGGAACACAATGAGACCTTATCTCAAAAATAAATGACATATCAGTCTGGTCGGCTTGGAATGGCGCTGAGTGCTAGAGCACCACCTGCCTCCTATGTAGGGGCTTCCATTTCAGCCCCAACACCACCACCATCACCAAAAATAACATTTCTGAGGTGCTAAAATCAGTATTTGAAAGGCTACAAAATTGCTGCAGTAGTTAATTTTAAAAAGACAAGAAAAATATTGTCTATGGTTATTCATAGAGGTTAGGGACATGTACACTGCACCCAGTGGCTGTGAACTGACAAGGAAGTGAGTGTGCAGTATCTTCTCCATGAATGCACAAGGCTAGATAGAGTCACCCTGAACAGTTAACGCTAGTGTTAGGAATTGGAACAGGGAGGGACTAATCGAGAAAGTGAGAAAATAACGTCTTAATGTTGGTTGCGATTCAGTAGTACTGCCTTCTGGGAACAGTTTTGGAAAGCAAAGGAGTTTATGAAATTGATCCTGAAGATATTCTGTGGGAGGCATGCAAGGTAATAGAAATAAGACAAATTGCTGTGGCAAGGTATGTGCAGCTTGAAGAACTGTCTGTGGAGAAGAAAGCAATATAGAAAGTACCTATCAGGAAGATGCTTTGTGCTAAGTGACGGTTATTCATTGGTCCCATCAAAGAAGAATTATTAGGTACGCTGCTGAAAAATAGAGAAAGGAAGCCTACGTGGCCTATTCCTCCTCCTCTTTAAAGAATGTTTCTGTGGAAGGGCTTATCTCCTCCCAAGGGATTTTCCCATAATGCCCCTTTGTTGCTTTTTAAAAATCTATCCCTAGTGTCAAAATTAGGAAAAGAAAAGCCATTTGCAAACATACTGTTACTTCTATGATAGAGAAGTCGTTGATTAGAGTATTTTGATTAAGTAACTATTTTCTTTTCCTTAAAGCAGGCATGGCATACACTGCTCAGAGCAGTTTGAAACATTAAGACAGTAAGCCAGAATCCTGGAGCCCATCTCATTGGAATTTGATTATCTGCACAGATGCTACATAGCTCAAAAGTCTCTCCACATCCTTTTGTTTACCCTGTCCTGTAAAGCTAACGCTAGTGTGTTATAACCTGGGCTATAACCTGCGGCTTCACTTGGTACCTCCGTGGTGGTGGTTTTGGTTTCTGCTTTGTAGCTGAGGGCTAAAAGGAGCAGTCGAGCAGCTTAAATGATTGTACCTATTTCTTTGCTGTCTTTTATTTCTGTACTTTCATATGTATTTAAATGAAAATTTAGCTTACATGGTTTTTCATTATTTCAACAAACACTGAATCCTGCTATGTATCAGTCACGATCTCACTTCAAGAACAGAAATTACAAATACCCTTTTTCTCTTGGGGCTTACTTCCTAGCTGATAGATCAAAGCTAGAATTTTGCTTGCTTGGTGTTTTGGAATGAGATGTTATCAGCACTATTCAAGCTGGACTAAGATGCATCCCTAAGTTTGCTATCTCTTGATTTCTAAGCCATTGTAGAACTTGTTTTGAATATTTCCTTTACTGTTACATGCTTCACAGTCTCACTGCTTAACTTGCCTTGTACCGTGTTTGAGTGAATAACGGCAGGGAAAACTGGAGCTCCGAAAGGCCTAGACTCAAAGCTAGACTTTGTGTTTCATTGGCTTCATCAGCTTGAGCAGTTAGCTTCTGTGCGCCTCTCTGCTCTGACTGTGACTCCTTGGTCAAAGGGGGAATTACATGGGAATCACTTGGTGTAGTCCTGGGGTTGGAGCTTAATGAACGTTATTGTTTAACCCCAGGCTTGCCTCAACTATGCAGGCTGCTGGGATCCACCTCTTTTGAGCCACACAGAATATTGTAGTAGATTCATTGACATCCTGCCGTCTGTCTTCTGTCAGCATGCTAAGTAGTCAGAATTGTGTTTGTTTCTTGTGAGAAAAAAAAAAATCACTAATCTCGATTGTTTTACAAATTATGCCTTATAGGAAAGTTTCCGGGCGGGGGTGGGGGGTGGGGTGGGGATGAAAGAGTCATCTAAGTAAATTGTTTTAGGAAGACCTTCAACTCATTTTGCTAACTACTAAGGCCTCTCACACTGTCAGCATGTCTTTCATCATCTGTCTGTACATTTGAAACTGGATGCTGGCTGAGGGGAACCTCTGTCCTCTGCCTCTGTCTCACTTTGCTCCTGTTTTCCTCTGACATACTGTCACTGTTCCTAGAAATTCCCATTGATCAGCGTTTTACCCTCGTGTCCTCTCTAAGTACCACCTTCAGGGAATATGTTCTGATGTCCACTTCCAAACTACTTATGTTCTAGAAGTCTGTTGATCCTGCGAAGTGTTCTGTACCTTTATTGTTGCATTTATTGATGCAACTTATTAATCCTCGGGCTCCTGTTGTTAATTTTTGTTGTTATTGTTATGTAGAGAAAATGTCCCCCTGAAAAAGGTTGTATAAACTATATCCTGTTCATCTCTAGGTTTGCTCAGCCCTGGAACCATATCACTCATAGGCATTGACTTAATATTTATAGAGTTTAATTGATACTAGGGTTGTAATGAAAATCATATGTAACCTGTATCTGCATGAAGGACTATGACCAGTATATAGTAGGTACTCATACATCTGTAATGTGTGGCTAAATCATTATGCTCCCATTTGTAAGTATTCTGTGGTATTACTGTTATATATTAAATACCTGATATATGATCATAGCTATGAGAACCAATCTATGCAATCAGTGTTAGAAAAAACGTAGTTTGTAATTTACATGTGGACTCAGTTGTTATCTAAGTGAGGGGTAGGAAGGTCAGCACATATTGTATTGGGAGAGCTTTCCCTTCAGTCCAAACACAGAAACTAAGCAGATTTATAAGCATTTTACATAAATGAAACATTTTGATCATATTTACCCCCATTACCTTCTGTTATCCCCTCCTCCTGGTCCCCCTTTCACTCATGAGGTTGTCGTGTATTCTGCCTCACCTAAAATCCACAAATGAGAAAAATATATACTTGCTTTTCTGAGTCTGGTTTATTTTGCTTAACATAATGATCTTAAGTGAAAACAACTTCTGTTCTTCCTTATTGATAAGTAATATTTAATGTTGATAGATAGTACTATAGCTGGATCATGTGATAGTTCTGTTTTGGAGTGGTGGTTGGTTTGTTTATTTATTTTATTGTGGGTTTTGATCTAGGATCTCACTATGTAGCCTTGGCTGGCCTAGGGTTCTCTATGTAGACCAGACCTCAAACTCGTACAGTCTACCTGTCTCTGGCTTCCAAGTGCTGAGATTTAAGCAGTCACCACCATTCCAAGTTGTCTTTGCTTGTTTGCTTTTTTTTTTTTTTTTTTTTTTGCTTGTTTGCCTTTTGTTTTTGCTTTCTTGATGATAGGCTTGCTGCCAAAGATGCCATGGAATTTCATTTACATTTCCCTGATGACTGAGAGTTGGACATTTTTCAGCATTGCCCAGATTTCTTTCTTCATGCCTGAGAAAAATCCCATTGTGTATCTGTGCCACATTTTCTTTATCCATTCATCAGTTGATGAACTACATTGATCCCATTGCTTAGCTCTTGTATAGTGTATAGTGTAGCAATAAACATGAATGTGCAAGTATTTTTAGTTATGTACCCAAGATTGGTATGGCCAAGTCATGTGGAAATTTTATTTTTGTTTTGTTTAGCTTTCTGTATGTGTCCATGTGTCCCATGCATGCTTGCAGAGTCAGAGGTCAATGTTAGATGACAACTTCTACCACTCTCCATCCATTTTTTTAACTTGTATTTTGTTTGACAAGGTCTCTCACTCACCACACCTAGAGCCAGCTCACAATTTCAGGTGGTCAGCAAGCCCCTGAGATCCACTGCCTTCTGTTCCTACTGCAAGGCCACCACACTGGGCTTTTACGTGGCTGCTGGGATACGAACCAGGTCCTCTAGCTTGAATAGCAAATGCTTTTTCCACTGAGCATTTCCTGTTGCTGTGGTAAAATGCTGTCAAAAACAGCTTAAGAGAGAAAGGGTGTGTCCAGGTCACAGTTCCAGATTACAGCCATCATGGCAGGGAAGTCTTAGTAGCAGGAGCTTGAAAAAACTCTTCCTACTGCATCCACTCAAACGTAGAGAGCAGTGGATTACACCTGCATGCAAGTGTCTACTGTTTTCCCCTCGTATACAGCCAAGAAACTGCTGCTCAGGAGTGATGCAGGGAATGTCCACAGTGGGTCTTCCCCCTGGGCAAGATAAACACATGGACAGTGCAAACATGATCTAGACAGTCCTCATGGAGGCTCCCTTTCCAAGTGATTCTAAATCGTGTCAAGCCCTCACATCCTTGCCAACATTCGTTGATGTTGTCTTGGTGATAGCAACTCTGAAGGGGGTGAAATGGAATCTTAAAACAGATCTCTTTTTTGTTGTTCTTGTTCTTGCGAGTATGAGTATTTGCCTACATACCCACAGAGACCAGAAGAGGGTATTCAGTTCCCTGGAACTAGAGTTACAGATAATTGTGAGCCACCATTAAGTGCTATGAGTTGATCCCAGGTCTTCTGAAAGAGAGCCAGTGTTGTCCCTCAACACAAGTCTGTGTTTTTCTGAAAGCCTAAGATACTGAATGCTTTTTCAAATATTTATGGACCATTTGTATTTCTTTTTAGAGACATCTATTCAGTTCATTAGTTTATTTGTTGATTGGGTGATTTTATTTTACAGCGTTCAATTTTTATAGTTCCTTATATATTACATATATTAATTTCCTGTCTGATGTATACTTGATAAAGATTTTTCCCCATTCTGTAGTCTGTTTTCTTTGCTATACAAAAAATTTGACTTCTTCCTTTCATACTTGTGTCCCTTCTATTTATTTCCCTTGTCTACTGCTCCAGCTAAGGCTTTGAGTTCTGTATTGAAAAAAATCAGTAGAAGGGACCACCCTGTCTCATTCCTGATTTTAAAGAAAGTGGTTTTAGTTTTTCTTTATTTAGCATAACAGTGGCTATAGGTTGAAATATGTTGGTTTGGTGGGGGAGGGACATGGTTGATTGGTTGGTTGGTTTGGTTTGGTTTTTTGAGACAAGGTTTCTCTGTCTAGCCCTGGCTATCCTCGAACTTGCTCTGTAGACCAGGCTGGCTTTGAACTCACAGAGATCCACCTGCTTCTGCCTCTCCAGTGATGAAATTAAAGGCTTGAGCCACAACTACCTTGATGAAATACTGTTTCTTCTATTTTTGGATTCTTCACAGCTTTTATTAAACCTTGTTTAACATATTGATTTGAATATGTGGAACCAGTTTATATCTCTAGGATTGAACAAAGGTGACCATGATATATGATCTTCCTTTTGCCCATGAATTTATTTATTTTGTTTGAGGAGAACACAGATGGAGAAGTCAGAGGTCATTTTGTAGGAGTTGGTTCTCTCCTTCCACCATATAGGTTCCAGGATTGAACTTGTGCTGTCAAGTTTTGTCTTGGAGCATCCTTATCAGGTGAGCCTCTTCTGGCCTGTGTATGATCTTCTTACTATGTTCTTTAATTCAATATGCAGATATTTTATTAAGAAATCAGGGAACTCAGTGTATTCTTTTCCTCTCTGTTGTTGTATACTTACCTGATGTTGGCATCAAAGCAATGATAGTTTTGTAAAATAAGTCTGGCAAGTATACCTTCCCTTTGTAGTTTGTAGGAAAGTTTAAGCAGTGTTCATGTGGGAAATTGGGCATTGTTAGTGCTGCCTTACAAGTTTGGTAGAATGTGGTGGTGAATCTCCCCACTATTGTTCCCTTGTAAGACTTTATTCTTTGGTTATTATGGGCCTCTTTAACTTGTTTGTAGCGTTTTGATTTAATTTGGCATGTCAAATGTGTTTGTGAGTTTATCAGTTTCTTCTAGATTTCCTAGTTGTATCAAATACTAGTTTTCAAACTATTCTCTAATGACCCTCAGAATTTCACTGGAGTCTGTTTTAGCTCCTCCTTTTCATCTCTAACCTTACTCTTTGAGTTTTTTCTTTCTTTTGATGAGTTTAGCTATGGATATGTTAATGTTTGTCTTTTCAAAGAACTAACTTCTTTTGTTTAATACTTGGAATTTTTAAAATTTCTTCCCTGGCCTTTTAATAATGTATTGTTCAGATGTATTTGTATAGCTTCCAAAGTTTTTACTTGCTATTGATTTTAGTTTTATTCTACTATGATAAGATCCCCCAAAATGTTTTCTTCTGTATTTGTTTAGATTTATTTTATGACTAAAGAGGCAGAGGCAGAGGCAGGTGGGTCTCAGAGTTTGAGACCAGCTTGGTTTACAGAGCAAGTTCCAGGATGGCAAGGGCTACACAGAGAAACCCTTTGTCAAGAAGAAAAAAAAAATCTAGAATGGAGTATATTTTAGAGAAGGTTCCCTGAACTACTGAGAAATATGTATATTGTATATATTTTAATATGATGGAATATTTTGCATATTATCTGTTGAGTCCCATTTGATCTATGCTGTAAGGTTTTTTGGGTGTTGGTTGGCTGGCTGATTGACTTTTGTTTTCTTGAGTCTCATGTATCCCAAGCTTACCTCAAACTCCCTATGTTACTGCCTCTCCCTTCCAATTGCTGAGGTTATAGGCATGTATAAGCCACACCTGGTTTATTACATGTTTTAACTGTGAACTTTCTCCATTCATTTTGAGTTCAGGTGACCTATCTAAAGATGTGAGTTAAAAGCCAGGCAAAATGGTACCTACCTGTATTTCAGCCTTCAAGAGCTGAGACACAAGGATTGTTATAAGATTGAGGCCAGCCTTAAGCTAGTAAATGTGTGTGTAAGTAAGTCTATAGTAACTATGATCTTGTGTCAAAAAATTTTAGGTAGATAGATAGAAGATAGATGGATAGGTAGATAGAAGATAGATGGATGGATGGTAGATAGAAGATAGATGGATAGGTAGATAGAAGATAGATGGATGGATGGATGGATGGATAGGTAGGTAGGTAGGTAGATAACACAGTAGGATATTGAAACCCACTATTTTTGTATTAGGACCTATGTGATCTTATTTTGCTCAGTAATATTTGTTGCCTGAAATTAGACCTCAGTAATTGGTACATATCTATTTGCAATTGTTATATCTTCTTGAACTGCCCCCCCTTATTAATATGAGATGGCCTTCTTTATCTCTGGAGACTTTAAATCTACTTTACTGCCTATCAGAATAGCTGTGCTAGCTTGTTTTCATCTTCTGTTCGCTTGATATACTGATTCTTACTCTTTGACTCTCTCAATCTGTGCACGTCTTTACCAGTGAGATTTTTTTGTTATGCTTGTCTATTTGTTTCTCCCTCTCTCCCCCCTTCCTTCCTTCCTTCCTTCCTTCCTTTGAAATAGGGGATAGTCAGATTTTGCACCTCACTATTGAGCCAAGCCCCTGCTGCATCCTTTCAGCTCAGTGTCTGGCCCACTTCTATAGAGGAAGAGGAAACAAGTAACGGAAACATGGACAAACCATACATAGAAGTACAGTAAAGCCAGGTGCAATACAACAGCAACCACTCTCGACAACAAAAGTGGGGGCAGAAATATTAAGGTGGGAAATGTGAAGTAAAAGAAGTTAGAATAACTAAAAAGTGAAAAGACAGCAGGAGGAAGTGAGGGCCAGAGAGAAAGGATAAAAGGAAGTTTGCTGTTAGAGGGAGAGGAGAGACTATCCAAGGGAGAAAGAATAAAAAATACATATTTGAAAAGAAATGATTTATCTAATGAACCATACAGCAAACACAAAACTGAGAGCACTGTCTGCACGAGAGACACTGTGTAGCAGAGGACACATTCATCACCATGCTGACCCGGCTCTTCAGTTCATTTTATTGGTGGGGGAGTCAAAGGGACACACGCATGGAGGTTAGAGGACACTTGTAAGAGTCAGTTCTCTCTTACAGTGTAGCTTCTAGAGATCTAGCTCAGGCCATCAGCCTTGGTGACAAATGTCCTTACCCACTAAATCATCTTGCTATCACCACCACCGCCACCCCTAATGTTCAAAAGATCATTTCTCTGTATACCTTAAAGCAATAATAAAGGTCCACAAAACACATTACTGAATGTTTGGCAATAGGTTAGGGTGACAACTGGTAACTGAAAACTAGGTAGAACCCTGATAAACCAGATAGGTTTATGTTACCTGCACATAGATTTTGTTGTTGGGGAGAAAGGAATAGAGATCTTTAAAACTATTTTTGAACCATGTTCCTTGATGACAATGGTATATATTTGTGTTTGTATTTAAACATTTACATTTTTGTACTGGCTAGTTTTGTGTCAACTTGACACAGCTGGGGTTATCACAGAGAAAGGAGCTTCAGTTGAGGAAATGCCTCCATGAGATCCAACTCTAAGGCATTTTCTCAATTAGTGATCAAGGGGGAAAGGCCCCTTGTGGGTGGGACCATCTCTGGGCTGGTAGTCTTGGGTTCTATAAGAGAGCAGGCTGAGCAAGCCAGGGGAGGCAAGCCAGTAAAGAACATCCCTCCAAGGCCTCTGCATCAGCTCCTGCTTCCTGGCCTGCTTGAGTTCCAGTCCTGACTTCCTTTGGTGATGAACAGCAGTATGGAAGTGTAAGCCAAATAAATCCTTTCCTCCCCAACTTGCTTCTTGGTCATGATGTTTGTGCAGGAATAGAAACCCTGACTAAGACAAATTGGTACCAGCAGAGTGGGGTATTCCTGTGACAACCTGACCATGTTTTGGGGAGGTCTGTGCAAGGACTTTGGAACTTTGGGCTTGAAGATCCATTCGTTGTTAAGAGCTCTGTCAGATGTTTTGTAAGAGCTTGGAAGATAATGTTGAGAACAGTGCAGAAGATGGAGGCCTGGCTTGTGAAATTTCAGAGGGAAAATTAAAGACTCTTTTCAGGGCCATTGCTGTTTTGATTGTGAAGATTCTGTAGTTCTGGTTAGCTGGGGCTGAAGAATCAGCTGTGATTAACAAGATACCAGAACTACCAAAGCAAAAACTTTGCATTACTGGGACTATTGATGCTGGTTAGCTGGAGCTAAGAAATTAGCGGTGATTAAGAAGAGACCAGCATCATTGAGGTGACATCTTCTGGGAAGTGTTTTCTGAGAGCACAGTGGCTGCGTTCCAGATATAGCCAAAGTTGTACCTTGTGCTGTGGCTGGACTTGGTAATGTGTAAGGGTCACTCAGGTGGTACTGGTTTTGAAGGCATGAAGGAGTTGAGCAGAGCAGCTGAGGCTTGGCACTGTGATAGGCCATGGAAGGCCATTGGTTAAAGTGCAGCCTCAGTTGCAATTGATGGCCCAGGACTGAAGGGGTCATGCAGTGTTTTGGAGATGCCAGTACCATGAGATGACCACCAAGAGCAGCAGCAGCAGTGGAGTACAGGCATCTGGAGCCTAGAGGATGAAGCGTGTGCTACAAAGTGCATGGCTGGAGAAGTGACCCAAGTCCTTGGAGGAGCCCAGAAGATCGTAAGTTGGATCCCAGACATTGGACGGTTGGAGATTGACTTTTGCTTTTGATTGTGACTGTGCCCTGATATTTTCCCTCTTGAAGGAAGAAACTGTTTTAGTGGAGCCCACAGTTAAGAGACTTTTAATTGTAAAAAGACTTTGGATTTTAAAAGAGATGGATATCTTAAAGAGATTGAAATTTTAAGAATATGTAAAGACTGTGGGACTTTTAAAGTTATTTAGATCTTGGGGATGGATAAGAATGTAAGGGTTGAGGCTTACTAGTGACGTGTTTGTGTGTCAAGTTGACAAGGGGTCAATTGTACTGGCTAGTTTTGTGTCAACTTGACACAGCTGGGGTTATCACAGAGAAAGGAGCTTCAGTTGAGGAAATGCCTCCATGAGATCCAACTCTAAGGCATTTTCTCAATTAGTGATCAAGGGGGAAAGGCCCCTTGTGGGTGGGACCATCTCTGGGCTGGTAGTCTTGGGTTCTATAAGAGAGCAGGCTGAGCAAGCCAGGGGAGGCAAGCCAGTAAAGAACATCCCTCCAAGGCCTCTGCATCAGCTCCTGCTTCCTGGCCTGCTTGAGTTCCAGTCCTGACTTCCTTTGGTGATGAACAGCAGTATGGAAGTGTAAGCCAAATAAATCCTTTCCTCCCCAACTTGCTTCTTGGTCATGATGTTTGTGCAGGAATAGAAACCCTGACTAAGACAATTTTCAATAAAACTAGGCCTCTTCTTGTATCCCTTCCCCTTCAATTGAAATATTCTGCTTCACAAAAAACATATCCAACTACTTCAACTTGTCTTTCTCAACCTCGATTCATTTCTCCTACTGCTTTCTCATCTCCATGTGTCCTTTACTTTTATACTTTATAGTTTTAATTTCTGTTCTCTTAATTAAACCTTTAATTGTTGTTTTTGGTAGCATCACAACTACTACAGCTTTTTTTGGGAAGCAGTATACCTGGGGTATCAGCATTAATAAAATGTCCATACTATTAAGCCAATAATTACATTTATAATTTATTCTGAAAAATATTGCGGCAAAAGATAGAAGACATAAAATGTTACATTGATACATTGTCTTGAAAGCAATTGAGAGGCTGGGAAGGAAACAGTCTGTAAAGTGATCTTTGACAACTACCTCAAGGCTGGGTGTGGCAGTGCTACCTGAAGTCCCAGATTCCAGCCTGGGGAGACAGGCAGGAGGAATCCTGGGACGTCTTGGCCAACCAATCTTAATTGAATGGATAAGCTTCAGCTTGCAAGAGAGATCCTATCTTAAAAGATTATATGGAAAGAAATTGAGGAAAACTATTATTAACCTCTGGCCCCCCTCCATGTGTGTACACATGTACATGTGTACCCATCCCTACATATACACATAAAAATAACAGCGAATAAATTTAAAAAGTAAAAACATATAAGTATCCAGCAAGTGGCTAAGTAAATATTACATATCTTCTTATTTTCCCCAGTGATTTCTTTTGAAATACATCAAAGATGTTAATAAGACATTTTTACAAAAAGAGAAAATTAAATATAGAGGAAAACAAAATAGAAAAACTGGGATTAACATATATTTCTAAAAGTTATATTTTTGTATTATAATTAGTTACTGGTTGATTCCTTGTGTCAGGGACAGTATTGAAACAATATTACAGAAAGCATTGTTACTGAGAAATACTGCTCTGGAGTCACATCCTAGCTGTATGTCACTAGCTAGTATGTGATCTTACAAAGGAAAGAGGTGGGAGTGGGGCGCTGGCTCAATGTAAAGGTATTTATGGCTAAGCCTGGTGACCACGATTATTTCCAGGACGCAGCTGGTGGAGAGTGAGAACTACCTCCTGAAAGTTGTTCTCTTACATCTACACATATGTAAAACATACACACACACAAACAGAGAGAGGATAAAAATAATGAAAAATAATGAAATTTTATGAAAAGTAAAGAGGTAATGCTATTTATTAAATTAATCAGAAGTGTCTACTCATCGTAAGCCCTCAGTGGTTTTGCTGTCATACATCTTACATTTAATTTTTCATGTTCTCACAAGAAACTTGTTGAAGCTATTATTTTTCACCTTTCATAAGAGAAAAATAGAAAGAATGCTTAAATGTTTTGATTAAACAATCTGTCAGATTAACAGAGGACCTCTGTAGAAGCAGGGCTTCTCTAGGTCCCATGGACACGGTATGTTAATTATTTTTCTTGTTGTTGCATCAAAACTCCTGACCAAAGCAGCTTAAGGAAGGGAGGCCTTGGAGCTTATAGCTCCAGGATGTGGTCCAACATTTCAGGGAAGGCCTGGCAGCAAGAGTTTGAGGCTACTCAGATTGCGTCCACATCAGGAAGCCAAGAGAGACCAAACCTTTTAGTTATCTGGATCCGCTCAGTGGAATTTTGCCTCCAGCATTAGAATAGGTCTTTCCAGCTCAATTAACCTAATCCAGAAATTCCTTCAGGGGCGTGCTAGAGATTTGTCCCCGGTGATTCTAGGGCTGGTAAGCTTTCAGTATTAGCCATCATAAATGAAGAAATACTGGACTTTGGGAAAGGAACCCACAAAAGCAAGGGCATAAGAGGGTGAACTCCCACAGAGAAGCATAAGAAACCAATACTCTAAATTTATTTTTTTTCCTCAAAGCATTTTGCTACACAGGGTCCAGAAGTATAAGAAAATAAATTTATGTTACATTAAGCTAATAGTCTTAAATGATTTGTTAAAGCTGCAATTCAAAACTATTGCAGAGGCATAGGGGAAATGATGGGACGTCTAGAATAAATGTAAGTGGAGCAAAGAGAAAATTAGAGGCACACTGGTAACAATGATAATGAAGACATGACACCTCAAGCTACATGTAAGTTAGGTAGAGCTGTTAGTAGGAATTGACAGCCTTGAGTGCCTGTATTAGAGAAGAAAAACATCAAACATCAGTGCTTTAATGATGTCATTAGGGAAAAGTAGCAAGCCAAACCCAAACAAGTTGAAGAAGGGAAATAATAAAAAGTAGAAATAAATTAAATAGAGACAAAAAGCCAAAAATGTGTTCTTTGAAATCTTTCAGAAAATATATAGGCCTCTAGCAATACCAATCAAGGTGGAGGGGGGTGCTTAAATTTCCATTATCAGGAATGAAAAAGGAAACATACCTTTGTTTTCAGTTGTTGAGACAAGTATCTAACCATGATACTCAGAATTATAGACAGGAGCCGTGAGCCACCACATGTGGATGAAAAGAGGATGGTCTTTTTACATATATATGCTACATGTTTAAAAGGTAAAGAGATAGGAACAACCTCATATGAATAGATTTTAATTTTTAAGTGTAATGTACAACTTGTTAAACACATGTCACCAAAATTAGAATATCTGAATACTCATTTTTATCTACTAATTAAATTTAGTCCAATTAAAATCTTCCTGAAGAAACTACAGCCTAGATGACTTTATCAGTGAATTCTTAAAAAATGTTTAGGTCACCCATGGCAGCACATGCCTTGAATCCCAGCACTTTGGAGGACAGGGGCAGGCAGAACTCTGTGTGTTTGAGGCCAGCCAGGGCTATATACTAAGAATTTGTCTCAAAAAGCAAACAAAAAGTGTTTTAAAGAAAAATGACCTCAGCTTTACTCTTCTGTGGAATATAACTTGTTTTACTGGATTGACAAAGCCTTAATGCCAAAACTGCACAATGTTGGTTTTTCTGGGGTTTGTTTGGGGTGGGGGATGGTTTTTCAAGATGGGGTTTCTCTGTATAGCCCTGGCTGTCCTGGAAATCACTTTATAGACCAGGCTAGCCTCAAACTCAGAGATCCACCTGCCTATGCCTCCCAAATGCTGAGATTAAAGGCGTTTTTAATGATTAAATATGTTTCTAAGGTCAGTCTGTTTTTATATTATTTGACAACTGGGCCAACGAAGGACTTGTAAGATTCTCACAAGTAGTATAAAAAGACAATCAAACATTAAAATAGATAAAATATTTAAATAAGCATTCCACAAAAGAAACTATTCAAAGGCTTATAATGATCATATTTGTATAAGATAAATGCAGATGTAAGCCACAGTGAGAAACCATTGCATACCCATTGTAATGGCTAAAATTAAAAAGAGTGGCAATAGCCCAGGGTGATGGTATCTGTAATTCTTCCACTGAGGAGGCTGGGTCAGGAGAATCCTTCCAAACTTAGAACAGCCTGGTCTGCATAGTGAATTTCAAGGCATGTTGTGGCTATATAGTGAGACCTTGTCTCAAAACTACAAAATCACCAACACAAATGAGACTGACAGTGTCAAGAACTAAAGATGTAGATCAAATGCGACTCATGCTTCTGGGTAGGTTCGTGAACTATTCCAACGATTATGGAAGTCAGTTTGACCATATGCTCTAAAAGTTGGAGCTATTGTCCGGCCTCACTATTTCTCAGTGTAGTAGTCAACAGAAACCTGTACTAATCACTCACCAAAACATAGGGATGGACGGGAATGGTCACAGCAGCAGCTAAATGCCCTTCAAGGTAGACTAGGCTAGCTAATGCCTTCTGTGATATAATAGATGCCCATCGTGTGCATATGTGAACAAAAGAACCCCGACAAAAAATAACTGCGCACTGTACGAACTCAGTTCAAAAATAAGCAAAACAAATCTATAATGTAAGGTGTCATAAGTTTTGTTTGTGCGAGGATAATGCACAAGAAGGGCATAAGCTGGGGAATTTCTGCCTTGTAATAGTCTCTTTTTCTGATGTGGCTATAGTTGATACTGTGCATACTTCATGACAAACCATCAGATGAATACATATGATGTCAATTGTTTACATTTATACTGTCGTACTTAAACCTCTCACTGCTCCCGTGGCTTTAAAGATTCTTTTGCTATGCATTCCCAACTCAAGAACGAGAGGCGGTGTTCTGCTCCCATTGCTCCGTCAGCAGACTCTGCTCGTAGAACCCCAGGAACTTCTGTGCTGTCCACCAACATAGGCATCTTGCACAGTCTCCTTTACTTAATCCAAAACACGTGGGTGTCTCCTTTTGTTTTTCTCCATTGAAATTGTGTAACACCATTTGCTGTTCATCTACCTACCTGTGTTCCTGTCACCTGGATCAGTCACCTTTGTGAGCTCCTCCTTATTTATCTACCTCTCGAATTCCTTAAAACACACTCCTCTTCTTAATCTACCTATCCGGTCACGCCTCAAAATCATTTAAAGTTTTACCATCACACTTACTGAAAATTCCTAAACTATCTTTATCTCAAACATTTCTTCTGAGCTCTAATATATGACCTCCAACTTGATTTGGGTCTCCAAGTCATCTTAAAATGAATATGTCAAATCTGAAACTGATTTTTTCCTTCTAATTCTAACAGCTCAAACATCTAATTTCTCAGTTAGAAATCTGGGCATCAGAGCTGATGGTGTATCAGGGTAAGGTGTTTGCTGCCAAGCCTGACAGCCTGAGTTCATTCCCTAGGACCCAATTTGTGGAAGAGAACCAACTCCCACAAGTTGCCATCTGACCTCCACATTCATGCTCTCACAAACTACACACACACCATCTGATTTGATTTTTTTATTTTGATTTTTGTTTTATTTTATGTGTATGGGTGTTTTGCCTGTGTGTGTGTGTGTTCACCAGTTAGATGGCTGATACTCAGAGACCAGAAGAAAGCACTGAGTCCTCTGAGCCCAGAGTTACAAACAGCTATGAACTGCTATCCCAGGTTGTCTGGGAAAGCAGCCAGCACTCGTAACCAATGGCCCATCTCTCCAGCCCCAAATGCAATTTAAAAAAAGAAAACGAAGGAAATCTTGGTTCCATTCCTGAGTCTTCTCAAGCACATATGTGCACACACCCCATCCAGACTGCTGCAGCGTTCTGTCACTTTTGCGACAGATCCATCCTCTGCCCCATCTTCACTGTCACAGTCCTAGTCTAAGCCACTATCATGCTGTGGTAGCTACTGCAGCAGCTTCCTGGTGGTCTTCGTTCATTCTTACCCATTATTTACACAGAAATCAGAATGATCCTTTTAAAAGCATAACGATCATGGCCCCTTGAGATGGCTTGGGGTAGAGATGCCTGCCACCAAGCTAACAAGTTGAGGTTGATCCCCAGAATCAACATGGTAGAAGAAGAGAACCAATACAGATCTTTTATTATTATTATTAGATATTTTCTTTATATACATTTCAAATGCTATCCCGAAAGTTCCCTATACCCTCCCTCTGTCCTGCTCCCCTACCCACCTACTCCTGCTTCTTGACCCTGGCTTTCCCCTGTACTGGGGCATATAAAGTTTGTAATACCAAAGGGCCTCTCTTCCCAGTGATGGCTGACTAGGCCATCTTCTGCTACATATGCAGTTAGAGATACGAGCTCTGGGGTACTGGTTAGTTCATATTATCCAATACAGATCTTTGACATAGCTCCATGTGATTTGGTACCTGACTGTCTGTTTTTGCTACTTACCTCTCCTGCTCATTTTTCTCTAGAGCACCAAATTCCCCCGACTTCAGATTTGTGTGTGTGTGTGTGTGTGTGTGTATGTGTGTGTGTGTGTGTGTGTGTGTGTGTGTTTAACATTAGATCTAATAAGCTTGTTCCTCAGTGTGGAAAAATACCTACTTCAGCATTTGGCTCTCGGTGATGTGTTACTTCTTCAGATGGGCTTTATCTAAATGATGTCTTCTGCTGTTACTCTGTACCTTCCTATTCTTTTTCTGAATAGGATTTTCACAATTTTAAAATTGTTTATTGACATATGCATTCAGTATCTTGCACCTAAAAGTAAAACTTTTCATGAAGGCAGGGACTTCCTGTTACTATTATATTCCTGGCATCTTACACATGATCTGGTATAAATTATACGTTAGAAAACATATGGTAGCTACCGAGGAGCAGACGTAACGTTGTGAGCGTTTCGTAGCGGACGTCGGAATTAGTGGGAGCGGAGTGGGGCCTCGGGGGCCTCGCTAGGGCCACAGCGGCCGGCAGTTGGGCCCCCCGCCCCGGCCGGCGGTCCGAGGAGTGCAGGAAGGGGGCCGGGGGGACCCGCCCCCGGCCGGCTGAAGTCATGAACTCCAATGTGGAGAATCTGCCGCCCCACATCATCCGCCTAGTGTACAAGGAGGTGACAACACTGACGGCAGACCCACCTGATGGCATTAAAGTCTTCCCCAATGAGGAGGATCTCACAGACCTGCAGGTTACCATCGAGGGCCCTGAAGGGACTCCCTATGCTGGAGGTCTGTTCCGTATGAAGCTCCTACTGGGGAAGGACTTCCCTGCCTCCCCACCCAAGGGCTACTTCCTGACTAAAATCTTCCACCCAAATGTGGGCCCCAATGGCGAGATCTGTGTCAATGTGCTCAAGAGGGACTGGACGGCTGAATTGAGCATACGACATGTGCTGCTGACCATCAAGTGCCTGCTGATCCACCCTAACCCAGAGTCTGCACTCAATGAGGAGGCAGGCCGCCTGCTTTTGGAGAATTATGAAGAGTATGCTGCCCGGGCCCGTCTGCTCACAGAAATCCATGGGGGTGCATGCAGCACCAGCAGCGGGAGGGCTGAGGCTACCCAAGACCTGGCCAGTGGGGCTTCAGCCTCCTCTGCTGACCCTATGATCCCAGGGGTCCTAGGGGGAGCTGAGGGTCCCATGGCCAAGAAACATGCAGGTGAGCGAGATAAGAAGCTGGCAGCCAAGAAAAAGTTGGACAAGAAGCGAGCACTGAGGCGACTGTAGTGGGGCTCTTTCTCCTTCCCTCCCTTCTGTCCCCTCCCACTCTGTCTCTAAGTTATTTAAATTATGGCTGGGGTGGGGGAGGGAGTTGGGGGGGGCACCAGAACCTGGATTTGGTTTTCTAAATAAAAAGTTGGAAAAGCAAAAAAAAAAAAAAAAAAAAAAAAAAGAAAACATATGGTAAACAAGAAAATGTATCATGGCACATTAAACTGCACTTTGAGGAGCAATAGTGATGCCCCATGCCCTGATCATAAAGAGATTATTTCCTCTGGTTCAAGCCTTCGCAGCAGTATTCTCTGAAACAGGCACTGGGTAGTCATGGTGATGCCTGAAGAGTTTGTGATGATCAGCTAGTCTTACCAGTACTGAGCTAAACTGGCGATGTGGGCAGGTTTTGTTTAAGCCTCCACAAAGGAATATATACTTGCTCACAGTTCTTAGAATAGAGCTCTTAAAAACTAAGGGCAGAGTTGAATTCTCAATGACATATTGGCTCATGAATTTGTCATCTTTTTCTTGAATGTAGTTCTTTAGAAAACATAACAGTCCCAGAAAAGAAAGGTAATCTAGGATATTTGTTTGCTACTAATATTGACAGTATTGTTTATGTTAGGATCATCATAAGTATGCTATGATGCTTCCACTTTAAGTACATGGCACGTCTCTTCATGAAAATACAGCAGAAAATGGCCACATTGCACAGTGCTAATGTCTTCATATATTTAAATTTTTCTGCATTTTCTTAGACACTTTGAGTTTTCATTCATTCTTTTTATGTTAGAGATTATTTTCTTTATCATTTTAATTAATTTTTAACATACAAAGTAATGAATACCATTGCCATTTCCATGTATTGTATCATTATTGTTCACATGCACACCTCCCACCTACCCCCCTCACCCCCATATACTCTTCTCGATTTGTTGGTGCCCTTTCTTTCCCCGAAGTAAGTTCCTTTTCTGCTGTCCTGTCACATGTATTCTGTCTCTCTCACGCTTGCTCTCTTGCTCTCTTGCTCCTCTTCTCTAACTCCACTCTCATAATCCCCTTCTCTCATGTGCTGCATATATGTGTGCATGCAGATGTTTATAAATTTCAGTCTGGATTCTTCTTATGAAAGAACGTATGCAGTGTTTCTGAGTCTGACTTACTTACATAATGACCTCCCCTGATCTGCAAATACCATGATTTCATTCTTCTTAACAGCTGAAGAGAGTTGGATGTGGTGGCGAACACCTTTAATCCCAGTACTCGAGAGGCAAAGGCAGATGAATTTCTGAGTTTGAGGCCAGCCTGGTCTACAAAGTAAGTTCCAGGACAGCCAGGGCTATACAGAGAAACCCTATCTCGAAAAACAAAACAAAACAAACAAACAAACAAAAAAAAAACCAGTGTATATGCCCCACATTTTCCTTACCCACCCACCTGCTGGTGGACACTAAGCTGGTTCCTTATCTTAGCTATTGTGAATAGTGCAGAAATAAACGCGGGTGTGCAGGTGCCTCTGGTATGCTGACTTAGAATTCTTTGAGCATATACCAAAGAATAGTAGAGCCAACTCGCATGATAGTTCTATTTTTGGTTGTTTGGCGTTAGGGATGGAGCTTGGGGGCGCTTCATACAGATTTCCATAGTAGCTGGACCAGATTGCATCCCCAGCAGTGCAGAAGTGTTTCCTCCTCCACATGCTCGGCAGCGTTTGTTATTGTTTTCTTGATGATACCCCTGACTGGGGTGAGATAGAAACCCAAAGAAGTTTTAATTTTCAATTCCCTGGTGGCTAAGGTTGTTGAACACTTTCAAATATTTAATGACCATTTGTATTTCTTCCTTTGAGAACTGTTAGACCTAGTTTTTAATTAAATTACTATTTTTAAAACTGGTTTCAGAAAACAGAATGCTTAATTGTACATGTGATAAGAAATTATAACAGTTTGAATAGCTTTATGGCTACTAGCATTTCTTAAAACCCTTTGTAGGGGTTCGGACAGTTTACTACCAGAATAAGGTTGTAGCTGTTTCCGATTTACTCGTTTTATTTTTGTGTGTTTTGCATTCATATCTGAAAGTGCACCGATGCTTACTTGGTGGCATGGGAGGTCAGGAGAGGACATTAGATCCCTTGAAACTGGAGATACCTATAGTTGTAAATCATCAAGTGGGGCTGTGAATGGAATCTGGGCCCACTGCAAGACAGCAAGCGCTCTTAAGCACTGAGCCATCTCTCTTAAACCCTACTACCAATTTTTTTAAAGATTTATTTATTATATGTAAGTACACCGTAGCTGTCTTCAGACACTCCAGAAGAGGGCATCAGATTTCATTATGGATGGTTGTGAGCCACCATGTGGTTGCTGGGATTTGAACTCAGGACCTTCAGAAGAGCAGTCGGCACTCTTAACCACTGAGCCATCTCGCCAGCCCCCTACTACCAATTTTTAATAAAGTAAAGCTCATTTCAAGAGGAAATGTTTAATTTTTTATCATATGCTTATTATTTACCATATGTTTTAGCGTATACTAACTAGGATATTCTTATTTATTCCTAGAGTTTAGTACTATCCTTAGAAGCTTTGTGTAAAGAGAGAAACATGGTCAGTATTTCTGTGGCTGTGAGCAGGGTTAGTGCTCTGGTGGGGGAGGGGGCAGAATAACATGATTAACAATTTTGATGCCTAGAAAAAAAAGCCCACATTTCTAACTTCAATGTTATTCATTCTACCTTTAGCAAAATTATTCTTTTCTGTGGATGAAATACTTTTTTAAAACTTGGTATATTTATTGATATTTTCAAATTTACAAGAGATTCATAACTAGTCTCGGGTAAGTAAAATTGGAAGCCCCTGAGTTCATAAATATCTGCTGCCGGGTATTACTAAATGAGTTTCTGAACTCATAATCCTCTGACTGCTACTGCAGGCTCGCTCTTTGGGTTTTTAAGGTGTAAAATATTGACTCCAGAGCTGGTGAAGTTATGTCTTTAATACTGTAGTATTATGCAAATATGATACATTTAGACTGCAGAAGGAGTAGGGCCTTAAGTAGAAAGCACTCAGCCATATTTTTAAAGTCTTCTTAAGTGGGTTGCCAATTTAAGCAATGTGATCAAGTACTTTTTGTGTCCATTTCTAAAAAGGGGACAGGAGCAGTTTTATTTTGTCAGAAATGCAGTGTCAACTGTTGTTTATTTATTTACTAGCAAAAAAAAAACTACTTACTTAAGTCTCATTTACAGATTTCTTCTCCCTAGTGTTTAATTAAAATCTCTAGCAACACATGATACTAAGGATAGAGTATAGATTTATTGATTATGCAAAGAAAGAGTTGGGTCAATTATTTCTTTCTAGCTTTCAGCCTTTACTAATTACACGTCTTCTCATATTTATTTTAACAACTTTATCTAATGGCACCATCATTGACAAAAAATAGATGTGCTTTATAGTCTTTCTATAACTATGTCCACATCAATAGAGTTGTTGTCTTTGTTTAGCCAGGCATCATGGCACACACCTTTATTTCTAGTGCTTGAAAGGCAGAGGCAGGTGGATCTCTTGAGTTCAAGGCCAGCCTAGTCCACAGAATAAATTCCAGAACAGCCAGGGATAGATACCTTGTCTCAAAAACAAAACAAGGGGCTAGAGAGATGGCTCAGTGGCTAAGAGCACTTACTGCCACTCAAAACCATCTGTAATGGGATCTGATACCCTCTTCTGATGTGTCTGAAGTAAGGGACAGTGTACTCACATACATAAAATAAATCTTAAAAAAGAAAGAGAGAGAATGTGTGTGTTTAATGTTCACTTATTTCAGCAGAAATTGCTGTTCAATTTTTTAATTAATTTATTAGTATGGGGAGTTGAACCTAATTCTTCACACATACTAGGCAACTGCTTTACTGCAAAACATACTATCAGCCTTTAATTTTGAGACAGTATCTCACTAAAGTGTTTAAGATAGCCTTGGACATGTAATTGTTCTGCCTTAGCCTCTGAGTCCACCCTGTGATAAAACCAAACTGATGCAAGTGCTCTCTGTTTACACCTTGCCCTGGAAGGCTGACCTCAAGGTGGCTGTTGCTACTCCAAGGTGAAAGACTAGGGAGCAGCTGGTATAATTGCATCCTTGTCATCAAAACTTTGAAAATTCTGGTCCGGTAAGATGGCTCAAAGGATTAAGGCACTTGTCATGTCTGACCAGAGTTCAGTCCCCAGAACTCCCATAATAGAAGCAAAGGACTGACTCCCATAAGTTGTCCTCTGACTTCCTTGTATGTACTGTGTCATGTGTGTGCATGTCCACACCCAGATACACAGTCAGTCAGTGTAAAAACTTTTTAATAAAAAGTAGAAAATGCCTATCCAGTTGGCAAAAATGATTGATGATCATTTTCTATATCAGTGATAATATATAACTTGTTAATAGTTGACTATCATCCAATAAAATACTTAAGTTAAAAGATTTGAAATTCAGTAAGTGTGAGGCCAGTCTGATCTACATTGTAAGTTCTAGGACAGTAAAAGCTATGCAGAAAGACCATGTTTAAAAAAAAAAATTACAAATTAAATGAAATTCAGGCTGGGAAGTTGTCTCAGTTCTAAAGTGCTCGCTGCACAAGCATGAGAACCTGAGCTTGGATCTCCAACACCCACATAAAAACCAGGCACAGTAGTGCGCATCCTAACTCAGCGCTGGAGGACAGGCAGGTGGCTCCCTAGAACTCACCGGCCGGCCAGCCAAGTCAGTGGCCCTGGCCCTGGCTCAGTAAATAAAGTAGAGAAGACGTCTCTGCTGACTCGGGCCTACACATACCTGTGCATGCTCCTGTACAAGCACGTACATACCACAGACACACACAGACACACACACACACACACACACTATATGAAATCCAAATCAAGTAAGTCTGCATGTGGGGCGTTGTTTATAAAGCAGTGTGTTTAGTGTATGATTGTGAGCTTTTTTCCTGCCCTCAACTTAAGTTGTTTGTTAATTTGATTTGTTTTTTCAAACTCGGCTCCTGAGGAGAACAGGGACTGTGTTCCAGCTGGTATGTGAACTCTTAGCTGTGTCCCTGTTTGTTGTCTGGTACTTTATATTTCTAGTAAAGATAAATCATAGCTACTGCTCCAGAACTAGTCAGCTGTAACCTTCTTTTCTGTCGTTTTATACACTGTTTTCTTTGTCTTCCAAGCAGAACACATCTCCCAAAACTTAGAACTCACTTTACCTCACTAGTGCTAAAACGTTTCGGCAGTTAATGGAAGGAAGATTGAAACCTAGCTGGCACCATGGGATCTCGGTCAGTTTTCTGACCTTCCTTGGTAATGCATGTGTAATAGTTCTGAGTGGCATTTGCTCTCCAGAGCTTTAGAGTTGATTGCAACTGAAATGTATTACAGGAAAAAAAGATAGATGTTATAATTAAGAGATTGTAAGGGAGATCAGAAATAACTTGTATCTGCTAACCTAGTAATATGAAGGCCTGAAACATATTTAAATATGATGCTGTTGAAAGTAATGTTCCTGGTATGAGGATTTAGAGGAGATTTGCATCCTAAAGTGGTTATATAAATTGAGCTTTAAACCTTACAGTACTTATCTTCTAATTATTGGGTTATTTTCTGAACATAAGATATTTGATATATTTTATTCCTCAGTTAAAGAGGGGTGGGGATCAGGGTTACAGGTTTTTTAAAAGAGGATTTTTAATTTAGTGTGTACATACACACACACACACACACACATGCACGCACGCACACACGTGTGCACACACACATGCGCGAGTGGACAGGTAGAGGTCAGAGGGCAGCTGTCAGGATTCAGTTCTCCTTTACCTTGTGTGTTTCAAGGATCAAACTCTGATTATCAGGTGTAGTGGCATCTTTAACCACTGAGCAATCCTGCCTGCCTGGGGTTGCATTTTGCTTTTATTTATTTTTTATTATATTTTTTATTATTTAAAACAATTTTTGAATTTAAATATATTTTCATCAGAGGGGTGGAGAGATGGCCCAGTGGTTAAGAGCTGCTCTTCCAAAGGGCCTGGGTTCAATTCCCAGCACCAACATGGCGGCTCACAACAGTCTGTGACTCCAGTTCCAGGGGATCTGACGCCCTCACACAGACACACATGCAGGCAAAACACCAGTACATGTAAAATAAAAATAAATAGTTGAATATATTTTTAATCATATGCTTCCCCTTCCTCAAGTCCTTTCAGATGCTCTCCCCATCCCTATCAGATCCAACTTCAAGTTCTTTCTCAAACAGCAAACAAAAACTGAATACTCCCAAATAAAGAAAATTAAAAAAATTTTTAAAAACACTCAAAAAGGAAACAAACTGTTCCAACTAAAAGCATACAAAACCTGTGGAGTCCATTATCTATCAGTCAGCTACTGCCCATGAGGCCTGCCCTGAAAGGGTCACTCCACTGGAGAAAACTGATTTTCCCAGGCCTGGCAGATTTAAGTGACAGTTCTGTTGTTAACCCTTACCCTAGTGCCTAGGTGTTCACTCGTTCATTCGTCTATTCATTCATTTTAGTAAATATAACAAAATAAAATAATAAGATAAAATCACAATCAGGAAGAAAAGAGCCCAAGAAAGGACCCACAAATCAGAGACCCACTCATCTGCATACTTAGGAGTCCCATAGAAAGGCTAAACGGAGGCCATAATACATTCGCAGAAGACCCGGTGCAGACCCTGTGCATGCTGCCTCAGGCTCTGTGAATCCATATGAGCTTTATTCATGTTGATTTAGAGGGCTGCCTTTTCTTGGTGTTCTCCAGCTCCTCTGCCTCTTAAACTCTTTCCAACTCTCTGTGAAGTTTCCTGACCTCTTTGGGGAGAGATTTGATGGCAGCATCCCATTTATAGCTGCATACTTCAGGGTCTCTCTTTCTCTTTCTATGTGTAAAAGACCTGGCTGTGGGTCTCTACATTTTCTCCCATCTGCTGCAGGAGGAAGCTTTTGATGATGGCATAACAAGGCACTGGTCAATGAGTATGGCAGAATATCATTAGAAGTCATTTTATCACTAATGTTTTTGTTGTTGTTTTTTTAGGACCTTGGGCTATCTAGTCTCAGGATCTTGGTCACCCAAGCAGTGTTGGGTATGAGTTCCATTCTGTGGAATGGGCCTTCAGTCAAATCAGTTATTGGTTGGTTACTCTCACAAGCTTTGCCACCTTGCAGGTAATACACCATTATAGATGAAGGCGTTGTAGCTGGCTTGGTGTTCATGTTCCTCTTTTGATAACATGCAGAATAATTTCCTGTATCAAAGATCCTTGAACATAGGATTGAACGCTCTATGTAGGTGCCAGCTCAACACCTCCATGTTCAGTGAGTTGTGTGGGGCCTTGCTGTCAGTAACTTATAGTCCTGGCAACAGCCTGGGTTGTTAGAGGTTTCCTGTTCCCTTTAGCCAAAAACTCAATTAGATGTAACCCAATTTGGAACCTTTGTTTGTTTACAAGAGATGGCCACTTGGGACTCTGTCTCCCCAATTGTTTGGTGAGTTCATTTAGATCACCTTCATATATGTATATATTTTAGTAAGTTTCTACTGTATTAGGCCTCCATACTACCCCTCAGTGCCCCTTAATTTTAGCTGCCTCTCCCCATATTCCCTTCTACAACCCCCTCTCCTCCCCACTTGATCCTCTCCTTTCACCCCCCACATCCATTCATAACTATTCTATTTCCCTTTCCTAACAAAATCTATATGCCTCCCTGTCTTAGTCAGGGTTTCTATTCCTGCACAAACATCATGACCAAGAAGCAAGTTGGGGAGGAAAGGGTTTATTCAGCTTACACTTCCACATTGCTGTTCATCACCAAAGAAATTCAGGACTGGAACTCAAGCAGAGCAGGGAGCAGGAGCTGATGCAGAGGCCATGGAGGGATGTTCCTTACTGGGTTGCTTTCCCTGGCTTGCTCAGCCTGCTCTCTTATAGAACCCAAGACTACCAGCCCAGAGATGGTCCCACCCACAAGGGGCCCTTCCCCCTTGATCACTAATTGAGAAAATGCCTTACAGCTGGATTTCATGGAGGCATTTCCTCAACTGAAGCTCCTTTCTCTGTGATAACTACAGCTTGTTTCAAGTTGACACAAAACTAGTCAGTACACTCCCCAAATCCCTTATACTGTACCTACATTCTGTGGATTGTAAATTACTTATTATTGACTTAACAGCTAATATCCACATGTAAGTGAATACATACCATATTTGTCTTTCTGGGATACCTCACTCGGGATGTTGTGGGTTTTTTTCAAAGGTTTACTTATTTATTTTATATATGTTGACACTGTCACTGTCTTCAGACACACAAGAAGAGGGCATCAGATCCCATTACAGATGTTGTGAGCCACCATGTGGTTGCTGGGAATTGAACTCAGGACCTCTGGAAGAGCAATCAGTGTACTTAACCTCTGAGCCATCTCTCCAGCCCCTAGGATGATTTTTTTTTTCTAGTTCCATCCACTTGCCTACAAATTTCCTGATGTCATTTTATTAACAGCTGAGTAATACCCCATTGTGTAAATGTGCCACAATTTCTTTAACCATTCTTCTCTTGAGGAACATCTAGGTCATTTCCAGGATCTGTATATTTTGAGTAGAGCTCTAGTGAGAATTCAGCACAGAAATAGGAATGTGCTTTTGTTTTAATCCCAGGTTTCACAGGTATGGGGCTGCTTCACAGCAGGTAACTATGACTTCCCTCATGCTCTGGCAGAGGCATGGTTTTGCCAACTGCAGATGGTTTCTGCAGTTGTGGGACATTTGGACTTCTGGGGACCTTTTAGAAGTTATATAAATGCTAGGACCTCAAGAGGCATGTGGGTTGTTATTGTTGATTGTTGTTGGTCACAGTTTGTTAAGTAGTCATGTGCAGAGAAGAATCAAGAAAAAGAAGAAATTTGGCATCCTGACAGCAAAGATTGAGCTTGCCCCAAGGTATTTGATTCCCCTAATCAGCAAGGAGTAGTCTAACTATAACATTGCCAACTTTCTAACCCCTGACTTTATTCAGGGTTCTCTTTCCTTTCCTATCCTTTTTTTCTCTCATATCTAGTGTTAGGAGGTTGAAAGGGTGGAAGAAAAAAGAACCCACAAGATAGCCAAAGACAGCTACATAGAGCAGCAGTGAACATGGTTGAGAAGGTATCTCTGTGGTAGGATGAAGCATCTTTGACTATATATGCCCAAGAGTGCTATTGGTGGATCTTGAGGTAGATTGACATCTTCCTGAGGGACCACCACACTAATTTCCATAGTGGCTATACAAGTTTGCACTCCCACCAGCAATATGTGAGTGTTCCTCTTACTCCACATCCATGCCAGCACGAGCTGTCAACTTGTTTTGTTGATCTTAGTCATTCTGACAGGTGTAAGAAGGAATCTCAAAGTAGTTTTGATTTGCATTTCCCTGATGGCTAAGGATGTCAAACATATCTTTAAGTGTTACTCAGTCATTTGAGTTTCCTCTTTGGAAAATTCTGTTGAAATCTGTAACCCATTTTCTAATTGGGTTGTTTGTTTTCTTGATACCTCGTTTCTTGTGTTCCATATGTATTTTGAATATTAGACCTCCATGTGATGTGTAGCTGGTGAAAATCTTTTCCCATTCTGAATGCCTCTACTTTGTCCTTATGACAGCATCCTTTGCCTTACAGATGCTTTTCAGCTTCATGGGGTCCTATTTATTAATTATTGATCTTAGTGCCTATGCTAACAGTGTTTTATTCAGAAAGTCTTCCCTATGTCAGAGAATTCAAGGCTGTCCCCAACTTTCTCTTCTATCAGGTTTAGCTTATCTGGTTTTATGTTGAGGTCTTTGATCAATTTGGAGTTTTTTGCAAGGTGATAAATATGGAATTATTGCATTCTTCTACATGCAGACTTTCAATTTGACTAGCATCATTTGTTGAAGATGCTTTCTTTCTAGTATGTTTTTGGTCTATCAAAAATTGTGTCTGTGGGTGTATGGATTTATGTTTGGGTCTTCAATTGGAGTCCATTGATAAATGTATCTGGCTTTGTGCCAATACCATGTTTTTATTACTATAGCTCTGTATTTACAAGTTAAAATCAGGGATAATGATACCTCCAGCAGTTCTTTTATTATTCAAAATTGTTTTAGCTATGCTGGGTTTTTGTGTTCCCATATGAAGTTGAGACTTGTCCTTTCAAGGTCTGTAAAGAATTGTGTTAGAATTTTGATGGAGATTTCATTGAATCTAGTTTACTTTTGGTAGGATGACCATTTTTTACTATATTCACTAGTAAGCCAGCCAAATCTTACTTCCCCAAAGGATGCATTTGTGAGACCTTTCACTCAAGAACAGATACAGGATACCAAAGATGTGGCTGCAGCCAGAGAAGATTTAGTTGTTGTTAATATGTTGCTTTAAACCTTTTATATTATATTTTCTTTCAGCATGCCAAGATTCCCTTTTCTTTAGTTTTCCTTTTAAAAATTATTTAAAAGTTTATAGGACCAGGTTATTATGGAACCAAATTTGATTGATTATGCAAATGATAAAATAATACCTTTTAAAACATTCATGGTTTAAACATTTTTTATTTTGTTCCCACTCCCCCTACCTCCATCACCACCACCTCCTGCAGCCAGGGCCTCATGCTTGCTCTAACACTGAGCTAAATCCACAACCCCTTAAAGATTTTTAAAAAGCATAACATTTATGCTTTTTTTTTTTGGTTTTTCAAGACAGGGTTTCTCTGTATAGCCCTGGCTGTCCTGGAACTCACTTTGTAGACCAGGCTGGCCTCGAACTCAGAAATCCGCCTGGCTCTGCCTCCCAAGTGCTGGGATTAAAGGCGTGCGCCACCACGCCCGGCTCATTTATGCTTTTAGACAGAGACATTTCAAAAGAAAAGTAAACATTTCACACAGGAAGCTAGAGCATAATCAGAGCTGCTGAGGAAGCAGAGATGGAAGGATAGCAAGTTCAGGGCCAACCGGGGCTGGCTGCTAGTGAGTGCAGGCCAGCCTGGGCACTTGGTGAGACCCTTTCTCAAAAACAGAGGCAAAAAAAAAGCAAAAGGGTTGGGAATGAATGTAAATCAGGCATAGCACACAGGAGGCCCTCAGTTCAATAACCAGTATCTTGAAAAAAAAAAGTTTTTATTTTTTTAGATCACATGAAGACAGTGGATAGACTAATACTAGAATGATTCGAAACAAGGGGTGGCATTCACAATTACATTTGCATTTTAATATGGTCACTGAATACTCTGGAAACAGACTAGGGACAGGTCAGACTGATAGGAGGCTGTTAGAGTAACCAGGACAAGAAAAGGCTTTACATGTGACAATAATGAGAACCTAGAAAAGAAGGTCAATCATGGGGGTTGGTGGGGGATGGGGTGGTGAGGGACTGGTTATGACGGAAAGGCGAGGCAGCTTTGAAAAGGGCACTTGGGCTTTTTACCCTGAAAAAAAGAAAGTCCTCTCTAGAGGACAAGGGCAATGGAACAGATTTTAACAGAAAGAATATGGATCCCATTTTTTGTGTGTTCATTGTTGTTTCTGTAAAACATCAAAAGACTACAATCCATTGCAGGTACAGGCTCAGAATTTTAAAGACATCAGCAATACAAGTTGCTGTTTTACAGTAGAATGGGGAAAAGTCACTAGGAAAGCATACAGAGAGATCAGCAAAGGCTGAAATAATGCATAAAGATAACAGGGAACAAGAACGTATATAAGTATATATCCAGGTATACAAGTAGTAGGAAATGAATTTGAAGAATCATTTACAGCATCAAATGCTGTTGAGAAGTTAGAGCAAAACTCAAGCGGTCATTCGGTCATTGGACTGGGGAGATGGCTCAGAGGTTATAGTACTTGCCTTGCAAGAATAAGGACCTGAGCTTGATTCCCAGAATCCACACCATCACAAAAGGAGGTGAGGAGAGGGGCACAGTGGTATAATCCTAGCTCCGAGGAGGCAAAGATGGGATTCCTGGAGCTCAGTGGATAGCCAGCCTAACTTACTTTTCTTGGTGAGTGCCAGACCTGTAAGAAACCCTTGTAAGTGACGCTGTCTGAAAAAGCAGTGGGAAAGAGAGAGTGCACTTGGGAGATGATTCAGTCTCTAAAAGTCACCAGGAAGAAAGACTGGAAAATGGATCCCCAGAACTGCATGAAGCTTAGGTGAGGGGGCGAGCGTTCACCAGTCATCCCATTGTGCCTTCAGCAGGCTGGAAGACAGAAACTGTTATCTTGGAAGCTCAGTAGACCAACTAATTTGGTTAATGCAGTAGAGATCAGCAAGGTACCATAACTCAAATGAGGTGGAGGTGAGGACTGACACCCAAGGCTGTCCTCTGATCTCCACATGTCTGCACCGCACCATACTCAGAGACACAAGTTCTCATACAAATGAATATGCATATACACTCCACGCAAATACACATCAACACACACATAGAGTGGGGTGCTGGAGAAGTAGTTCAAGGATTAAGAGCACTGGCTGCTCTTGCAGAGGACCAGGAATTGCTTCCTGGTACCCACATGGCAGCTCACAATCATTTGTTACTCTAGCTTCAAGGGGATCGGACTCCTCTTCTGGCCACCATGGGCAATGTAGGCACATGGTGCACATACATACGTGCAGGAAAACACTCATATACATAAACAAAAACAAGTAATTTACTTCTGTGTGTATATTTGTGTCTATGTACATGAGTGTAGGTGCCTGTGGAGACCATATAGGATCCCCTACAGCTAGAGTTACAGAATGTTGTAAGCCACATAACACAAGTGCTGGGAACCAAACTTGGTTCCTCTGGAAGAGCAGCAAGTGCACTTAACCGCTGAGTGAGCCATCATTCCAGCCCCCAAAATAAAATACATTAAAAAAAAAAAGTAGACAGCACCTAATGATCCATCCACACCCAGGCTTGTCCTCTATTCTCCACAGACACAGGCAACACCTGCACACACTCACAAGTGTTCATCAGAAGAAGCACCGCAGGGGCTGGTGAGATGGCTCAGTGGGTAAGAGCACCCGACTGCTCTTCCAAAGGTCCGAAGTTCAAATCCCAGCAACCACATGGTGGCTCACAACCATCCGTAATGAGATCTGACTCCCTCTTCTGGAGGGTCTGAAGACAGCTACAGTGTACTTACATGTAATAAATAAATAAATAAATCTTTTAAAAAAAAAAAAAAAAAAAAAAAAGAAGCACCGCAGAGGGTAGCAGTGCCTGAGACGTCTCCATAAAGTTAGATATAGAAACGGGATTCCTGTAGGTTTCAGTTACAATGGAAGGAAAAGAACCAAGGTCCTTGAGGGAGCTAGGTCACTCTTGGCATGGTGCCTTCTATAGATAACAAAGATGCATGGGAAATCACAGCACAAAATGGTAAGACTCCTGATGCTCAAGTTTAAGTGCCAAATTTACACGAATAAAAGAGCTGGTAGCTCAGGGAATCAAGAAGCCAGCTGGCAGACTCAGCAGCATAGCCTCCTGTGTTCAGCATTCTTTGTTAAATCAGTGTGCCATGGAGCCACGTTCACTGTTGCTGACTGCATTGCCTGTATATACTTTCCTTGGATAGTCTGATGTATAACCTTCATCGTCTTCAGACAAGGTCTCAAGTTCGTATTTGCACGCCGCTCTTTGGAACCATCAGTTTCATGACACCTTCTCTCAGAGTACAGCCAAGAATAAATTTCTTTCTTCTCAGTTCATATGCTGCCACAAAACTTCCCCAGAGTTGTGAGATGAACACATTTTCTATCTGGAGTCAAGATTTACTTTGTATAATTCATGTTGCCAATAACCTTGAATTAATTTTGTCTCAATTATTGTTTCAGTCTACGAAATAAAAAAACAGAACATTGGGCCTGGGGATGTAGTTCAGTTAGTAGAGTGCTTCCTAGCATCCACAAACCTTAGGTTTATCTCCAGCACAGTGTAAATTGAACATGGTAGTGGCATGCACCTGATATTCCAGCATTGAGGGTGTGGAATCAGGAGAATGGCAAGATGAAAGTCATCCTTGGTTGTATAGTGAATTTCTGGCCAGTTTGTGTTACCTGAGACTCTGCTTTAAAATCAAAAATAATAACTTGGGTTTTTTTTTTTTTTTTTTGGTTTTCCGAGACAGGTTTTCTCTACATAGCCCTGGCTGTCCTGGAACTCACTTTGTAGACCAGGCTGGGCTCGAACTCAGAAATCCGCCTGCCTCTGCCTCCCGAGTGCTGGGATTAAAGGCGTGCGCCACCACGCCCGGCTAACTCGGGGGGTTTTTTTTGCCTTTATATTTATCGCCTAAACTTTATTTTTGTAAAGACTTTTAAATTCCTTAAAATAAACAATTATACTAAGTTTTCAGATGTCTCTTTGAGGTCAAGTAAATGCTTTTGTGTTTGCTCAGTTCTTTAGGCATAATCACTTCCCCAGTTATTCATCTTCATTCAAAATGTCTAGGTCAACCAACCAAGGAATGTACAAGGAGGGATTCATGGCTCCAGATGTGTATATATATATATGTGTGTATATATATATGTGTGTATGTGTGTGTGTGTGTGTGTGTGTGTGTAGCAGAGGATAGCCTTATCTCCCATCATTCGGAGGGGAGGCCCTTGGTCCTGTGGAGGTTTAATGTCCCAGTGTAGGGGGATGCTGGAGGGGTGGGGTGAGAGAGGGTGGGTGGGTGGGCAAGCACCCTCATGGAGGCAAAGGGGAGGGAGGAGAGAGAGGTTTTGGGATGGGGGGGCTTGTGGAGGGGTAACCGGGAAGTGGGATATCATTTGAGATGTAAACAAGTGGAATGATTAATAAGAATAAAAATTAAAAATAAAGGAAAAAAAAACACAAAATGTCTAAGTCAAAAAAAAATTCCCACCAACTTATCTTTTGTGTAAGAAACGCCCTCCCAGTCTAAGCCACACCTTGGGGCCTCATCATCTAATGTGCTCAGCAGTGAGGGATAGCCAGCTACAGATACTGTCAAGCATTTTAAATTTCTATTTTTGAATAAAATTTCTACAGGCTGATTATCTACTCAGATTGAAACAAAACTTTAAAATGCTAAAATTCAGTGAGGTGTAGAGAGAAGGGTGAATAAACAAAAACTGGAATACTAAAGCCCAGAATGTTTCCAGCTGACAGGAAGCTCAGCACTGGTCAGCTAAGTCTCAGGACATGGAACAGTTCTGTTTAGAACAGGGAACATGGGAGATCTGGCTACCTACTCCCTCCCCCAACAGAATGAGAACCCAGGGACAGAAACCTCTTAGGGATAGGTTTGGGATTCATTCCAAAAGAACCACACTGTCTGACATCAGGAGCTACTCAGAAGCTGGATAAACAGTGAATAGACTCAGGATGGAGTGAGCCTTGGGGTGGGAGTGGCTCCTGTCCATTGTGACTTAGTCCTAAACTGCTAGTCTAAATCAGTGTTTCACAAATAGAAAGATAGGTAGATACACACCTGTAAATATTTCAGCTCCCTGGGGCACCCCTCCAGTCAGAGCCCCTTTCTCTCCCTGTATCTGAAACAACTGCTATTCAGGTTTCTGTCACCATAGAGTTAATTGCTCTTGAAAATCATGTATATAAATGTTGACTATCCTGATTCCTCTGGAATTTTGTATTGTGTGGCAAACCAGGAATTTGCTGTGTAGCTCAGACTGTATTCAAACTCAAAATTCTCCTGCCTCAGCTTCCCAAGTGCTGGCTGGTTTTCTTTTTTCATTGTTAAGCCTTTGAGATTCATCTATGTTGCATGTGATAGTTTCATATTTATAATATTCTTGTTTTCATTGTAAGAATATACTGTATCTGGTTGATAAGGGAAACAGGAGTGGAACAAGGGGAGAGAGGAGCTGGGGGAGGGGAGGGGAGGGGAGGGGAGGGGAGGGACTTGGAGAAGAGAGAATGGTAACTGTGGTTGGGGATGTAATATGAGAGAAGAATAAATAAAAAGACAGAGATATAACTGATCCCTGATATTGTTGGTATTTGAGGTCATTATTAATAAAGTTGACATAAGTATTTTCGTTGTTTTGGTTTATTTCAGACAAGCTCACTCTGTAGGGCCCTGGCTGACTTGGAACCTACTGTGTAGACCAGGCTAGTTTCAAATTTGTAGAGATTAGCCTGCCTCTGTCTCCTGAGTTTTGGGGTGTAAAGGTATGTTTCACCGTATCTGGCACTCTCATACATTATATCTATCTATCTATCTACCTCTCTCTCTCTCTCTTTCTCTCTCTCTCTCTTTTTCTCTCTCAACTTGACACAACCTAGAGTCTCCTGGGAGGACAAGGTTTTTTCTTGAGACAGGATCTCTCTTCACAGTTGTAGTCCAGGCTGGCTTTGAACTCATAGAGATCCATCTGCCTTTGCCTCCTGAGTGCTGGAATTAAAAACATGTGCCACCACACCTGGCAGGGAGAAGAATGTATCTACATCACATTAGTCTTTGAGCATGTCTGTGGGGAGTTCTCTTGATTGTTAATTGAGGTAGGAAGACCCACCATGAATGTGGGCAGCACCATTTAATCAGCTAGGCCTTGAACTGTGTTAGAGTGAGGGACACCAGCTGAGCATAGGAAGCACGTAAGTATCCATGTGTTTATTCTCTCTCTTCTTTAATGTGAATATTATGCTGTGGATTTCCTTCAGCCCATGGTGGTAGACCCTTCTTCCCCTATACTGCTTTTAGTTAGGATATTTTATCAAAGCAACAGAGCCTGTAGGGCGTGGAGGGTTTTCTGAGTGAATGAAGTCCTGAGTGAATGTATGTTGCTGAGATTGGGCATAGCCATGTCAAAGACCATAGCCTCATTCATCTAGGGGACAATGGCAAAGCCTTCTCCTGTGCATGCACTACTACTGTTGATAGTGTGCAGAAAGTCTCCACCATAGCTTTCATCCCTGCCTCCAAGTTATAGCCTGAAGACTGCTCCTGCCAAGATGAGCTAAATAACCCTGTCACCTCGTTCAGCTATATATAATAAACCTTGTGGATATTAGGAACTAAACCCAGGACTTCTGCAAGGGCAACGAACACTCTAAACTGGAGCCATCCCTCCAGCCCCATTATTACATTTCCTATTACTGAAATATGAATATATGTTTATCAAGATCGGGTGTATTAAAATTTTCAAAATTAAAGTTTTTTAGAAAATATATAAACTTCTTGCCATGGTCTGTTTTCCAAAATTACATGGGGGTTAATACGATAATTTCGGTATATTTTCATGCAATATATTAAGAGAGTTAATAGCTCATAATTTGAGTCAATCATATATTTCTAATCAATAAGAGAAATGTCTTCTTCTGTTGCTAGATAATGGAGAAGGAATAAAAAGTCACAATATTCCCTCCCCTTCAAAATTTGTTAGTTACCCACCAAGAAAATGAACTTCACCTGTTTCTTGACCTTCTATAATATAAAGCATTAGTTTTTATAAAGCCAAATGCAAACCTTTCAAAGTATAAAATTTAATTTATTTTTTAATTGAATATAGAACCCGTGGGTGATTTTGTAATATGAAACATGACTTTTATAAACAGAGCTCATACTTTCCTGCTAGACAGGTCTACTTCTCGCTGCCTTGTCCGCCTATTCAAGAGGCATGGTGAAAGGCAGCCTTGAAGTCTATCACTAAGACTTCTTTGGTAATAACCCAAACTTGAGTTTTGGGGCTATTTAGTAACTTATCTTCTTTAGAATTTAAGAGCAAAGTACAATAAAAATAATTGAGGGCATTTCATTCATCTGTTTAAGCTAGTAAGCACGTTGCCTGTTGTTGTTTTTTTTTTTTTTTGGTTTTTTTTTTTTTTTTTACAGAACCTTTTCATTGCAGTGGTAGTAAAGACAGTTGCCTCCTTGTTGATGTTTGTTTCTTTATCTTTTGGCTGAGGAAATCTGAATTACCCAGTGTCCTCTGCAGTGTTTTTAGGTTGTTGGTTTTCTTCCTGTTGCTGTTATTGTTATTGCTGGGAGTGTGGGGGCAGGATTTCTTGTATCCCGGGCTGTCCTCAAACTCACTATGCAGCCTCTTTGGTGTATAAGCTACTTCCCAAGTGCTGGAACGACAGGCACAGGCCCCCTTCCCTGTTTATGAAGTGCTGGAGATTGACCAGGTGGGTTTACATGCAGACAGTCTCTATCAGCTGAGCCCCTGCACCGGCTTTTGAAAGAGTAAAGATTTAGAATTTCCTACCTTTAAAAGAAACATCTCCCACCTTTTCTCTTCAGTTGTTTCACAGCTGCAGAACTGAGCTGGCGGAAGTGGGTAAGATTGCAGAGAGAGGGTGTGCCCCCTGCACCTGCCAGCACCTTTGCCCTAGAACCTTCTGCTAATGTTTAGCTGGGACCTGTGTTGCTTCTGCTGTCTAGTGTGTTGCCTTTCTAAGACCCTAACCTTGAACCATACTGTTTTGATGCTCTCTACCTTAGCATGAAGCTGGATTTCTCAGTAGTTAAGTGCTCCGGGCTGTTATTTGTCAGTTAGTGAGCTCAGCTGTTGTCTGTACCCTTCAACTCTCCAGTGCATCAATCAGTAAGTGACCGTGATTATTAAAGGTTGCTTCGGATGTTTACCTCAGTCACCCAATTCATCTATATCTCCGTATCATCTGTTATGCTAAAATAGATATTTACATATGTTGCATATTTTGGCCATTAACACTTTTCCACATACTTTTTAGCTGTTTGCCTCCAAATTATGAAGTATAACTATAAAAACACATGAGCTTGTTATTATTTTTATCCTATTTCTGCCATTCTGCAGTGCATGTAAGTCTTCTGTTGACCAAGTATGTAGAGTAGAAACCCCCCACCTTTTTTTTTGGCTCATGGTTTTGGAGGATCAAGCCACGATTGCTTTAGCTCCATGGGGCTGAGATAAGCTGGGTTTAATGGTGGAGAACGGAAGTAAAGCAAAAGTGCTCACCTCAGAGCAGAAAGGAAACAGGGAAGGAAGACAAGATTGAGGACCAGGAAGAAAAGGGAGGGCCAGGAAACAAAACAGATGCTTTCCCACGGTATGTCCTCAGCATGTAGGCCTCCCCTTCCAACATTCCCTCCTCTCCCACTAGTACCACAAGCCACAAACCAGTCCTTCAGCACATGAACTTGTCACGGTGGGATGTATTCCCGACCCAACCATATAGCCAAACATAGTGACATACAGTAAACTTCAACAGTGTTTAAAGATTTTTAGAAATCTCATTATGTTCCCTCTTGATAATTATAAATGTGCCCTTCTGTTTTAGATGGAACCTCATTGTATATTCTCACCTCAAACTCACTAAGTCAGTCATTCTCCTGCCTCATCTTCCTGAATGCTAGAGTCACAGATGTGTGCTACCATGCTAATTTTAAATTCCCTGATTCTGATAAACTTTGCTTAAGAACCACCAAGAAAGAGAGACTGTAAAGATGACTCAGAAGTTAAAGCACTTGCTGTTCCTCTAGAGGTCCCAGATTTTATTCCCAGCAACTGCATGACAGCTCAAACATCCAGAACTCCACTTCTAGGGGATCCTGTGCCCTCTGCTGGCACTGCACACACCTGGTCCACAAATCCAAGCAGGCCCCACACATATAAAAATGCACATAAAATACAAATAAATATAAAAAATAGTTACTAAAACAAGAGTGCAAAATACACATATCTTCACCAAATAGGAAATATAGTTATCCCAACAACCCCTTTTCCCTCCTTTTGTTTGTTTGTTTTTGTTTGTTTTGTTTGTATTTTTGTTTTTGTTTGGAGACAGGGTCTCACTGTGTAGCTCTGCATGTCTTGGAACTTGCTCACTAGAGTAGGCTGGCCTCGAACTTACAATTCAAATGCGAGTGCTGGGGTTAAAGGTGTGCACTACAACTGTCCAGCTTAACTTTTTGTTTTGAGATAGCGTTTCTTTTAACTTTGCCTGGCCTTGAACTCGGGGTATGTAAAGCCTAGAGTGCCCTTGAATTTCTAAGCTGCCTGCCTCCACCTCCCAAGTGCTGAGATTACACTCATGTACCAGCATGGTCAGTTTAAGTAGGGTTAAGTTCAGTACCAGGACTCCTCAAATGCTAACTAAGCACTGTATCAGCTGAGCTGCATCCCAGGCCCTCACACCCACCTTTCCTCATTTCCCCTCCAAGGAGCCCCCTATACTATCCCCCTCCCCCTGCTCACTAACCCACCCACTCCCACTTCCCTGTCCTGATATTCCCCTACACTGGGGCATTGAGCCTTCACAAGACCAAGGGCCTTGCCCCTCATGGATGTCCCACAAGTCCATCCTCTGCTACATATGCAGGTAGAGCCATGAGTCCCTCCTTGTGTATTCTTTGGTTGGTGGTTTAGTCTCTGGGAGCTCTGAGGTTGAATCTGGTTGATTCATATTCTTGTTCCTCCTATGAGGCTGCAAACCCCTTCAGCTCCTTGGGTCCTTTTTGTAACTCCTCCACTGGGGACTCTGTGCTCACACACCTTTTTACTGCTATAGTATACCTGGTAACGAGGAAGGTACTCCACACTGAGAAAGTGAAGCCAAATTTTCTTGAATTGCTATTGGTCGGAGTTGGTCTTAGGCATTCACTTCCTTGTTTACTGCTAATAAAAGCAGTGCTTAGGTAGGCTGTGTAGGAAGGGCAGTTTAAAACCAACAAACACCATAAAGCAGCCAAACAAGTGGACCATAAACTCCAAGACAATACCCTGTTGTAAAATGACAAGTTTTGCTTTGGCAGAAGAAAGTGGTGTTTTTATTTTTCCTGTTATCACTGAAACAAACTCTGCTTCTTAACTTTTGTGGGGACTTTTTCCTTCCAGTACATTTGTGTCATAATAATAAGAGTTCCACCTAGGGGAACGAATGTTCGTGTACAGGAATTTACCTGTCTAGAAAGAAACTGGGTGTGGGATTTCTTTTAATTATTTGATGCCTACATTGGTAAAACTTTTACTTCATAAGCATCTTAAACAAGATGGCAGATTTATGTTTGTTTCTAACTCTGGCCAGTTCTTTTCCTTTCTTGGCTTTGAAGAACATCTCTAGCCCAAGAGAGATAGCAGACTGTAAAATGCCATAAAGCACAGCTGCCCACTATTGACAGCAAATACAATCTTGATCCCATAGTGAATAGAAGGAACATGGGCTTACTGTTGAAAATGTATGAGCTACAGGCAATGTATGGCAGCTGAGTTATTTCTCCTGTAACAAAATGCCCATCTGTGTTAAAAACTACAAATAGTATATTTCAGTACAGCCCACCCTTTATTATTAATCAGATCAATAGACCATGGTTAATATATATACAGGACACAGTTCATAGCTATATTCCTAATTGTATTTGGCTTGTTTTAAACTTCCAGGCTGGCTCCCCCTTCAATATCTCAAGAATCTAACTACTTCACACTATACCACTGTTCCTTTTAAGCCTCTATTACCTTCCCGGGCTCCTTGCAGAAGCTTCCTTCATGGTCTCCACCCATCTCCCTTTCTGCCTGCCCGCAGCCAGAGTGACCCCATAAAAATAGTAGATCTCATGCCTTACTTACTTTTAGTAGCTTCCTTTCTAGGACATAAGCCAAACCCTTAATGTAAGCTTCAAAGCTGAGGGCTGAGGTTAGCTCTCAAGCTACTGCTTTTGCCTCTGGCTCTGTCCAGCCCAGATTGCCACCTCCTTCAGCCACACTGGACATGGCCCTTCACACTAGATGTTCCCTCTGTTGGGCCTGCTCTTCCTTCACTTATGTACACACAGTTTCCCCCAAAGGAAACTGCACTGAAGGTTTCTTAGCCTCTACCTATAAAATACTCCCTCCCCTTGAGCCCTTAACCCTCACTATACTCAGTAGTTTTGGTCTGTCTGCCCCAGTATTAAGTTCCAAATGGGTTGGGATTTTTGCCAATTGAAATCATCTTATCATATCCCCAGTGTATAGAAAAGTAACATGGTAATGGGTGTTTGCTGAATGGATGAATAAATGAAGATTTGGTTTTCTGCTATCTTATTTTTAGGCTAGACTGCTATCATTTTTAAAATAAGTAACGGTCATGGGAACCTGAGCTGAAATTCTAGAAATTAAGAGCCCTATATTCTATGTGTTCTACCCAGCTGCTAGCCAAATACTTCCTTATATCCATCTCTCTGCTTAGTTTTTTAATTTTTTGAGACAAGATCTCACTGTGTAGGTCAGGCTAGCCTCAGACTCACTATACAGCTGAGGTTGGCCCAGAACTATTGGTCCTACGGCTACCACCTCCCAATTCCAGTGTCTAAAACCATGTGCCACCACACCTATCTCTGTTTGGAGTGTTGTTGCTATTTTGTTTTAATGTTTATGAGTGCTTTGCCAGAATCTATGTATGTTCACCCGTGTATGTGCCTGGTGCCCACAGAGGCCAAAAGACGGCATCAGATTCTCTGGGATTGGAATTATAAATACCATGCGCTGTGGTATGAGTACTAGGAATTCAACCTGGGTCCTCTCCATGACAACAAGTGCTCTAACCACTGAGTTTCCAGTCCCCCTAGGTTTGTTGGTTGGTTTGGTTGGTTGGTTTGGAGTTTGGGTTGGTTTGGCCTCAGCTGTGGTCCTCTTGCCTCAGCCTCTCAAGTGCTGGGATAAGCCTCATCCCTCCACCAGCTAGGCCATCTCACTCTTTCTCTTCTTTCTTTTTCACTCAGGCAGTCCTACACAGCTGAGTGTTATTTCAGGACTTTCTATACCGATTGCCTCTCCCTGCATCAGCCCTCACAGATTACCTGTTCTCATCTCTTCTCTTCTCATCCCATTTAAAAACCTACAGCAAAAGAATTCTTTACTCAGTCTTATTTAACTGAAGCCCGGTTAACTGCCAAGTAGGATTAGCAGTGTTCTTATCCCCACTGTAAAACATACTGATTAATGCCTACCGCCTACTGAATGTTCTTAGCTAAGAGTTCTTAGCGAGTAGATGATGCTGTTGTAAGCCTTTGTACTTCCACTTCCTCCACTTAAACGTGTAAGCATAGCAAAGTCAGTTGTATTTATACCCACCTGGTTATGTGCCAAAAAACATGTAAATTATATAATTGCTAAAAATCTAATACATTAATTTTTAAATGAATGAACTCTATTTTTTAAGCAGCTTTAGACCCTCAGGGAAAAATGAGGCACCTAGAATTCTATGCATTCGCCATTCCCACACACCCACAGCTGACCCCACTGTCAACATCCTGGCCAGGATGGCACATATGTAGTAAACAGTACGAAATTGGCACATCACTATAATTCACACCAAGGTTTACTTTTGGTGGTATACATGCTGTGGGTTTTTACAGACGTATGATATCTGTCCCGTGCTGTATTACCCTACAGGATAGTTTCAGTTCACTAAAAAGCTCCACATTCATTGTTCCCCACACCAAATCCTGGCAAAACTAGTTATTTTTACTCTGTAGGATATCAAAATAGTAGACTCATACAATATTACTTTTCATATTGATGTCTTTTACTTAGTAATATGTATTGTTTCCTCTGTGCCTTGCCATGGCTTGCTAGCTCATTCTTTATATTATTGAATAGCATGCTATTATCTAATTATACCACACTTTATTTACCCACTGAAAGACATTTTCATTTCATTATATCCAGGTTTGGCAGAAATGAATAAAACTACTATAAATACCCACATCTAGCAGGTTTTATACGGACATAGTTTTTAACTCAATTAGCCAAATACCTAAGATCATGAATTCAGAATTACATAGTAAGAGTACACTTACTCTTGGAAGAAACTTAAATTTCTTCCACAGAACTTACCATTTTGCATTCGCAGCAACAGTGGGCATATTATTGCTCCATGTCTTTGCCAGCACTTAGTGTAGTCACTATTTTGGATTGTGGCCATCTAATAGATAGTAGTAGTTTTAATTTGCAATTACTTAATGGCATGTGATGTTGAACACTATATATACTTATTTGACATCTGTCTATCTTCTTTGATAAGGTTCTGTTCTGCAGGGTTTGGTCCGTTTTTAAATTGTTCTTTTATTAGATGTGGTTTTTACAAATATTTCTCCCAATTTGAAAAGTAGGTTACTTTTCATTCCTTTGACATTTTCTTTTGCAGAGTAAAAGTTAACCTGGAATTGATATTAGTTACTTCTACTTCCTTTTGTTAGTATGGTATCACTGTCTCTATCCCTTTCTATTGTATGCATCTTTATATTTAAAATGCTTTTCTTTATAGGTGATATATAGTTGAGGGTTTTTTTTTTCCTCTTTTATTATTATTTTGTAGGAGGGGTAAGGGGTGTGGGTGTGGGTATACATGTGTCACAGAACTCATGTAAAGGTAACCAGACAACTTTTGAAGTTTTCTCCTTCCATCTTGTGAGGCAGTCTCTGTTTCTGTCACCCTGCATGCTCCTGGCATGTGTACTCCAGAAAGCTTCCAGGGAGTTGTGCCTTGACCTCTGATCTTCCTGTAGGAGTGCTGGGCTCACAGCCTGCATCAGTGGATCTGGCCATCAGGCACACACAGCAGACACTTGCCCATGTTGCATGGCTGGCAAGTGGAGGTCGGAGAACAGCTCCCAAAGATTGGTCCTCTCTTTTACCATGGGTTCTAGGATTAAAGCCAAGTCCTCAGAGCTGTTGGCCAGTGCTAGTCCTTTCCCTGGTCCATGGAACAGTTTTTAAACATCACCCAATTTCCTTTTTTGTTGTCCTATGTCAACAGAAGCCACATTCCTCTTGCTATTATTTGTTGAATATGTGCATGTTTGCAGGTATGCGTAAGTGCACATGAGTATGCACAAATGTAGAAGCCTGCAGTTGACTTTAGGTGACTTGTTCTCCTTATTTTGTTTTGAGACAGTCTCTCAGTTGAACCCAAACCTTCCTGATTCAGCTTGTCTTAACCAGCTTGCCCCAGGAATTCCATCTCACCCTCCCAAGTGCTGGGATTACATTTGTCAGCTTTGTCCAGACACCCTCACTCTTGATAGGGAAAGTACCCACTGGGCCATCTCTCCAGATGCCCCAAAACCATGCTTCCATCATGACTTGGTATCCCAGCTTGTTACACGGAGAGAATGGTGAGTTAGTATGAGTCATATAATTTTTAATTATAACATATCAGTTATTAATATATCTTAATTTAGCTCTTGGCTAAGTGAATAGTTAGTGTTAGTACGGAATCTGAGGGCTTCCAAGCTAAGGTGCAGATTCAGTTCAAAGCATAAGCCTCAAAATAATAGGATTTTTTTAGGACTATAGCCAGAAGACTTGGGTAGGTCCCTCTGCCAGGAAATATCTTGCATGATATTTATGTAAACTGCAGCAGAGAAGCAAATTTGTGTATTTTGCTTTGCCTTTGTACACATTTCTTTCTCCTTCCAGAGTAGCATTCATGAAATGTCTTAAATGCCTTGCATGGGATTGCAGAGTTCACTGTGACCTCTGTACTGATCCATTGTCAGGCCCAGATGATGCACTTGAAGGACTCTTGGCCTTCTGTGGCTTAGTAGCCGTGATTCAGTTTGAATCACCCCATCATGGACCAGATGAAGGCTCCTTCCCATGGGATCCAAGCCATAGTCTTGAAAATCACTGTATTGCCCAAATTACTGAACTACTTTAGAGGCCTCTGGCGTTCACTGGCCTTTTCTTCATTTCCTTCTTTTGTTGATCTTGGCCCCTTTATCTTCCACCCACTTTATTACTCATTTCTTAGTGGCCTGCCACTGAGAAAATGAATCTGAAGCCATATGGGTTGAGTAACACAAACTTAAGAGAGTGCGGGGTGGGGGTAGGGGGAGGGGTGGAAAGTGTGTTCTCTGAACTTCCTTTGTTTATGTGGTCTGTTTATATGTTGTTAAGGTTGTGTTATCCAGCTGTCCCCCTACACTTCAAAAACTGACTTAAGATATCTGGAAAACACTCTTAAGAAGGCCATGTTGACACAGTGAGGAAAAAAAAAAAAACACTTAATTTGTTCTCTGCCAAATAATATATCCCTTTAGGAATGTGGAAATGGTGCCAAAAAGCTTCAGATGCCCAGTTCTGAGGCTCTTGGAAGGCCAGTGACTTCTAGGGACACTTTTAGAAATACATTGACCAAGTCCTTTTTAGGCTGGAGGCTGTGTGACTGTTAGACTATGGTATCTCTCTCTCTTTGTGGGGAAGGAACCAAGTTAAATGAACATTATTAACACTGGATTGGTAACCTCTCGTCTGGTCTTAAATAATATGAATTAAAACTTAGGTATATGTGAGTTGGGATCATTCTAGAAAACAAGTGGAATTCTCCAGTACTTGTTAGAGCCATTCCACTGTAAAAAAATACCTTGTCTTGAAGAAACTGAAGATGCTCTCAAGCTTCTGCACATGGCATGAAGGCCTGCCTCCTCTGCCTCCAGGCTTCCTGTGTGCCGGAGTTCCCAAGATAAATAGAGAAGCTTCTTTTGTCATGTTCAGCTATGGATGGATCTTGGTCTGCTAAATAATACGTTTAGACGTGAACTCAACTAAGACAAGAAATAAAGCGTCAGTATTAGTGTTTGGGAATTAAACCATCGAGCGGTGTGAATGTGGGGCGGCATCACCTGCAGCTGTTCCGATTCCCCCCCCCGCCCCCCCCCAGGATGAACACTGGCTGGCTCTGGCTGCTGTGCTGGCCTTAATCGCCCCTCCCCAGTAGCACGGAGGACTGCCCAGGGCCGCCTCAGTAAAATCCCTCCTTCACATCTCAATTCACCCACTGATTGCCGCCTTCTCTCTTGAGTGCTTTGCAGTTCCACTTAAGGGGCTGATGTTTGGGGTCACTATTGAGTGTTTTGTGTGAATATCACTTTCGTGATGAATTGGCGGCGGCTGCTGCTTTTAACTGTATGGGGTGAAGCCCTCGGTGGTAAACCTTGAAAGGGAAAAATCCTTCTCTGTAGAGATATGCTAAATGAAATTACTCTCTTTGTCTCTTTGTCCTTTTATCCTTGCAGTCCGATAACCTCAGGCTCCTGTGATTTATATGTTTTCTTCAATTAAGCCGAGCTGTTTGCTGGACGCAGGTGCATGCTATTCGTGCTGTGCGTTGTGGCAGTGAAGTGGTGCACGTTTCTGACCTGGAAGTGTGGTTTCTCTGACTCAGAACCACATCAGTGTGCCTTCCGCCCTCTGCTTCCTTTGCACTATTTCCTTTTTGAAGGGCTCGGTTTGTTGCCATGTAATCCGAGCATGATTCATGAGGGACTAAGAGCTGGTAGTGTTGTAATAATAATACTGCGTATAGTACTTCTCCAAACGCTTGCTGTCGTAGCCTGTTTATGAAGTACTTTCAGCTTAATCCCTCTCAGTAAGTTAAGTCAGTTAAGCTTTGTAAGTTAAGTCAGCAGTTTTGTCTCTGTCCACAATGGTGAAATCTTAGCTTGAAGTGATTGGCTAAATATCTTGCTCAAGGTTTCAGCCCCTCTAGGTCACTCCACCTAAAAATCTCTACAGGAAAGGAATGCTTTTGATGGCCTGGGGAGATGGGGCAGTGGGTAAAAACACTTGCTGCACAGACCTCACAGTGGAAAAACAACCTCTGACCTCCACACAAAAACCGTGGTACACACACACACATGCAATGCACACACAACAATAATAAGTTAAAGTTGTTTACTTTCTTAAAGAACACTTTAGAGACACAGACCATATGAAGCCCAAGAAGAAGGAAAGCCAAAATGTGGATGCTTCAGTGCCTCTTAGAAGGGTGAACAAAATACAGGAGGAAATATGGAGACAAAGTGTAGAGCAGAGACTGAAGAAAAGGCCATCCAGAGACTGCCCCATCTAGGGATCCACCCCATATGCAGCCACCAATCCTGGACACTATTGTGGATGCCGGGAAGTGCTTGCTGACAGAAGCCTGATATGGCTGTCTCCTGAGAAGCTCTGCCAGAGCCCGACAAATAGAGAGGCAGGTGCTCGCAGCCAACTATTGGACTGAGCGTGGGGTTCCCGATGGAGGACTGGAGAAGGAACTGAAGGAGCTGAGGGGGTTTGCAACCCCATGGAGGAAGCATCAGTGTCAACTGGCCAGACCCTCCCCCAACCCCCACTTAGCTCCCAGGGATGGCACTACCAACCAAAGAGTACACATGTAGAGACCCATGGCACTGGCCAAATATGTGGCAGAGGATGGCCTTGTTGGACATCAGTGGGAGGACTGGCCCTCAGGCCTGAAGGTGTTCGATGTCCCAATGTAGGAAAATGCCAGGGAAGATAGTGGGTGGGTGGGGGAGCACCCTTATAGAGCCAGGGAGAGGGGGCATGGGATAGGGGCTTCCGAAGGGGAGACCTGGAAAGGGGAAAACATTTGAAATATAAATAAAGAAAATATTCAATGAAAAAGGGGGAGGAGGAGGAGGAAGAAAGAGGGGGGAAGAATGGGAAAAAACAGTTTAGAGCATGAATAAAAGATTTTCCAAAGTATGCCATGCTTATTAAAACTGGGCTTGTTTACATTTATTTGTATGATGTGTAGTGTATGTATGTGTCGCGTATTCTCATGTGTGTACATGTGCACACATTTGTGCATATAGAGAAGACCATTGGGTGTCCTAGTCTGTCAACTTCTCATGAATTCCCTTAAGACAGGGCTTCTCACTGACTCTGGAGCTCACTGTGTCAGCTAGCATGGCTTCCAGTAATTCCCAGTGACTCTCCAGTCTGTCCCCTCTCCCCAGCACTGGGTTTCTAAGTGTGCTGCAGGGCCATACCTAGCTTCATACTGAGTGCTGAGGATTAAGATGGGCTCCTGGTGCTTGTACAGTGCCTGCCACTCTTACTTACCCTACGCCATTGTTGTAGCCCCCAATGTGTTTTTCATCTGGTTAGTTGATAAAGCCATAGTTAAAAGCCCCTTAACCACAGAATTTAAACTGATGTGTCCAAGTCAGGAAAACAGACATTTAGGTCAGTTTCTATTCTGTTGCTGATGTAATAAAGCTAAGAAAGGCAGGCCCTTAAATTAGTGGAGCTTGAACCAGAAGTAATTAAGCCATTAATTTTTTTTATGATGATCTCTTCCTTGCAGGGAGATGGAGAGCTTGATGGCCAGTTCTACCCTGCCGCCCCTGTTTGCAGATGAAGATGGCTCCAAGGAGAGCAATGATCTGGCTACATCTGGGTAAGCAGCTGCTCTGGGACACTGGACCTCTGCAGAGGCTTCAGAACGCAGCTTCTGACCAAGTCTGAGGTGCTAACGAGGCAGTTTTGTGCCTTAAGTGTAGAAGGTGCATTTGTTGGGCTTTTCAAAGTGTTGTAAACCACTTTATAATGTGCTTTTGGCTGCAGTCCGGTCCCTGTAAATTGATACAGCAGCACCGTGGGCCTGGCACAGGGAATACCTGTCACGTAGAACACACTAAAACTCAAACGCATTTGAACACGCTAAAACTCAAACGCATTTTCTTTGTAAGCTGCAATAGTTTTTTTTTTTCCTCAAAGATCAGACCTGTGTATGGTTTGTGCGTGCATGTGGGCAGGTGGAAGTGGGGTGTGCACTAGTTTTGTTGTTGTTGTTTTAGTTTTTTTGCTTAACGAGTTAGCCAGCAAGCCCCGTGATCTTCCTGGGTCCACTTCCTCCAGTGCTTCCTCCCTTACAGGTCTGCACAGGGCTATTCCCAGCATTTGCGTGAGTCCTGGGATCCGCACTCTGGTCCTCAAGCACTCTTAGCCACTAAGCCCAAGTTCTAGCTCTTTAACATGATTCTTTGTTCAAGATGTTTAGAAGCCGGGGCAGAAAAGATGGCTCAGTGGTTAAGAACACTGGCTGTTCTCCCAGAGAACCTTGGTTCAATTCTCAGCACCCACATGTTGCCCAGCTCAGCAACCTTCTACCACTCCAGTTCTGGGTGATCTGGTGCTGCCTTCTGGCCTCGAAGGGCACACAGACAGGTGCAACCACCATACACATAAAAATAAACAAGATTTCAGTAATAAAAAAAAGATGCCAACTTCTTGTTTCTCCCATCACTTTTCCATGGGATCATTAGACAGATTTGTAAAAGAATTCAGAGAAAGGTTAATAGCCGTGTCTACATCTTACCTTGAAAGTCTCTGTTCCACCTGAGAGGGGGTTTTTTTTTTTTTTTTTTTGGTTTTTTGTGGGGTTTTGGTTGGTTGGTTGGGTTTTGTTTGTTGTTTGTTTGTTTGTTTGTTTGTTTTTCAAGACAAGGTTTCTCTGTATATTCCTGGCAGTCCTGGAACTCACTCTTTAGATCAGTCTTGTCTCAAACTCAGATCCACTTGCCTCTGCCTCCTAAGTGACTAGAGTAAAGGCCTGTACAACTATGCCTGGCTTGAGGTTTTTATCGTTTCTTGATATTTAGAAGCTATTTACCAAAGAAGAAATGTATTCACTAATAGATAAAGGAATTATTTTACTTTCCTTTAAAGCCCTTTTAAAACTATCCCAAGACAAATATTATGTGATTCTGTTTCCTTCCCTCACATTCATTTCTCACTCTGCCTTTTGACTTCTCTGCTTAAATGAAACTGCTCCCCAAGACTCCTAAAGGCTGCCCTATTTACTAGATTAGTTCATTCAGAAAAAAATGTTCAGTTTGGCCAGGCAAACTGGCATACCCCTTTAAGCGCATCATTTGGGAGGCAGAGGCAGGCAGATCTCTGTGTTCAAGTTCAGCAGGGTCTACAGAATGAGATCCTGTCTCAAAACAACATTTTTTCCAGTTGTATACCAAAGAGTGTTCAGGCCTTAGATCAAAAGCAAAGGTCAAAAGAAATAACAAACTTGGTCTTTTTATTTTACTTTTTATTTTGGATAGACAATAGCTCACTATGTAGCCCAAATGGGCCTAGAACTCATTCTCTAAACCAAGCTGTCCTCAAATTTGAGGCAATCCTCCTGCCTCTGCCTCCTGAGTGCTGGAATTATAACCTGGGCCACCACACTTGTCTTCCTCCGCTTTTGTCTGTCTCAATCCTGAGAGAAGAGTGGGACAGTAAACAGTTAGTTAGCAGGATGCCTGCTGAGTTGATAGGAAGTAAAGCGAGGGGGTAGGAAGGGTTAGGGGGACAGTTTTAGACAGTAGCCAAGAAAACATTTACTGAGAACATACTTTCAGCATTGTGCTCCCTCCCCCAAAACGAATCAGGTCACTGGACTGTCACTACCTAAGGAAGATTTTTATGGGCGGAGGAAGCAATCAAGGCAAGAGCCTGGAAGGAAGGACATCGCTGCCTTCCAGAGATAGCCAGAAAGGCAGCGTGGCTAAAGCAGCAGACTGAACGGTGGGGTCAACAAAGCACTCTATGGGTGTCTTCAGTGAACCAAGTAAATGCCTTGAGATCCTCTTAAAATGCACTCTGATGTAGAAAATCTACAGTAAGGCTGTGATTCTAACAAGCTCACAGCTAATGCTCCAGATGCTAATAGGCCCTACTCTGAGCAGGAAGGGCCGCCATGCAGGACTGTAAGATCCCTTAACCTTCTCTCTGCACACGGAGGTTTGAAGAGAATGAGGTCTGACTGACTTCTTGCTGATCTGACTGTTCTGCTGCCAATTGGGCAAAGGAAGCCAGGGCTGGAGCAAGGACACCCACATAAGAGGCTCTGGAAGTCATTTAGAAGAGAGATGGTAGCCTGAAGAACATCACTCACAACTTTGACAAGAATATTTTTGGTGAGCTTGTGAAGGAAAAAAAACCTCATCAGAGTGTGTTTCTAGGATGTGGGGATGGAGTTAGTGAGAAGTATTGAATTCCAGAGCTATTTTGATAAGTAGGATTTGCCGGCGAGACCAGATGAGCAGTGTGAAAAGGGAGAAGACAAAGATGGTTTCAAAGCTTTGGCATCACCAGCTGGAAAGATAGAGTCACCACTAACTTAGGTGGGGGAACTGAATAGTTAAGGGAAGGAAGCCTGACTGGAAAACTATAAAACTAGGGGGCTTGTTAGAGTTCTAAGCTGGGATGTCAATCAGGAAGTGCCATTCCGAGTTCTGAACTTCCAGATGGTTTAGGCTAGGCAAAAAAATTGAGATCATCAGCATGTAGCTAATATTAAAGCCATAAGACGAGATAAAATCACCAAAGGAATGCGCACGGAGGCAGGGGTGTGGGCGGGGGCAGGGAGGCACCAACACCTAAGGAGCTTGTGCTCTCAAAGGCTCCTGCGTCTAGAAGGCAGACAGAAGGAAGTCAGCCAGAATCACTGTGAGGGCACCGAGGCAGCAGCATAAACAGACACACCAGGGGGCTAGCAACTGAGTAAACAGTGTGTGTGAAAGGATGGGAGAGGCTGCTGTGCTAGGTGGATGAGTACTGAGAAAAGGCATTGGACCCCACATGATATTTACCGGTGGCCTACACAAGAGTTGTAAGCTTGCATCTCCTTTGAAATTTGCTTCAGAGAGGATGGGAGAACAGTTGAATTCCAAGAGTATAAGCAGTTCTTTCCAGGGCCTTAGTTATTGAGGGAAGGAGCAAAGGAAAACCTCCACTGGAAGTTAGGTAGAACACAGTATCTTTGTTTTGTTTCCTTTTGCTTTAAGAATTATACAAACACACTTTTAACAGAGTATGCCAGTCCTATAGAAGAAAGAACTGGTAATGCCAGACAGGGCAGAATTGCTAAAAATCTCTTCTTGAGTAGCCAAGAGAAAGTGAGATGAAGAGGAAAGTGGAAGGTTTGTTGGCTTTAGCTAGGAGCATGCCCAGTGGACACCTGTGACCACTCCCTTCCTACCACCTGCCTAGCTCTGTCAGGAATTTTCAGGATTGCTATTCTTTCCCAACCTGATAAGCATATTTTGAGGGAAGAAAAATGTTTGAAACTCAGGAAATTTTAAGGTGATAACAGTTGAAATGAGAGTGATAGGGACAGCACAAGTAGCCTAAGACATCCAAAATAACTGAAACATTTGCAAGAGAGCGCTGCTAAGATCAAACGAGGTCTCCAGAACACTTAGAGTTTTTAGATTTAGCTATTTTATGTGAATGAGTGTTTTGACTGCATATATATGAGTGTACCGCATGTATACTTGGTGCCTGGGGAGATCAGAAGAGAGCTTTAGGTCCCCTGGAGTTAGACTTAAGCATTGTTATGGGCCACCATGTTGGTCCCCTGTGAAAGCAGCAAGTGTTCTCAACCACTGAGCCATCTCTCCAGCCCTAGGAGCACTACATTTTCAAGACCTTGGTTAATGTTGACCTCAGAGCTGCTTTTTAAACATACACTTATTAAAGGACCTCAACAATCTAGAAGAACCCTCTTGTATGAAATCATTGGCATGTCTCCTAGGAAAAGTCAGAAAGTGTCTCTTCCTTCATTTACACTATAATCTGCATCTGGTTTTGTTCATTGTTCTATCCACTACGATCTGATACTTGTTCCCCTAATTGCACTGCAACTATATTCCCCTAAAGCTGCCTAACTTGTGATCCAGACGTAACAGTGTTTTTAGCATGTCTTTTTGTTTGTTTGTTTTGTTTTTGTTGTTTTGCTTTCTTTTTAAGACAGTGTCTGGAGCTGGAGAGATGGCCCAGTGGCTAAGGGTGCACTGACTGCTCTTCCAGAGGTCCTAAGTTCAATTCCCAGCAACCACATGGCAGCTCACAACCATCTGTAAAGGGATCCATGCCCTCTTCTGGTGTGTTTGAAGACAGCTACAGTGTAGTCATATACATAAAACAAATAAATCTATTTAAAAAATAAAAGACAGTGTATTACTTTGTAGCCTAGCTGACCTGGAACTTTCTGTGTAGACCAGACTGGTCTTGACCTCACAGATAGCCATCTGCCTCTGCCTCCCAAGTGCTGGAATTAAAGGCATACGCCACCTCACCCAGTTAGCCTGTCTTATTTGACCTTAACATCTTTTTTCTTGGTTACTGCCCCCCTTTTTTAAAGTCTCCCTCTCCTTTCTCTTGCAGTAGTGTTTTCCTAATTCTCCGCCCTCCATCCCTAATGTTCCTAACACTTGTTTTTAAAATGCTGTCATCTTGACCATGTTCTGTGGGACTTTTCTTCTTGGTGCCTTTCTGGAGAACACCTACCACCACCCATCGTTCCCCTGGACTGCTACCTTGCATCTATATTATCTTCTCTCATACATTACATCCCAGGTTCCTCCTCCCCAGATCCATCCCTCTCCTGTTACCCTTCAGAAAAGAGCAGGCCTCCCAGAGATATCACCTGAGCACAGCATAGCAAGTTATAGTAAGACTAGGCACATAACTTCATATCAAGGACAAGACTAACCCAGTAGAAGGAAAAGGGTTCCTGGAGCAGGCAAAGAGACATAGACACACCTGACTCCCACTGTTGGGAGTCTCACAAGAACACCAAGCTACACAACTTATGCACACTACATAAGACCCATACAGGCTTTTGACTTGAGTCTCTATGAGTGCTGCTTAGTTGATTCTGTAGGCCATATTCTCCTGGTGTCCTCCATCCCCTGTGATTCTGAACCTTCCTCCCTTTCTTTTGCAGGGGTTCCCTAAGCTCCACATGTTTGGCTGTGGGTCTCTGAATCTGCTCCCAGTAGTTGCTGGATGAAGCCTCTCTGATGACGATTAGACTAGGCTCCAATCTACGAGTATAGCAGGGAATCATTAGGAATCATTTCGTTGACTGTTTTTTTCTTTTTTGGCCAGTCGTGTTTGATTCTATCCTAGGTCTGTGGGATACCCAGCCTCTGGTTCCTGGCCCTCTAGGCAGTATCAGGTGTGGGATCCCTCTCGTGGCATGGGTCTCAAATTGGGCCAGTCATTGGTTGGCCACTCCTGCAAGTTCTGCTCCAGCACATCTTGCAGGCAGTACAAATTGTAGGTCAAAGGTTTTATGGCTGGGTTGATGTCCCAGTCTTACCACCGGAAGGCTTGCCTGGTTACAAAAGATGGCCAGTTCAGGCTCCACATCCCTACTTCTGTATCTCAGGGCACGGTTTCCAGTTGTCTCTAGGGTATCTCCATTTGATTATGCTATAAGAATTTCAAACTCATCATCTCATCCGTGTGTCTGTCTCACCCATACACCCTGTTCTGCTCATGATTAATAGTAAGCACCTAACCCCTGACTGGAAGCCTCAGAATTACCGTGGACTCTTTTCCTTTTCCTTCATGGTCTACATTTATGCCCATTCATTCATTAAGTTCTCTCCAATCTCCACTTTCTGTGTCTCTGCTCTTCATCCTGCCTGTGTTTAATCTCCTTTGTGTGTCACATAGCTCTTACCAGGACTTTTTCTTCTCTCTTGGACCATGTTCTTTCTGCCTAGGATGATAGTGTTTACCTGATGAATACCTATTCATCTTTTAAGACGTCCTTTGTGAAATGTTTTCTGGCAGCCTCTGTACATACAGAAAATTCATCTGACCTTCTCCAGTGCTTCTTCTGACGCTTTCTATAAACATCCATTACAGTTCTTACATTGACACTTTCTATAAACATCTATTACAGCACTTATACTGTGATCATTGCTGATTGTCCGATGGAGTGTGTATTCTTTCAGAGTAATAACTGAATATTACTCTACCGTCTATATTCCCGCCTCTCCTACATTTCCAGTTCTCCTCTTTAAAAAAAAGTAAATCCCTTACTGGCACATGCAAGTCTAAGACTCAGTCACCCATCATCTGTACCCTCTTTGTCCTCTTCTTAGAGCTTATTAGGAATATATTATTGGCTTCCAATAGTCTATTAGATTAGAATATTGGAATAGTTAATTATTGCTAATTAATTAATTAATAGTTAATTAATCTGTTGGAATATGAGACCTGCCTGACTAACATTTACACTTGGGCTATGATTGTAGCTCAGAACAGAACATTTGTATCTATGCTTTATGAGTTATTTCCTATGCTCGTTAAGAAATGGCTCTTATATGATGAGTCAAAGACCTGGACAACCCCATTCATCTGGTCCATTACTAGGGTTTCCACATCACATGGGAAACACATGGAAGGTAGCATATAAAAGCCAGGCTTCGTCGCATGCTAAGCGCTAAAACATGAAGTCTATGTTTGGGAGGAGAGATCATTGTTTTGAACAGGAATTAAGAGTTGGTTTTGCTAGGAAATGTCTGTCAAAATACCATTATACTTTATACAGAGTGCAGTGGTAGAAATAATTCAAGTACTGACTTGTGGTTTTGCTGGCAGGAAAATGTCTCTGTAGCCTGCTAAGAGAAGGTTTTCCTGCTGTCCATGCTGAACTTACATACTTCTGCCTGTTGCTCAGGTTAACACACCCCGAGGGTCCGTATGGCAGTGCAGCCACATCAACAACCAACCCAGAGTTTGTGGAGGATCTCTCCCAAGGCCAGCTGCTTCAGAGTGAGGCTTCCAATGCTGTAGAAGGCAATGAGCAAAGGCCTGAAGATGAGGTAAGTGAACATCTCCTGTCACTGTCCACTGCGGCTTCCAAAGCAATGGGCATGCAAGGAGGTATTGAGTGAAGCGATTGCCGGCTCATGCTTTCGTTTCCTGGGCTGAGACTTGCCCAGCTTTCTCATACGTATCTCTTGCCATATCTAGAGCCATATCAGTGGTTTTAATGACACAGAGACAAATATAATCTTTTACCCTTGGTCTGACTAAATGTAGCTACCTCCTATAATGTTCAGCAGGGCTCGGGGAGTTGTTTTGTTGTGTTGTTGGCGGGTTGTGTTTTTTATTGTTGTTATTGCTGTTTTGATATAGGGTCTCAGGTAACTCAAGCTGCTAGAATTGCAGATGTGCTCACCATGCTCAGTCGTGACAAATATTAGTTTTGTGAGTGAATGGTTTAATTAAGTAACTACTAAGACGTCTTTGTACCCTTGTTCATGGCTGCACTCTGTTCACAAGCCCTGCAACACAAAGTCACAAGTGCCAGATCACTTAATGACTCCTTCTCCCTCCCATAGGGTCCATCTTTCCCCAAATCATACAGAAACTCAGTATGGGCAGGGGAAGTCCTGTCCTTCTTGGGCCTTCAGTTATAGATGACTTCATTACAAATGACTGATCACATTCCACTCTTCTATTTTAAGACAAGAAAGAACAACATCATCAATGTTTGTCTTTTCTCTTGTGTGAAAAGACTAGTTTGTTCACTTACCCTATCAGTGTTTTTAAAGATAATAATGAATGCTAGTAGCTTTTCCTTGACTTATGTGTTCGTGTGGGTGTATAATGCTAGGGATTTATGCTAAGCACATTTGCACTGAGCCACATCCCTAGGCTCCTTAGTAGCTTCATGTTCCTAGGCTTCCAAAAAGTAAAAGAAAAAAACTGGAAACAGTCTCTAGTATACTATTTACCAGATGCAGGTCTGTCACCATTCACATATATTTGGAGGAGTACAGTACTACAGTTAATACATAGATGCATTTGTCCCTTTTTGAATCTTGTTCACCTTTTTTTTCCCCTGAAATAAGAATTCCTGTATCCATGATGCATTAACTGATAGACTATACATTTGTTAAATTATGGAACAAAAATATGATGTGCCTCATTTAGAAGGCAAGAAGAAAGACTGTGGTAAAATATTAGTGACACCACAGGGGTTTTTTGTTTTGCTTGGATGGTTTTTGGTTTGGGGGTTTGGTTTGGTTTGGTTTGGTTTCGTTTGGTTTTGGAGACAGGGTTGCTCTGTGTGGCTCAGCTGTCCTAGAACTCACTATGTTGACCAGTCTATCCTCAAACTCAGATATGACTGCCTCTGCCAAGTGCTAGAACTGAAAGCATGTGCCACCATAGCTAGCTGACACTGCAGTTTTTAAAAAATATTAAATGTTGATTTGATCTGCTTTATCTAAACCCAGTATATAAAGACTTCTATCTCAAAATCAAAGAGAAAAAAAAAGGCTACGACTTTATATAATATAATATCTTAATGAACAATCATCAAGCCAAAGAACTTGTCTTCATTTTAGATATATTGCTGGTAGTTTCCTGTAACTAAATATTACTGTAAGTATCTGTCTGCTGTTTGCTATGGGAAATTAACTGGTCTTTAGTATCAGTGAGGAACGCTTTCATGAATTATTTTTAATCTCTATGCTGTGGCTTTCCCTTTACTCGGTGCACATGGCAGCATCTTATCCTGACCTCCTGTGACAGCATCTTCTCTGGTGTGGGGTTGTGTGCATCAGAATGTCTCATGTAGAACATCCCTGTTAGGAAGTGTAGAGGAAGGCCAAAGCTTTCACACTCACAGTGCCCATTCTCATCTTCTGGGATTGGCACCAAAATAACCCTTTAGACAACAAGGGTGGCCATGTATGCCTGAAATCCCAGCACTCAAGAAGCTGAAGCAGTAGGATCGCCATGAATTTGAGTGTATCCTGGGATACATAATGGGTTTGAACCCAGCTTGGGCTACCTAGAGAGTCCCTGTTTCCAAAAACAAAATTTTAATAGCCCTTTATTTCTTGAATTTGTAGTATGATGTCTTAAAGCACTGGTTCTCAACCTTCTTAATGCTGTATGACCCTTTAATACAATTCCTCATGCTGTAGTGATCCCAACCATAAAATTATTTTCAGTGCTACTTCTTAACTGTAATTTTGCTACTGTTATGAATCATAATGTAAATATCTGACATGCAAGATACCCTGCTATTCAGCCCCTGGAAAAGGGTTATCTGACACCCCACCCCACCCCCAGGGCTGTGACCCACAGGTTGAGAACCACTGCCTTAAAGGGTCTAGAGTTGAAATATCTGAAACTTCTATTTAGTGTTGTATCTCTGGTATTTGACTGGTCTGGAAAGCTTTGACTATCCAGGGCCCTACAGGAAAGTGCACCTCGTGTCCTATTTGACGTTCGTTTTTGTTACTATTGCTGATGACTTACTTGAGTAATTATTGTTTGGGTTTTGGTTTTTCATTTTGCTTTGTTTTATAGCAAAGAAGTAAACGAGGAGGTTGGTCCAAAGGGAGAAAAAGGAAGAAACCTCTTCGAGACAGCAATGCACCTAAATCCCCCCTTACAGGATATGTTCGATTCATGAACGAGCGTAGAGAACAGCTTCGAGCAAAGAGACCAGAGGTTCCATTTCCAGAAATCACAAGGATGTTGGGCAATGAGTGGAGTAAACTGCCTCCTGAGGAAAAGCAGGTGATGGTTCCTGCGTCTGGAGTTTCCCTCGGTTTTGATTATATCTCAGAAATTGTTTGGGGGGCTGGAGAGATTTGGGGACTGGGTCATGCTTAAGCACACTCACTGCTACTCCAGAGGATTTGAGATCATTTCCTAGCATCCATGGTAGGTGGCTGACAGCTGCTTGTAATGTCAAGCCTCTTCTGGCCTGTGTAGGCACCTCCATAGACATGACATATTCACACACACACACACACACAGAGAAATATTTTTTTTTAATTTCTATCATAAAAGTAAAGAAGATGGACAGTTGATTCTTACTTGTGTCACAGTGCTTAGAAGATCAGAATATCAGAGGGTTGAGGCAGAAAAAGCACAATTTCAAGGCCCATCTAGGCTACAGAGTGAATTCAAGGCTAATCCAAGCATCTTAGAGCCTTCAACTAAAGGAAAATACAAAGGGGTTTGGGTGGTAGCACATAGCAGATCAGTTGCCTGCCTTGCCCGGGTCTGGGTTCAATGTCTAATTCTGCAAAAAGAAAGTGAAAAGAGACTATATGAAGCAAGGTGTTGAGACCTGGAGTAGTAACGTAAATTGACCAGTGCCACCCACTTAGCTACTGTCAAGTTGTGGAGAGAAATTCAGGCTGCTGGCTTTGTGTTCTAGGTTGAAGAGCATGCACCCTAAAGTCTATGTCTGCAGTCTCAGAGCAAAGTCTTTGTAGCTGTAACTAGCTAAGGAGAAGTAAGACTGGTTCAGATGGCCCTGTTCCAATGACTGGTATTCATAGGAGAGAAAGACAGGCTCTGGTGGAGAGAGGCATATAAAGAGGGAGGTAGAAATAGGAATTATGTTTCTGGGAGGCCAGGAACAGCTGAACCACCAGAAACTCAATGGGGAAGGAAAAGAATACCAGAATAGCAGAATCTTTGTGGTTCTTGTGTCTAGCACAGTGAGGAGAAACTGTCCCAAGATTTGTTGTCCTAAGGGGTTATGAGCCGAAAGGATTCTAGAAACCACCCCCCACCAAAGCAGCTACGTTTTCATTTGATTGTATACTGAGTTCACAGAAGAGTGTTTTGAAAAGTGGTTCAATATTAAGAAATTAAGAAATCTATCAAAGTAATGTATTCCATTGAGCTAAATGAAAGTCATGAATAAAAATGAGGGGAAAAAAATCATTTGCCAAAATTCTTCAATTCACATAAGAATGTTATTTAAGAAAAAGATTTTATTGCTTTACTGATTGTTTTAAGTAGAGTTCTAGCAAATTTTACCACTATAGGGAATAAAGCAAGAACCATCTGATCTCTCTCCTCTCAGACAGAAACTAACTCTGTTGTCACAGTGAAGAAAGCTTTTGTTAGAGAGATTGGAGGGGAATTAAGCACAAGCTCGCCATGCCCTGGGTAAAAGGCCACTGAGGCAGAGGGAGGCCAGGGCCTGGACTGCCAGGCTCTGCATTAAAGGCCCTGCTTCCCGGCATCTCAAAGATCTATATTTCTTTTATGTCTTAAGCTCTTTATGACTTGCATTCTTTAAAATGGATTCCAGAAAGACTGAAACCAAATTGAAAAATACTGTCTTGGGAATTAATTGAATTCAAATTTTTTCGAAGAGATGAGATTAATTTTCAATCTGAAGCTTCATGTTTGTGGTAGCAAGCTGGTAGCAAGCAGTTTATAACTGGGGGATCATCATCTGGACATACCAGGTTATTATTTCCTTTTTTATCTTTATTGCAAAGTTAATGCACACGCATGGTTTATTTTTTCTGATAATAGCAAAAGTAACAGTGGTTCTCTAATGATACAGCCACTGTCGGCTGATAAGGACTGGGTTTTATATGTGTTTGATCAGCTTTTTATTTTGAAATCATTTCAAATGCACAAAAAGTTACAAACATAGAAACAGTACAAAGAACATAAAGAAACCTTTTAAACAGCTTCTCTGTTGCTAGCACTTCCACCATTTTTTTTCTCTGAATCATTTAAAGGCGACTTACATATATGCTGGCCCTTTACCCCCAGAAGACTTTTGTATTTCCTAAGAATAGGGATCCTCTGTTACATAACTGATAAAGTCATCAAGTTCCCTCTTTCATGTTAACATAGTGCTGTGTGTGCTCTTGCCTGCAGACACTGAGGTAATGCCTTCCTGTACAGCATCCCTTCCACAGCATCCCTTCCTATGGCTTTAACATAGTACCCGGCTGTGCTTTAGTCAGACATGTGTGTAGTCAGTTGTGTGTAGTTAGACATGTGTAGTCAGATGCCTGTAGTTCTCCTCAGGCCGATCCCTGGTATAGCTTTGTCTTTATAAGTTATACCTTGATATTCTTAGAGAGTGAACCCTCTCCCTCCCCAAGCCTGACCCTTCCTCTGCCCCACCCCCACATCTTTTGCTTTGTTTTTTAAGGAAACATTCTTCATTTCCTGTTTGTCTGACATTCCCTCGTGATTAGATTGATGGTGGACATTCTTTATCAGAATAGATGATATATACTACCCAGAGTATCACATATGCAGGCATACCATGGCCTTTTATTACTTATTTGTAATTTTATTGACCTGATAAAGTTTTCCTTATAATTCATAAGCAGTCTATGGAGAGATATTTTAAAGACATGTGTAACTTATTTTATATCAAAGAAAAAAAAAAAACATTGTGTGATCTCCCCACACTCAGGCAGTGGCTCTCTTACCAGGTTCAAGGCCATCTACACAGTGAGTTCCAGGATAGCAAAGGATATATAGTGAGACCTTGTCTCGGGGGGAAAAAGGAGAGATTTATATGATCTAAAGAGAAACCAGAGCCAGGCATGGTAGTACATGCCTCTAATTCTAGCTTTTGGGGGGAAAAAAGAAAAGAAAAAGAAGAAAAGAAAAAAATTTCCTCAGGCTTAATATCCACAGATAAGTTTCACCTTACCTAATCTTTATTATTATGTTTACACAGTGCTAAATTTTTGAACTCTTAACACTCCCACACAGTTAGTTACCAGTTGACCCTCAGCCTTATTTTCTGTTCTTTCTTTCTGTCTGTTTGTTGAGTTTGGGGGGTTTTTTTGGTTTGTTTTTGCTCTGTGTTACCCTCACTGTCCTGGAACTTGCTTTGCACGCCAGGCTGGCCTCCAATCAGATCTGCCTGCCTCTGCCTTCCGAGTGCTGGGCTTCAAGGCGGCCCTCAGCTTTCTAATCGACGGGGGCTCTACTCCTCCTCCCCTTGAATACTTGCTTGCATTCTGTTTATTTTTGGCATGATCATAAATAATTCATATCATAAAGTTTATTTATGGTATAAATTTCTTTTATTCCAGTAGTTTCTAAATTAATACTATAGTTAGTTATTTGTTGCTCAAATCATCCCAGACTTGGGTATCTCTTACATCTGCTGGGTGGGGGACAAGATTTCTAACATAACCTGAATCTGGTTTGCTCATTTGCAGGCAGCACCTTTCATACTTTCTTATACCTAATTTGATGAATGAAATGGGCAAGGCAAAACAATTCTGGGCCATAGGATGAGGTCACTCTTCATGTTCTCCAGCTTTAGTGTTCCACTCGTCTGGCTTTTTAAAAGGCCAGAGGATATATGAGATCATTCACTCAAAATGAGTCGAAGGTAGAGAAACAAACTAATACTCCTTACCTTCCCCTGGGAACGTGAGCCTCTGTGGGGTTCAGACCTCTAAAGAACTCTAGTGGCCGTGTGAAATTCTATCTGCAGGGCTCAGGAGATGGCGGACTGTAAGCTTCATGAATGTTTTATGGTGGTGCTCTCAGTAGAACTTACCTTCATTAAACTGGGAAAGGCAACACACAGTTTAGTCAGTCAGTCATTCGTTCATTTATTCTCTAAAGGATGTGTTTTGTTTATTTATGTGTGTACGTATGTGTGCAGAGGTCAGGACAGCTTTCAGCACCAATAACTGACTTCAACCATATGGCTCCCAGGGATCAACCTGAACTTGCCATAATTGGTAGCAAGCCCCTTACCTACTGAGCCACCCCACCAGCCCTTGTTTATTTTATAATTGAAAGATTTTATTCTATACCTATACTACTTTCAGCTTCTTTCCTACAATATACTGACATAATTTTTTTAATGTTTTAATTGCACTGTTTTCTTTAAAAAGATAATTGATATTTCACCCAACATCTCAGGTTTATTGGGGGTTTTTGTTAATATTTTTAAATAATCCCACATTTCCTTCCTAGCGCTACCTTGATGAAGCAGACAGAGATAAGGAGCGTTACATGAAGGAACTGGAGCAGTATCAGAAGACCGAGGCCTACAAGGTCTTCAGTAGGAAAACACAGGACCGTCAGAAAGGCAAATCTCATAGGCAAGGTATCAGAACTAAGTGTAGTTTGTCATGTGTGATGGAATGTTGTAAAGCCAGCTGTTAAAGTAGCATACATGAAAGATGTGTTTCTGCCATCTCTCTGTTATCCTGTATTCACTTATAGGGTTAAAGTAGCAAGTATGATAGATGCGTTTCTGCCATCTCTCTAGTATCCTGTATTCACATTTAGACATTTTGCTTGGTTTTCCATATCTAAGATTAACAGTCTGGCTCATGTACCAAAACTATTATTAGCTACCTGCCTTTTTCTGTCTAGTTTCCAAATTAGGCGTTTCTCTACCTTTAAACAAGTCTTTCTACTAAACCATGTAACTCAGAGGCCCTAGTACCTCTAAGCCTCCATGAGCCTCTTCATTCAATAAATTATTTGTGTGAATTCAAAAAGCGATCTGTTGAGCTTCTCTGTTAGGTAGTAGACTCTTGTAGGCATTGAGGGAACAATAGTGAATAGGGGAGAGCATCCATGTCTTCATGGAATCTTTTTCTTTCCTGTTGAAATGGTGCATCTCACTCCAGACCCCATTCCAGCAAACACTGCCAAAGGCCAGCACCCACACTGCTCTGTCCCTCCTTAGCCACAGCATCTTCTCCACACTTGCACACGACCTTGGCGTGTGTTTCCTACCTACTGTCCCACACTCTTCTCTCAAAGGTAAAAGTGTTTGCTGTTTTCTTATGTCCAATTGTGTGTTCTCTAGGTGTGAGTTCCATTTAACTTTAGTTGACTGACGTTAATGTTATGAATGAAAATATCGTAAGTCATGAAACTCTACAAGTTTTGAGGTTGGCAAAGTCATATACTTGGGTCTTATGACTGTTTTCTTTTCAAATTTAATGTTGTCTTTATTCTTATATTTTTAGATGCAGCCCGACAGGCCACTCATGATCATGAGGTAATTAGCCTTTTGTGTACACGTTAACGTGTGTGTGTGTGTGTGTGTGTGTGTGTGTGTGTGTGTGTGTGTGTGTTGATGCTGTTTGAAATGCTGTTCATGAATAGTACAGAGTTTTTACCTCATAATTCAGCCTGAATGAGTTGCTTTGGCTCGAGGGTTCTTAACATATGGTAGACACTTATGTCATGAATCTGCCTTTGAACTACAGTCCCTAACCCCAATCTGCTCCTGTAGTCTAAGAATTCTATTAGTTTTAAATGCCAGAAATGGATGGAATTCTGAGTAAGATACAGAAATGAAAGCCATGTAGTGACTGCAAATTGGCCGTAGCTGTCATCCCACTCTCAGAAAGGTGTTTTTAGGAACTCCATCCTCAGCTAGTTGGACGTTCACAGCCAGTGGCAGCTCAGTCTCTGGTCCTCCTTTCCTCTTCCTGTCACATGTGCTTGTTTATCAGCCTCTTCCCTCTGGTTTGCTTCAACCCCATCAGTAGAATTTAAGTCTGCGTTTCTGTATGTATCTAATATATATATACATAAGCTTATATGTTTGACTGTGGTGCTTTTATATGCTTCAGACATGGACATAGTCTGTTAAATATATGGTTACAAAAAATAATAATAATCTATGGTCATTCTGAGCTGTAAATCGTCAGGGATTCACTTTTGCTCCAAATCAGATTCCCACTCAGCAGTCAGGCTCTTCCTTAATAAGTCCCAGCTTCCCACTTCAACCCCTTAACACATGGAGTGCTCACCGTCTCCCCGGCCATGCTCGTCTCTGCCTCGTGTCTGTGTTCCTGTTCTTTTCACAGGAAAATCTCCCTTCTATACACATTGTTCTCTGCATCTGGTCCTGTTTCTGCCCTCAGAGTTGAAGTCCTCCTTTAAGCCCTGTGAAGTTCTGTTTCCTCCTTAGCTGTTTTTACTTCTTCTAGCTTGCTTTAACCTTCAAAATTACTATACTTTTATACAGTTAGCTCAGCTGGCCTGTCTACACTCTTCTAAGTACTTCCATTGTTCACAATTCTGGATTATGTATGATCTCCCTGAGAGAGCAAAGCTGATCTAGCTTCTACCTTTCTATTCAGTGCCATACCACCTGGCATGATGCTCTTGTGTGGAGGAGGTATCCTATAAAAACCTATTCTCTATAAGAATCCAGAGATGACTGGAAAGCAGTGGGAACTTGGTTTTCAAGTTCAACAAAATGGTTTTCAAGCTAGGAGGTTTTCAACAAAATGGTTTTCAAACTAGGAGATAGCTCAGTGGGTGATGTGCTTACTGTGCAGGCACGAGGGTGTGAGTCCGATCCCTAGCACCCGTCTATGTACAATAGCGCATGGGAGGTGGAGATAGGCTAGGTATTGGTGGCCACCAGCCTAGCCTAATTGGCAAGGTCCAATCCAAAGAGAGACTCCATCTCAACAAACACAATTGATTGCTCATTCTTAAAGATGACACTCAAGGTTGACCTCTGATGTTCATATGTGCTGTGGTATTTGGAATGTTTCAGCAGACACAAGAGTTAGTAAAAAGAGAATGTGTCTTGTAAAATACCTAAAACATCATGGATTCTAAATACATACTTATTTCTCTTACAAGGAGTAAGTGAGCTCCCAATAGAGAACAGATTTCTAATCTGTACTAAAATACTAAAGCCTCAGACCACTGTTCAACTGCCCCGTCTTGCCAGTGAAGGGGTGACTTGCCTAGGATAAGAGAATGTATTCGAGTTAAGTTAGAGGGGGCCTGGAGAGATGGCTCAGTAATAAAAAGCACTGGCTGCTCTTTTAGAGGACCTGGGTTTAATTCCCAGCACCTACATGGTAACTCATAACTGTAACTCCAGTCTCAGGAGAGTTCTCTTCTGGCCTCTGCAAGCCCCAGGCACACACATGATACATGGACATACTTGCAAGCAAAAGATTCATACACATTAAAATAAGTTAAATTTTTTAAAAAGTTAAAAGTTGAGCTAGGCTTGGTGACACATGCCTTTAGTCCCAGCATTCAGGAGGCAAAGGCAGGCGGATTTCTGAGTTTGAAGCCAGCCTGGTCTACAAAGGGAGTTCCAGGACAGCCAGGGCTGTTACATAGAGAAACCTTGTTTTGAAAAACCAAAGGATGGTGGGTGGGTGGGTGGGTGGGTGGGTGGGTGGATGGATGGATGGATGGATGGATGGATGGATGGATGGATGGATAGATAGATAGATAGATAGATAGATAGATAGATAGATAGATAGATAGATGAATATAAAAGAAAGTAAAAAGTTAAATTAGATGCAGTAGAGTGACTGAAACTAAGTTTCTTGCATCTCAGTTAAGGACTGTGAACAGCACATGGAGTAAACTAGATGCTGTTGTAAGGAATCCTGCAGTGTCAATTTGATGCTAGTGAAGACAGATTTACCAGTTTCCATACAGTAAAGAAGCTGATTTTATTTCTAAATTGACTGAGATTCCCTAAGTCGTTGTTGCCTGGACAGGAGCAGCAGAGTGCATGCAGGAGCTGACGAATGCTCCTGGAAGCCATTCTGCAGAAGGCACTGCATCCTGGCTGATGATAATGAGAATGGTCTCAAGTAAAAGGCACTTGAGAGGTGCATGGCATATTTCTATGGCTCTGGCCCTGAGCCTTGCCCTAAATCACAGGCTGAAATAGATTGTGTTCAAAAAGCCCTCTGTTCTTTTCCCTGCCACTCGGTATACAGAATGGAAATCCAGAGTGAGGGGTACTCTTGTCTTCTCAGATCAAAAACCAGCCCACTAGACAGGAGAGCCAGTGAGTTTTACTCTCTTGAAAGTGTCTTTATTGCATGTGAAAACTGAGTAAAACAATAATTTTGTTTCTCCTTTAATTTATGAAAAATGACACTCAGGCTGAACAAATTAGACCCCTTCAATGAAGAGGTAATGGAATCCTTATGATTTTAATCCCTTGAGCAATCCTTAGAGCGCTTAAGTATATCCCAGCCCCCAGGAGGAGCCTCTCTGCCCAGTAATGTACTCAGTAATGGAGGAGTGCTGGTGGTTTTATTACCACTCTTCCTTTAAGCAGAAAGCCTCTGTTGCATTCAGAGCCTGAACAGTTTCATTTAATTGCTTTAATGTTTCTTATTTTGTACTCTAAGAATCTGTACCAAGGGGCAGTATATATTGCACCTGGCTGTTGCTAGCCTCTGCCCTTTCATAATAAGTTGGGTTTGGACTGTTCTGGCAAAGAATAGAATGGAATTACCATTCTGAGGAGAGTCAAGACCTGGAAAAAGGCCCTTTGTGCCATGGTAATGGGAGCCTTATCATTCTGAATGGGAAATACTGGGCCGCAGTGAGGTCACTGCGCAGCTGAGTAGTAAATTGAACAAGGCAAGAGAGCTAAAGTTACAAGGCACTGTCCTAAGTCACTTGTAGTTGTAGGATTGGACCTAATATGCGCTGTGCATGCTGGGGTTGTGTGGCTTGACTCGTCCTGTCACAACCAGGTGATGAAGTTCAAGCATGTAGTCAGCCTGCAAACTGTTCTAGAAGACGGATGCTTTCTTCCACTAGGAAAACAAAAAGATAGAGTAAAAATTCGGTGTTCTGAAATTAACTGTCTCTCAAGAAAACATAATTTTTCAGATTGCCATCTGTGTTTTAGAGAGATCTCACAAGCACTGATTATGGGTGTGAAGCATCAGCTTCCCATCTCAGTAGGCAGTTCCTACAGCTGGTCCTTTCCTAGGCAATCACCAGTGTGAGACACAGTTCTGCCTGTCAGGTTCCTCACAGCTGACCTGCTTAGCTCCTCCACTGGCCATCAACCCGTTGTTGTTGTTGTTGTTGTTGTTGTTGTTGTTGTTCAAAGATAAAAGTGGTAACAAATAGAAACTTTTTTTTTCTTTTGGGTGGAGGTTGGGGTGGGTGGGGAGGTCTCACTCTGTATTCCTGACTGATCTGAAACTCAGAGACCCACCAAAACCACCACACCTGGCAAAAGGGTCCATTTTATCCTTTGTGTTATACATTTTATCTCTTATCTTAAACCTGTTTCTATAGAACTGAATCCTGGGGGCTTTCTTTACTGTTTTCCTGTGGAGAGGTTTGGAATCTTCAGATTTCACAACAGTTCCTCACTTTGTACTCCTCTCTTTATGCAAGACTTTAAATACAAACACTTATAACTTATATCCATGATACCTTCAACTCCAAATTCATTACAAAAATGGGAGCCAAAGAAAGTTGAAATATTGGCTCTGCTCTTGGGGCTTGACGTTGGAAGTGTTCTACCCCCACCCCCACCCCCACCCCACAGTCTTTTGAAACTTTCTATCATAATGGTTCATGGATGGATTAATTGGGGCTTTACTAGTCTTTTCAGTCTCACATAATCCTTAGATACTTCTTATTTGTAGAGCCTGGCTATTTCTAGCTTCTTGGGTTTATTTGTTTTTCCTGTGTCTGAAGAAAAGTCTTCAAGAGCCCCAAAGATAAACTGCCCCTTGTAAACAGAGAGAAATATCAGCGGAATGCCATTATGATTGCTCACTGGCAGATCCGCTTAGAATTCTTATTCTCCACTCAGCAAATCTAGATTGCATACTCTTATCTCAGATAGGGCTTAAATGGGAAGCCAGTAGGAACAACTGGAAATACCCCTTTTTAAATTCCTAACCCAGCCATATGCACAACTCTCCACTGTTGACTATTCAAAGCTCAGGGCTAAGAAAAGGCTTCTGTTGTCTTCACTAGTGAAATGCATGTGGGTTTGTAGTCCTTCACTACCCAGCAGCCATTCACCTAAGAGATCTAATACTAACCGCTTCAGCTCTGTGACGTTCCATTCTAATGCGGTGAATACATTCCCCTCCCAGGCTCTCCTGGTCTGATTCCTGCTCACCAGCTATCTCTCTAAGGAAGACATGATCCTGTGTCTTGGGCAGTAGTATTTAATTTATCTTCTAAAAATTAACTCTTGTTCTTGATTCATAGAAAGAAACAGAGGTAAAGGAACGCTCTGTTTTTGATATCCCTATATTTACCGAAGAATTCCTGAACCACAGCAAAGGTGATTACTGCTATATTTTGTGTGTGTTTATGTGTGTGTTCCCTGGGTCTTTGACAGGGGATTTCATTGCTCAGGAGCACTGGCTGATAGCCCTCCTTAGGACTGGAGAAGACTCTGATGCAAAGAATGGCTGCTATTTCACCCTGTGGCCAGTAAGATAAAGCAAGGGCGATGCAACCAATGTTTCTTTGCTCTCTGGGTCAAAAGAGATAAATCTAAATCACTCATGCTGTGGCTTTTTGATAGGTAGCCTAGAACCGTCTATACAAATGAAAGTTTATAATCCAGAATACAAAGTAAGAAACTGCAAAGTTCAGAGGCCTGGAGAGATAGCTTAGTGGTTAAGAGCACTGGCACCTCTTCCAGAGGATGCAGGTTCCATTCCCAGCATCCACATGGCAATCTGTAATTCCAGTTCCATGGAATTTAATACACTTATCCTGGTCTCTGTGGGCACCAGGCACATATGTGGTACATAGATATACATACAGGCAAAATACCCATACACATAAAAATAAATTTAAAAAAATTTTTTAAAGAACAAAAGAAAAATTACAAACTGATCCCATCACAGGACACATAGGTAACCACAGCCATGCTTAGCCTGTCCCCCCAGATACCCCTGTGTACCCCTTCAGGCTTCTCACTGCAGGATTTTAAAAAGCAAAATCTAACTGAATGGTGGGAATTACCACTGTTTGTTGTAGTCTTGTGTATAGAATGTGTTGCTTTAAGAATTAAAATAGCTCTGGGGAGCCAGGCATATGGTTGTTGAAATTGCTATCTGGAGTGTCATAAAGAGACTTGGGAGATGAGGGGTAGCTAATGAGAGACAGCTAAGCAGAACTTCATAGAAGAGTCACAGGGACTCCTCAGACGCTCCTTCTCTTACCACCCATTCTGGGGGCCCCTGTGTCCTCAGCTCGTGAGGCAGAGCTCCGCCAGCTTCGTAAATCCAACATGGAGTTTGAAGAGAGGAACGCAGCCCTACAGAAGCACGTGGAGAGCATGCGCACAGCAGTGGAGAAGCTGGAGGTTGACGTGATCCAGGAGCGGAGCCGAAACACCGTCCTTCAGCAGCACCTGGAGACCCTGCGGCAGATGTTGACCAGCAGCTTCGCCAGCATGCCCTTGCCTGGTAATGTCATCCTCTCCGAAGTCAGTGGCCGGGAGAGTGGCGAGGACGGCGATGGGGTGCTGTTTACGTTAGTATTAATGTGGAGAAGCCGCAGTGTCTCCCAAGAGGAAAAGAGAAGGGGGAAAAAAAATCCTGTCAAGATTTTCAGTGCGGTCTGGGCATGTCTTAAATCCCAGCACTCAGGAGGCAGGGGCAGAAAGATATCTGTGAGTTCCAGACCAGCATGTCCCACCTAGAGAACTCCCTGACAGCCTGAGCTACATAGAGAGGTCCTCTGTCAAAAAACAAAACGAGCTAGGCATGGTGGTACACTTTTAATCTCAACACTTGGGATACAGAGGCAGGTGGATCTCTATGAGTTTCCACACCAGCCTGATCTAGTTCAAGGATACCCAGGGCTACATAGTAAGACCATGTCTCGAAAAATAAAAAAAAGAAAAGAAAAGAAAGGGAAGGGAAGGGAGAAAGGAAAGGAAAGGAAAGGATAGGATTTTCAATGAGACATATTATAGATTGTCCATACTTATTAAAGTCACTCAGACGTTCAGATTCACTGGTGATTTAGACCTTTGTCCACTTCTGTTTTAATGTAACCCATTGCTTACCATTAAACCTAATTTGATACTCAGAACCATGTGGGTGGTCAAGTGACAAAGCCTAAGAAGAGCCCTTCCTTCTAGCCTGCCTGTCTGCCTTGTATTTATCTATGCTCTGATGGGAAGGAAAACACCGGCATTCCCACTACACTGCCGTCAACCAGGGGCCAGGTGCTGAAAACAGGAGCCTGTGGGGACATTTCTCACCCAAACCATCACAGAATATAAAGATAAACTTCCTGTCTTCGAGGCTAAAATTGTCTCCTAGGCAATTAAACTGTCTGTGGAGCAAACTACATTAGTGTCATGATTTTTTTATTTGCATGGATTTGTTAAATGTCATGAGCTGAACTGGATGGGAAAGTTTTCTTACTGTGTCTTCTTATCTCACTTCAGGAAGTGGAGAAATACCAACAGTGGACACCATTGACTCATACATGAACAGATTGCACAGTATAATTTTAGCTAATCCCCAAGACAACGAAAACTTCATAGCTACAGTCCGAGAGGTTGTGAACAGGCTTGATCGTTAAGCGCTGGTGAGTGCTCACCCATAGGACGCTTAGCGCCAGCCCTTCAGTCTTCAGAAGTGGGGTGTCCTCAGACCATCAAGACTGCTAAAACCTGGAGCTGCTCAGCAACTGAGGGGAGGTTTGACTCAGATCCCTGCTCTGTAATTGCTAGAAGTCTTCTCAATGATATTAAAACCAGACTTGAGGTGGTTTCTTAGACATGTGTTAGGCTTGTTTAATGGAAGCGACTTGATTTTTGTTGTCAGAACTCAATTCTAGTTTTGCCCCTACTGGTTTCCAACGGGTCTTAAAGACTCTGTGAGAAAGTTTAAGGGAAATCACCCAAAAAATAGTTCTCAGAACAAAATAAATAGCATTCACCTGTTAATCTGTCTCTTCCCTGATGAGTAGTGCTCATTATAAATAGCTAATGGGAACTTGTATAGTTAATCCTGTATAAATAAGAAGTGTTCTTATTCCATTTTAAATGCTGATATAGACTAAGCTTCAGCGAAGCAATTGATGTCTTCATTTTAAAGGGTTAAAGAAAAGGCCAGTCACAGTAGCACATAGCCTTGTGAGGCTGAGGCAAGAGGATTGCTGAGTTCAAGACCAGCATGGGGCTAGCACCAGTAAGATAAACAAAAGGGTATAGAGTGGTAGCTCAGCTGTTAAGTGTTCTGAGGTTTTGTCCCAAAACCCACATAAAAGCCAGCTGTGGTGATGCACCTTTAATTGCCTCATGGAGGAAGAGGAGAAGGAGGAGACAGTGGCTCCTAGACCTTGCTGGCCAGTCAGTTTAACCTAATTGGTGAGTTCCAGGCCAATGAAAGACCTTTCTCAAAAAAAAAAAAAAAAATGAAGGTAGATGGCTCTTGAGAAGTGACATCCTTGGATGGGTCTACTCACACACACTCACCCACATCCAGTGGAACAAAGAGTAAAGCTGAGCCTGGAATCCCAGCACTTAGGAGATAAAGGTAGGAGAGTCGCCAGAGGATCAAGGTCAACCTGATCTACATAGTGAACTCGAAGGCTAACATACCAAAACTCTGTCTTTAAAAAAAAATGATAAAGGAGGCTAAGCATGGTGGTGCACGCCTTTAATCCCAGCAGAGGCGGGATGGTCTCTGTGAATTCAGGGCCTGCCTGGTCTACACAGTGAATTCCAAGTCTGTTCAGGACTATAGAGAGAAAACCTGTCTTTAAAAGAAATTAAAGAAGGGGCTGGAGAGATGGCTCAGCGGTTAAGAGCACTGACTGCTCTTCCAGAGGTCCTGAGTTCAAATCCCCGCAACCACATGGTGGCTCACAACCATCTGTAATGAGATCTGATGCCCTCTTCTGGCGTGTCTGAAGACAGCTACAGTGTATTTATTTATAATAAATAAATCTTTAAATAAAACAAAAAAACTAAAGAAGACTGAGGAGATGACTCACCACTTAAGAACACTTGCTGTTCTTCCAGAGGACCCAAGTTCAATTCCTAGCACCCACACATAGCAGCTCTCAACTGCCTGTAACCCCAGCTCCAAGAGATCTCATGCCCTCCTCTGGCCTCTGGACACCTGCCCTCACATGTACATCACACACACATGAATGAATGAATGAATGAATGAATGAAAAGAAAGACAGCAAATGAATAGCAGCAAGTGTTACATTCTTTGAGAGGAGATGGGCAGAAAGTACATTTCCAAAAGAGAACTGCCCACAGAGACTTTTTGGTACTAACAGACAGGCATCAGATATCATTTCTTTTGAAGACAGGTTCTCACTGTTTAGCCCTGGCTGACCCAGGACTTACAATGTAAATCATGCTGGCCTCAAATTCACAGAGATCCTCCTGCCTCTCCTTCCCAGACACTGGGATTAAAGGTGTCTTGTACTGCCACATCTGGCCAGACAACAATCTTAAATGAAAGCAGGGTTTGTTCACTGTAATTCCTAGAGTTAGGGTAACATGTAGCCCTACAGTCTATTGATTAAATTGTTTCTTACCTACAGATATATAATCTGGTGGGAATCTTAGAGCTGGACCACATTAGTGATAAAGCCATGTATTAAACACAAGTGATGGGCTAGAAAGATGGCTCAGTGGTTAAGAGCTGGCTTCGTTTTTGAAGACCCAGGTTCAATTCCCAGCTCCACATGGCACCTCACAACTTTCTATGACTCCAGGGGATCCTCCACCCTCACACAGACAGACATGCAGGCAAAACAACAATGCCCATGAAATAAGACAAATAAATTAAAACACACACTCACACACAAATGAGTAGCAGAATGATTCATCCTAAGGAGTAGTGTGTGTTTGAATCTCTTTCTTCCAAGTACAGGAGCACCCTCATCCATATGACCTGGACTCTAGCTTGGTTTAGAGTTTGAGCAACACATAGAAGAACACATAAGGCCCCATATCTCTCTGTCTAATGAGACAGCATTTGCTAGCAGATACAAAGACAGTATTTAGTATTTATCCTCTTGGTTGAGCCTTTGGGTGGTGACCATACAAGACTATTCATTATTCTTTAGATCTGGCCATGCTTAAATGAGGACAAGATTATTATCCTTGTAGCAAGCAGCCAGATGGGATGGACTGTACTTCTAAGAGATGGCTGGACTCCCTAGAGAATGGAGACACAGCATCGGTGCCGCCACTTATGAAGGGAACAGCTTGTAAATCTAGGCCTGGGATTCTCAGGAGCTCATCTTCCTTCTCACACAGTGTTTTCAATTAGCACTCTTGTAGGCTTAAAAAGAGAGAGCTGGGAGACTCAGCATGGAAGACTCTGAAAGAAATCGGTAATTGATAACATGGAGTCCCCTCACCTAAGGAGAGGGCAATGAATTCACGTATGGAGCCAAAAGTGGCTTTGCACTTTGAGCATATGCCAGGAAGACTTTCTTAAAGCTGTCTACCAGAAGGCTATAAACTGTAGTGGCTGCTCACTGGAGAATCTTTGAAAAACCTAGGCCGTTACCAGTCTCCTTGGTTTTTAACCAAAAGTATTTTGTCCTTGAAAAAAAAGTCTGAAACTGTTCTATTACCACAGATCTTACAGTTTCCAATGCAAACATAACCAAGCCCCCCACTCCCAGCTGTCAAATGGAACAATTAGGAAGACTGTGATTAATACTAGCTTGGTCTCATTATACAAATATGTATAGACAGACAGCTAGGCCTGATGTCCCCAGCACTCGTGGTGCAATTAATTACTCTGACACCAGCTTGGCAAAGGCTTCATTCTACTGTCAGGAGCCAGTGACTAAAGTGAGCCTTATAGACCACAAGTTTACAAGTTTTAAAGGAGCATATCAGAGCTGGAAAAGGCCTTTAGAAATGTGTGTGTGTGTATCTGTGTGTGTGTGTGTGTGTGTGTGTGTGTGTGTGTGTGTGTGTGTGTCCCAAAGAGGTAAGATGTAGCATTTGAAGATGCCAGTGCTAAACATGATTGTGTAAACTGTCATTTAAGGGCCTCCAAAGCACAGCCCTAACATGACAGGGTGGTAGTAGAGCTAAGGTACTCAAACAACAAGGCATTAAGGTAAATACAGTGATTATGATCTTGGTGACTTTTGTTTTGTTTTGTTTTTTTGTTTTTCGAGACAGGGTTTCTCTGTATAGCCCTGGCTGTCCTGGAACTCACTTTGTAGACCAGGCTGGCCTCGAACTCAGAAATCTGCCTGCCTCTGCCTCCCAAGTGCTGGGATTAAAGGCATGTGCCACCACACCCAGCTGATCTTGGTGACTTTTGTCCAGCCATTTTTAATTTTTTTCATAGATATACAATGGAAGAATTACCCTCCCTTTCTTGTGGCTAACTAGCATCTAGAGACACAGACAGAACTCGGAGGGTGTTTATGCTGAGATGTGATCACTGTGACTGTCATAGTCCGTGTATTGCCCAGTTTCTAGTGAATCACAGAGTTTGGCTATTTGAAGATTAGAGATTATTATTTTTGTGTATCTTTATTACATTTTATTCATTGTATCTGTCTGTCTTTATCTATGCACGTGGACATGGACATGGCACAATGTGGGTATGGAGATTACAGTGAAACTTGCAGGAGTTGGTTCTCTTCTCCCACTCTGTGGGTCTCAGAGACTGAACTCAGGTCATTAGGAGTGGCGGGCAACTTCTTTACCCACTGAGCCATCTTGCTGGTCTGATGACTATTTTTAATCAGTAAGAAAATTGTTGATAACACGCATAAACACATTCCTGTACAAGCAGATATCCTCAGTTTTATCCTTAAGGAAAACTGGCTTTGATTGGCCGTACACCCTGTGGACTGAAGTGAGCCACTAACTTCTCTCATCAGATTTCTCTGATCATTGCTTTTTGATGAGCGGCCGCTGGTTTCTTGCCTCTCTTGGATCCAGGACTAGAGCAGGACCATATTTCTCATTGAAATGTCTGAAGCATCTCACTAGTGCGTGCCTGCAGCTTTATGAGGTCTTTATTTCATATTTTCCTGTTATAACCCTCTCAAAAATCAAAGCATTTTTAAATCCATAACCCTAACTCCTTCTGACTGGCAGTTACCTTTTTGGTGTTTGTTTGTTTGTTTGTTTTTCTCTCTCTATTCTACAGATCTTAGTGCTCCAAGATGTAGTGTGTGCACTTGTGCAGAATGAGAAGCTTCCCATGAACATTTGAACTGAGACGGGGCAGAGGACAGATCCCTCCCTGTGAAAGAATTGTCAGTAAGTGAAGTGCTTTCATCCCAGGAAGCTGTGTGAGGGAGCAACAAAGATGGATGCGTGAACTCTGTAGAAATGCCCTGTGTGCAGCTCTGGAAGTGTCCAGCCCCTCACTCTCTTCAAAGTCTTCCTGGAGTCCTCTCATTTCCATTTCTGCTGAAGTGGAGCTGCATACATTCTTCTGACAACAGCGACCCCGAGACTGACATCCTCCTTCTCTCCCCAGCAAAAAGGAAGATTTCTCATTGTTACAATCCCACTCCAGTTTTCTTACCCAGATGTCACTTTTTTAAATGCCTCTGGGGGACTGCTTTTCTTCACTCCCACCAAGTCACACATCTCCATTTTCTGACCTCTGGGTTTTGTGGCTCAGCGGGACTTTGAAGGAGAATTCTCATTGGATGGGCCCAATCTTCTCCATCACTACCCTGCTGGGACTCCAAAGAACAGAGCTTCTTGTTGACAGTGCCCTGTGGAGCCAGGCACTGTTTCGTGCCCTGCGTGGTGCTCAGTGGGTGCCAGCCCCTCAGCAGGCTCTGTGGTTGCTGCCCTAAAGGACAATGCTCCCTCCATCCTTCCTGGTCCTGCCTGCTGATCTCTGAGCATTACTCCTGCTCAGACATGGAATCCCAGCCACAGCAAAGCCGCCAGTCCCCATCTGTTGGCAGTGTCTTGTGGAGCACTTTTGCTGAGGAAAAGGTCATTGGCAGAGAGGGAGGAGGAAAGTTAATGCACATTTGGTGTTGGAAAGCAGCCGACATCTGACTAAGTGGAAACTCAGCAGCACTGTCCTCGGTGCGCAGGTCCATGCGTTAGGATGATGGGAACTTCTGTGGAAGAAGTCTCTTGAGCTCACAAAAAGGCATGGTGGACTCTGCTTATGTTTTGCTTTCCTCTGTAGCCACCAACTGCCGAATCTATGAAATCTGTGGAAAAGACAGCTTCCTTCTCTCCCTCTCCTTACTAAGGAATTTTGTTGTTGTTGTTGTTGTTGTTTAACCACAAAAACAAACAGGTTCTGTTTCTCTCCTCAGGGTTGGTTCTCGGTTTTTGGGTTGGATTTGGGGTTTTGGGTTAGTTTTAGGGTTTGGTTTGGTTGTAGGTTTTGGGTTGGATTTGTTTTTTTATTTTTCTTTTATGCTCTAGAGCACAAGGATAGAGGTGGCAGCTGAGATCTTTGGAACCAAAGCAGAGCATGCTGAGCCCATTATCTAGGCACTAGGCCACCAAAGGCAGGGGGATGGAGTATGGTCCCTCACAATCTGCCCATAAGCCAGAGCCCCCATGCTGTGGCTGCACCACACTTCTCCACACTGCGTTCTCTCCTGTGTGCTCTATTAGATAGTCCAAAGGGAGCAGCAGTAGTAACGAGCTATGTGAGCACATTGAACTCCATGCACTGAAAAGACCCAGTCATCACTCACTGCTGCACAGCCAGCCAGCTTTGCAGCCTGTGTGCTGCCCCGGCTCCCCACCCTCGTCTGCTGTTTTTTGCTTCTTAGATTGCTTGCCTGCTAAGCCCATGCTAGAACTCACTGTCTGTGGCAGAAGGACACCCAAGCCGGTTCTGGGAGTTTGTCTGTCTTCAACCAGATGCTTCCTGCCCTTTCTTCCTTCCTCCTCTTATTGCTGTTTCTCTCTGTATGCAGTTCCGAGCCGTTTCCATAGCACTGATCTTCACGGCCAGATAAAGCTATGGCTTGGTCCAAAGATGATCGATCATTCTCCTCTTTACAGATGTGATACCTCATCTCGTCTAGACACATTCGCATAGCCAGAATTCAGTAGGATAGCAAGGGAATCTCCACGATGGAGTTCTTGTCACAGCAGTAGCTTCCTTTCAAATACTGCCTCTCTCTCCCAGCAGCTGCCATAAGTGGCTGGGCTTCAGTCAGGTTGTATAGAGCTGGTCTGTTCCACCTTCTCTCACTCCATGCTCAACACAGAAGAGAGGATGTCAG